>NC_072053.1:25396643-25718310 GCF_027791375.1 Indicator indicator | reverse complement strand
CACTTTCCTGATCATTGTTTTCTGATGGGACAGGCTCTTCCAAAGGCGTGTCAGAGCCCTCTGTCAGTATGAGTAGATTAGATATTGAAAGTGTTTATTTTGCCAAGATTTTGACCAGATTTTGTTTATATTCTTATCCTTCTGAAAATCTAACAGCCTAGGAGCTCGGCCCTCAGGCAGATGAGCAGGCACTGGCTTATACTATTAGTTCATAAATTCCAAACTATCGCATACATCCTTGCAGTGTGTTACACTGCTCTCTTTTCAGGGCAAGCCTGTTTATTATAAGCCTGAAGGGGGGGATAATACACAATGCAATGTCACGTTTCTTCCATCTAATCTAATCTGAAGCTAGAAATAGTCCTCCTGTTCCTGTCAGTGTAAGGGAAACATCCAGCTTCCTCACTTTTACCATAAAAGAGGTGAATAAACTGTGTGGGATTTGTATGGAGAAGTCAACCCAGCTGTTAATAAACACATCTAAATTCTTAAGCCTCAAATGTAACAACATTTTCTCCTCTCACACTGATAGATTAAATCCATCCACGCCCCTGTAGACACATCGAACATCAGACTTGCAGAAATTCCAGGAAACTAACATTTATTTCAAACTATCTCTTTTCATGCTCTGTAAAATTCTAAATGGAAATTTTATTTGACGTCAATTTCCCAAGACAACATACCTCTATTTACCACATTTTCTTCTCTATTTAAAGCATGAAGATACTATTTCTAATCTAAGAATGTGTTCTAAAATATCCTTATATTTCAAAGTAATTTATTGGTAAATATTTCCTGACAGAAACTAGATGCTAGCACTTCCAGACTGCACAACTACAGGGTATGAAAAAATGGCAATAAATTTTGCATGACCTGTACAAGAGCTTTCATAAGTGACAGGTATGTGCAGGCAACTATCAAAAAAATGGATCTGAACTTCAGAGCTGGCCATTTATCAGACTGTTGAAGGATATTCTGGTATAGTATACACAAACTATCCTTAATTTCATTTTGTTTTAAATAGAATGCAGAGTTGGGGAGGGGGTTTGTTGTTTTTTTTTTTTGGAAAGACTATTCATCATTCTGTTTCGTAGGACACTGGTGCACTACAATGAAGTTAGTCCTTGTATGTGAGTAACCTGGGAATGTAAATATTTGTCATTGTTGGTGACTATCAGACCACAATAGAAACTCTAATAATCAGTGGAAAATTATCAACTTAAGTGGTCTTGCCAATTGCTCACAGATCAAAATAAGTCACAAGATGGCCTTTAGCTGAAAACTGTACTCAAAACTAGTCTAGTCCTCTTATGCCTTCATAATACCATATTCTTACTACTGAAAAAAACCTGAAAGTACACATATATACATTAACATGTGCTAAACAGTCTGTCCTGCTCAAAAAAGGCAGCACTATCTCTTCCTGTACATTTACCAGTTCAGCAGTCTATCATTCAGTTGAACTTATTATAGGAACTAAGCACTCTTTAAGAACACATTTCTTTACTAGTTCAATAGCAATCTTATTTTTTCATCAAGATAATGAAGTACATATTGTTTGAGTGCTAGCATACTCATACCAGTACACTTTTTGTTTAATTGCCATGGCAGCCAGAGGCAATATTATTACTGAAGCTGCTTGAAAGATGGTGCACTTGTTAGAGAACAAGAGACTTGAGGTCTGTTCGTCTTCTACCCCCTATCTGACTGTTGCATGTGACTAGGAATATGACAGAAGTGATTTTCCCTCAATTTATTAATAAGTGTCTTTCTGCCAATCTGTAAATTACGTTGTAGGTTAGAGTTGTGGTTTTGCTCTCTAACTTCAGACTGAGTTTCAGATTGAAGGTCAAGAGAGTCTGGGGCATGAAGTATTACAGAAGCGCTATTACCTTCCATAATATGGAGGACTTTTCAGGACATCATTGCCATATGGTCATTATTTGGCCAAACATTGTACAGCAATGGAAGTGAAGAAATGTTTGTTCTGATCTGGGAAGTATCCATCAGCAGATTGCAGACAAGACAGATAGTAAGTCAGAAATTATCAACACAAATGAAAGGAAATCACAGAAGGAGGAAGAAGTTAATATTTCATCTTCAAAAAGTGATAAACATTCCCATGTGAAAAAGACATTTGTTCATCTAATGAATAATTAGGCTATTCAAAACAATAATGTTTTCTTAGGCAATAAAGATCACTGGCCACAATTGCATTAAGCTGACTTCCCATTTAAATCACAGTCATGATGAGAGGTCCAATAAATTATTTTCTGTCAAGCCACATAATACATCTGTTACAAGTATGAAAGAGGACCAAAAATACGATTGCAAGATTATTGACATTTTGAAGTTTTTCAAACTTTTTGAGCTATTGGAGGTTATTTAACTAAAACATGTCTTGAGCATAAGAAATTAGAGTGTGACTGACACTGAGAGGGAGTGCAAGGTGGCATACTTGCTGCTATTATTCCGTGCTTCCAAAACCTTTGACACAGGCATCCATCTTAGTCTGAATATATTCAGTGCTATTCAACTTTCCCAGATAAATATCTTTTTAATTATATGGCAATAAAATATATCTATACATGTTTATATTTATGGTAATATAATGTCTGGATTTGGAAAAAGAATTCAAACTGGCAACACTGAACAGAATTTGTCTTATAAGGAAAGACCATAGCTAATAATGCAAATTCATAGAGCCTAAATCCTGTGGGGTTGACTGAGCAATTTAAATATGATATCATACTCCAGTGAAGTGCAGCCACTTGTGCTGCACTGCTAGCTTGTCCCACTTTAATCACAAATCAGGAATGCAAAAATCTCCTAGAAAGAGAGATACATTCAACCCTTTCCAAAAAAACATATCCTTTCTTTACCATTTTTGGCGAGCACTGTGAGGAGTGAAGAAGAAGGGCAAAGAAATTCTGCATGCACACTGGTGTTTTAGAAAGTGAAGTGACTTGCAATGAATAGAAAAAAGAGCTGGAAAGAAATGTGAAAAACATGCTCGAAGCCCTGGCACATGGCCAAGCATCTGAGAGCAACAATATTATCAAACGACAGGGTGGTTTACATTGAGTTATTTTACCTAACCAGGAATGGAAATTTCTCTCTGCTGAAGAATATATCAAAAATATTTCTTTGTATGTTAGGGGAAAAAATCCCAACATATTAACAAATTTGTCTGATTTGTTATCTCTACAGCCTTCAGGGCAAAACTTATAGATGTTTATGCAAGAGCTTATTGTTTAATTTTTTTCACTGTCTTTAGACTAGTCTGAATGTGTCAGAAATATGAGTCACCTTTCATTCCACTTTAAGTGTTAATTTTGGTAACCAGGGTGAGCAGCATAGAAAGGGATAATCCTTTTATTCAGAAATGCCCAGCAGTTAAGAGGTTAATCTCTTAAATCTGGTAATACTGCCCATATATATAATCAGTTGTGGAAATTAACAGTGTTTCAATTCCATTTTATGAAATCAAAAATCATGACTGAGGTGATCTGAACAATCCTTGAGAAAAACTGCTTTGAATAGAGAGATGTATTTGTAATAAAATGCCCATTATCTGCTTCCATCCATTGGGTAACCTGCTTTTACCTTCCAAAACACGTCTCTCATGCTTAAATGTCTGTGAGAGGCAGTACATCTGGAAAAGACACATCAGAGCCAGTTAATCCACCTAGCCAAAGTTAGAATGTCATTTCTGGATCCCTGCTCCTGAAGCAGAAGCGTTCCCAGGAGCAGTGATCCACACGTCTGCAGCACAGCTCTGGTTTGGAGAGGCAGCTGATGGTGGTGATTGTGGGAAGCTCCTGCATCTGTGGGTTAACAGATACACAGGAAAATTCCCAGCTGCCAAAGGATTTATCCATTTAAAAAGACAATTATTAGCCTCCTCCGTGACAAGATAATTGGGAACATCTAACTTCATATCTGTCTGAAATCTGTGCGTATTCCTTAAGCTTGGCCTCTGCTGGAAGGATGTTTTCAATTTTCTCAGGCATTTCTCTGACAACTTAGTTCCTTCACATATTTTCAGTCTAGTGTTTCATGGTTCCTGAACAATCAAATAGTATTTTCATTTGTACCCCTTCTTGCTCTGAATGCAAGGAACGTGAACCTTCTGTGATCATGCCATTTGTCTATCTTTCCTTCCTTGTTTTTCTGCTGTGAGAGATATTGACAGTTGAAAAAGGATTTTAAAAGTGAAAAACTTGCCCTATACAAGACAGAAGGTATATCCAAACTGTTGGAAAAGCCATCCTCAATCAGAGAATTTTGTTAGAGTTGGAAGGGATTTCAAGGATCATCTAGACACCTCACACTACATCAGGCTGCTCAGAGCCAGATCCAGCCTGGCCTTAAAATCCTCCAGGGATAGGGCTTCTACCACCTCCCTGGGCAACCTCTTCCAGTGTCTCACCACCCTCATGCTGAAGAACTTCTTCCTAACATCCAATCTGAATCTAACCATTTCTATTTTTGTTCCATTCCCCCCTAGTCCTATTGTTACCTGACAGCCCAAAAAGTCCCTCACCAGCTTTCCAAACCCAGGGGTGTTGGAACCAGATGATCTCTAAGGCCCCTTCTAATCCAAACCATTCTGTGACTCTATGAAGAAGTGTCTTGTGGGCATTCTAATTAGGGGAAAAGCCTTAATCACAGCCTTTAATTAATCACAAGAGACAAATCTTTGAAAATGAGGCATTATTAGTTCTGGTTCATGAAACTATTTGCTTGACATATGTGGTGATGGTAAAACTCATTGCTTACACAAGGAAGAGAATACCCAAACTTGACCTCTGTGGAAAACTTACTGTTTTGCTCTGTGCACTTATGGTAGTTTCTGCATGTCTGTGAATGAATACCGTGATTCACCCAGTTTAATTTACCATAATCTTCAAGTTAATTAAACTTTAACACTGAGAAGCATCAGCTGTAAATTTGGATATCATCGAAATACTTGTAAAGAAATGTACTTTGGTCCAGTAGACTGGACCATTTTTTTAATGGCAAAATGAGTAAAAAATTGCAGGAAATCACACTGAACACATAATAATATTTTGAATTATAGTGTCTGAATTGGTAAAGAAAAGTATTTGGAAGAAAAAATAATGGTGTTTTAAGTTATTAATAAAAAAGCAACACTAGAATTAAATCAGGAAATGAGAAGCATATACTATGCATATATAGCTATGCATTTTGTACAATCTATATAAATACAACTGTATCTATAACCCAGAAATGAGTTCTATTTCAACTCAGTCACCAACACACAGAGACATCCAGCGTGTCTGTATATGCTAGTGCTGCTATATACAACTTTATGCCATTTGAAACAAATTACACCGTAAATTTGAAGGCAATTTTAGGTAGTTTGGTGTGTAGTGCAAATCCCATCTTTGATAGTTAGCAGGCCTGAGATCTTTCTAACTTGTGAAGTCTTCATGTCTACAAACTAGTATGGTTGTGTTTGTGTTTATTATCTTTTTCCATGCATGGCTTGAAAGGACGAAATTACAGGTATTTTACATGTGTTATGCGGTACAAGGTAGATACCGTACGCTAGCATAATTTCTCTTGAAACACCCTGTTTTACAAAATTACAGAAAAGCACAGCAATTTGCCTTTTTTTTTTTTCTTTCTTTCCTATTTTTTTTTGTTCCCCCATTTTATTTCTAGGACTATGGCAAAATCTTCAAAGACCGAAAATGCCTTCTAGCTAAGAACTTAGACATATAATAAACAATTTTCATCAAAGCACTGGGGTAGTGGAAATAAAGTACAATTTTGGATTTAAAATTTTGATAATGTTCCTTATTTATTAGCTATTTTGTCTTTTGTATTTTGACCTAATTCATCCAGCAAAAGGATCAACCCTTATGTAAGATTAGATACACATACATACACATACAGCAGCCCAAATCAGATTAGCTGCAATCAAGGTAATTGTGTTGAACAAAATTGTTCATCTGTGCTTTGCAGCTGCCTTTTCGATCTAGTGTTTGATCCCAAGTGACTGAGTTATACATATGTTCTTTCTTAATCCTGGATAACTTGGGTTTTATTCTAATACATAATCACATCTGTAAAGCTCAAGATTGAGAGTACAACATATGTAGTTTTGATATAAATAAAGTCATATTTTATTTTATTATTTTTTCTTTGATATAATCCACATTTCTATAATGGAGATCATAGAATTGAGAGTGATAAAATCTGGGAGAGTCATCTAGACTGCCTAATCTCCATTACCTCTACTAGTTACCAAAAGTTAGTTCCTTGGTCAATCTTCATGTTTCCTCAGTAGTTAAAATTAGACTGACCATAATCAGAGTGCCAAAAACCATGTAGTGAGAAAGAAGGTGTCTTTTCTGATTATGGCTTTCTATTCTCTTACAGTCCAGATGGTAGGAAAGCAATAGGGCTTCTCACAAGATGCAGCTGCATTTAGACAACAGCGACAACAACAAAAGAGAGAGAAATAGCAATCCCCCAAAAACAGAACAATAGCTCTGGAGAACTTCAGGGTCACAGTCACGCAGTTCTGCTAGTATCTATAGAAGTTTGGACACCTTCCTGGAAATGAGAGCTGTGATACATCAGGTTTCTTTCAGTCTGAAGCCACAATTCCCATGTTGTAGAAAGTATTTAAACTATGGTTCAAATAACTTATGGATGTAGTTACGCTACAGTTTCTAGCAATAATTTATGATTATGGTGACATCTGAGTTCTGGCAGCTGCTACTCTTCATACTCAAGCTAAGGTGCTATCAATAGAGAAGGGCAACCGTCTGGAGAACATGAAAGATAAGCCCTACTTTTGCCTTGGAGTTCAAATCTTAACCCCCTCTTAGACCATTATTATTACTAATATCTATCCTTCATAACCATTTCTTTTTTTCCTATGCTGTACTGTAAGCTTCTTATTTTTTGTAAAATAAAAAGTTGCTAATGGAAAAATAGAAGACTTTTACAGTGTACTGAAAAGATGTAACATTCTCGCCTTGTCCCTCAGAGAGAGAAATGTTAATCTATTAAAACAATGTTTCCTCCAAGAAAAATAAAACAAAGGATGGAAAGAAAATCACAGAATCACAGAATATGTCTGATTGGAAGATATATTGTGCCACGAGTTTAGCGTTTAGCACAAGAACACATATTTAGACTGAAATCAGATACTGTGTTTCTAAGCACAAGAGATAAAACTTGATCGATACATAGATTTTTTTCAAAACTTCTGAGGTTTGTCTTTCGATTCTGAGGTTCATAGGTCCTTGTGAAGAGCCAAAAATCTTTTATGCTGCTATTTTTGGTAGTTTTGAAAAAGAAGAAAATATCATCTTCTGGGGGGGGGAAAGGGATAAAAAGCTGGATTTGAAATCTAGATTCTATGTAAGAAAGAATTTAAGTTATCCATATGTTATATTTGTAAGTGTTGTAAAGATCTATGCAAAAGGAAGAGGAAACAAAAAGATTAGGAAGTACTAAATAAGAAGCTCATTGTTAATCCTATTATCTACAGGTTCTTACGAATGTCCGAGGGGCTGTATATCTGCAACAGTTTCTAAGTACAGGAGGTGGGGTGAGGACTTGTCTAGTTCTTTTTGCTTTGCAAATACCACTGTCTGCTATTCCCTTGAGGAAATGAACTATGAATAAACGCACAGAGACATATACCACAGAGCTGCTTTCTCTTCTAGGTTCTCTTTCTAAGTAAATACGATCTTTCCTATGAACCCTTCAACCTAGAATTCCTGTTCTGTTGCCCTAGAACTGGAATCCATTGCTTATGACTCCACAAAAAGATATAGGTGTGTATATATATACACACACATACACACACACACACACATCTATACATGCATTGATTTTATATATATACAGGTACACATATGTTTATAAATGAGTAGCAGACAATCATTGTAGTTGAAAACTCTTTTGCTAATCAGCTAACACATGAATACCTCTTTTATGATACAGGGCTTTAGTGTGGAAGAAAAACTGTACTGCAGAGTTTTACATTATTAATCTATTCCCAGTGGCCTTGTTTATACAGCATTTTCTTGTACATGGCTTCCAACTTCTTGGTTTAAATGAAGTTACTCAGAGTAGGCTGTACAATCTCTGTGTTTTTACTGCCTTCTCTATGCTTTTTATTGGCTCATCTGATTGTAAGCATTGTTCTCATTAATGGCAGTGGGCTATTCTTTATCTGCCTATAAAGATTGATACTCACATGTTGGAAATACCACCTTTTCACTGTCATAATAAACTTACTCTCCTATGTGCCAGTGACTATGTGGTACCAGACATGATACTGCCAAAGCAATCTGTCCTTGAGCTCAGATACTAAATAACACAGAGCTCAACACCAGCTGCTTGCTGAGACTCCTGGGCAGGTTTTGGAACACACATTTAAGTAATACTGTCTGTAGTCTTTCATTTAAAGAGAGTGCAAGTTTTTCCACAATATGTAGAATGGTAGATCAGTTCTCAGATACCAATGATTTGTTATGCAACCTTGGATAAATCCCATAATCTTTCCATCTGTTTCACTATGGGTCCTCTTTGTGTTACCACTAAGAAAAGCCAAGAAAAGCAATTCATGAAAAATTTTAGAAGTTCCAAATTTGGGAAGAATAAATTAAAATCAGAATTTCTTTAATTATAATATGTTTTTGAAAAAAAAATCCTCTGTGCCTTTTATTCCATAATGCAATGAAGAGAACCCAGTAAAATAACTTTCTAGTAGGTGCTAATCTTCTATCAAGAAATATGTTAAGTAGTGGTATCTTAGGAATCTAAATACATACATTAGTACTATATGGTACTAAAAGCAGATTGAAGCATTTAAAAGTTTCAGCAGCTCCAGAAGTTTCTTGCTACCTAAATAGACAGAGGGTCTACATGATGTCAAATGAAGCTTACAAAAGGGAGAATTAAGTAAGAATATTAAAAATAATATAAAGCCTTATGTTAATGAAGCTTCAGTAAAGGATAACCCAGTCTAGGTTTAGGCTCTCTTTCCCTCGCCCCAGTGAATTAAGTATGTGGCATCAGGAAATTTAAAACCTTTCTCATATGGGGAATGTTTAAAAAATAAATAGAGTCATATCTGCAATTGCAAATTATATGCATTTTGCCAGGTTTCCTCCATGATTTAATAACTCTTACTGTAGCTGTTCCTGTAAATATGACAATAAATTTTTAAATCTCCAGAGAACTGGTAAATACAGGCAGATGCACTTAACTGCTGGTGAGCAACAAAAGTCAGTCTGCAGGAAACTGTGGCACTAATGTAGCTCTTGATTAATCTCTAATTACACTTTTGTCATCTTAGCAGGGAGACAAAACTATAGCAGTTCCTAAATAGGCAGGCAGCATTTTGGCACCTAGCAACCAGCAGTTCTTTGATATTAGCTGCAGTGGACTCTGTGCTGTTACATGGAAGGTGGTTATGGATCACTGCTCTATTATTTATAGAGCAGCATTTACAGAGGCCTTCACAACAGTATATAAATTAGCAGCTTAATAGGCCATTGCTAACTAAAAACATGGCATGAGCTGAAGCATCAAGTATGAAATTAAAATGTGACTTGGAGATAATAATATTTGTAACACATGTAGAAAGGAATGTTGATGTATTTCCCTGTTAACCATTTCATGGGCAGATTTGAATATACTCTTCAAGCATTTTCATATGAATGTGACTATCTCCCTCATTTTTCTCATATGCCCATAATGTGTATGTATGTGAATATATAGATATTCATACTTTTATGTAATAAATATTTTATTCTAATTTCTTAGATATGTTTTTAAAGATTAACATAAAAGCTTGTCTGTATTTTTTTCACGGTAGGTAATATAGCACAGAGGTGGATGAGTTAGGAAAGTGGTGCTAAAAGGGATACACTAATTGGACAGTAGGTTGCAACAACACTCCAAGTGTCTTCATGAAAGGGCTTTATTACCTATCAATCAGAAAAACAGCACTAACTTTCTTCTGTCTCTTCTTTGGTAACTTGTCAGTGAGAAGACCCACTCCAAAGAGAGTCCTCACACCTCCATTTAGTGTCATTCAGAGTGAATAGAATTCAAAAGTGATTAAATACAGTAAATGACTGCTGGTAAGCTGCAGGTGATTCCTTATTTAATTAACTAAAGAAAGGCATAATGCTTAGATTTTGAAGATTCTGGAATAAGAGAATAGGATTAATAAGAGTGGGAAAACAGAGGAATAGTGAAACCAGAAACCTTTCATTTTCAGCTCTTCTTTCATTAAACCAGTGCTTGTCAATGAAGACAGTTCAGACCTGTTCTGTGGTGATTCCTAAAGCTTTTGCTGGACGAGGTCCCATTTTGTTTTCCTCTTCTTAAATGTTTCATTCAAGAAAGTGCCTGTACAATAGGAGAGAGCTCACAGCCTAGGCAGACATAGCAGATGAGGAGGAGGAAGAAACTCAGCTGAATTCATGCCACATCTTCACACAGCTGGTGAAAGAGTCAGAAAAGAGAGGCTGCATCATGCACTTCCACTGAGATCTACAGTAAATTTGGTATTATATTCAGTGGAAGAGAAAATTATAGTGTTTTGACTTTTTTTTTTTTTTTAATTTTTTACGAAAGAACCTACTGCTAAATGAGTTTCACCAAGCCACCTTTCTTGATTATGGTCTTAGTAACTGGATATTTTTACACACACTTTAAATTTGGAATATCTTCTTTTATGTACGTAATGGTAGGTATTTTATTTTATGTTTCTATTTTAGAAAGTCATTCCTCCTTAAAGTTAGCTTATAGATGTTATACTCTTTTCACATAGAAATCATCCAGCAATTTGTGTTGTGATTATAAACTGAAGGTCCTCTGAAGGGTCACACGATATATTTACAGCACAAATAAAATTAGTTATTGAAAATTGGAGTTCCAAAATTTTCCCAAAAAATGTCCCAAATTCCTGTGTCAGAGTTTCTCTCAGCTTGCTGGGCTGTCCATTTCTATAGTGCGGTACAGAGACAGCCTTATACAGTAATAAGTAAAGAACTGAAAATGAGGGACTTAGTCAAAGCAGGTAAGTCCTCTAAAACAATGTTTTCTGTCATAGTTTGTGGCCTGTTTCAAGTTTCATGAAAAAATTACCAAACAGAAGGCAGAAAATATGTCACTTCATTCACTGATTTTTGCTTCCTGAGCAACTTTATGAGGAATACTGCAAATACTGGTTCTTCCATCCACTGATGGCAACCACAACGGTATCTGTGCCCCCTGCAACCAGAATATAAATCACAGTGACATGAACAGGTAGCTTCTGAGCAATATTTTCGTTTAATTTTCCTAGAGTTTTGTCAGTGAAAATGCCTAAGAAAGTTTCTCTTATTTTTGTACACAAATAATTGTTGGATTAGATAAAGCAAGAACTTCAGGCTGATGAAAAGAGTATCTTACAAAGAGTTTTATCTGTAGTGAAAGAACCTCATTAATCATCCAACTATTTTTATCAAAATGCCACAAGATGGCTTAATTATCTAGTTAATTTCTATGATGATACTGAAAGAGATGGGGTCTGAGATATATTTGAGACAGGAATTATGAGCTGACACGAAGAGGCTGATAAATAGTTCTGACTGGCTAGTGTGGTGTCTACCAACAGTTCACCAGGAAAAGCAAACCTGTTTGAAGAGTGCAGATCCTGCAGATACATCTCTGTGTGGTCACATCAGCAAACTAATCAAGCCCCATGTGAGAGTTCTGCTTAGGTGCAAAGCTTCCCTTACTTTGTTCTGAATGTGGGGGTTGTTTTGCATTGTTGCTGATTTTTCTATTGGGAAGGATGTTACTTTTATCAGTAGAGATACAGTTTAATTGATTAGGGATTTTTTACTTAATTTTTTAGAGTTCAGTTCAAAAATGTTTTGAAGTCAAGCCAGGTTAGAGTACAATTACACCTTGAAATTCAAATAACTATATTGTATAACTTGAATAAGGAAGGAAAAAAAAAAAGAAAAAGAAAAGAAAAGAAAAATATTGAATATTGCGAGCTCACGGTAATTTTTATTGTTATATAATTTTGCAGCTGCACACAATTAATTCTCTTAATATATTTCCAGTATTCATTTCCATATCTTAATGTTTGATTTTTTTAAAGTACTGTTCTCATCCAGAATGATCTATGATTTAAAAATCTCATTTTGAAAAAATAATTAAAAACCTGAATTAAGAATTCAATCTTAAATATTTCTAATACATATCTTTAATCTTAGCTCCATGTTAATGTAGCCACTAATCCAACCAACATATTGCTTTTCATTTATTTTATTTTGTTGGAGTGTAAGACATATTCAGTGATTATTGCAGCAGAAGGCATCTGCATTTTTGATTCTTGGAATGGAAGAAGTTAGGAAAATATTTTTTAGTTAAAAAGCTACCTCAAAAGAAGAACAATAAGGAGACAAATGAAATTTAAAAAGGTATATTGTCAATTACCTCTAATGACACAATTTCCAGCAATTTGTTTAAAGATGACACCTTGGTTTTAATGAATCACTTTCCAGGAGTATTTTTCCATGAAATGTCTCTCTCTGGTGAGTAATTTAGAACAAATAAATCCATACTTGTATCAATACAAAAAATAAAGTCTTTTTATTAGTCTTCTGAATTTATTAGACATGGATATTTAAGGATTAGAAAGAACTTCTGACACGAAGGTTTAGGGTCATTAAACAGGTCACTGGAGCTCTGAACAGTAAATCTACACAAGACAGCTTCAGCTGATGACTTCAGTCAGGCAATTTGTTTACCAATCATTATACATTTCATTTTATAAATTGTATAGGCTCAAAGAACTTGTATCATATCTAAAATAATCCTCAAAGTCTGCATTACTATTCATTAGTGTTCAATGAACACTTCATGGTAGTATCTTTCCTTGCATTTTAAATGTTAGATATGAAATCCACCTATTTACTAATTAAGAAAAAAAACCACATGAAAATACTTTGTGAATTTAACTTAAATGGTGAAAATACCACCCCTATGAATTTGTGAAACAACACAGTTCAGAAGTGCAATGTTTTCTGAAATGGAAACTAATTTTGTATTTTCAGAAAATAACAAATAATGTTTCTGCGACTTTTTTTAACCATGTTAATGATATACAGTTAAGAATTTATAAATCATATTTACTCATTAAAAAAAAGTTGTGCAGGTATTTACTCTTTATCACAATTAGGAAAAGGGTAGGCTTCCAATTTTTTTTAATTTTTGTTTTATAACTATTAGTTGGTTCCAAGGTTTCTTATGTACTTTCACTGTGTGTATAAAACTTCTCAAGTAACTAATCTATCCTGAATTATCTCAGCATTTCGAATGTTACATGGAAAGTTGAATACATGCTAAAAACTTTCCACTAAAGATGAGCTTGGGTCATCTTTAAGCCTGTCAATGGGAACATTTTTTGTTTATGTTTTGCCTTTGGTGACATAAATAAAATGAAAACTGTTCCATTGTATTTGCAGTCATTTACACAGCCAAACAAAAATTTGACTTTTCCCTAATAGATGCAGAGCACATACTATTTCTTTTTACTTACTTTTCTGTTAAATTTAAATCCACTTGCTCATTTTAATATTTAATAGTGCAAATTAATATTTAATAGGTACAAAAGTGAAAGAACAAACAATAACATAAGAAACACAAGCATATTTTAAAAAAAAAGGCATGAAATAATTTTTACAGAGGATAACTGATGTATCTTCCCTCACCTGTATGCAACATACTCTAGTTCAATGTAGGTTTCAAGCAGGTGGACATAAAAGACATAAAGTGTCACTGAGGTATTGCTTGTGTTGAAAGCAAAAGGAGTTTTTTCCATACTTTTAGGCTTGTCTTTGGATAGTTCTAGCTTTTGAATGCACTGGAAATGGCTGTTAGTGGATAATTGTCACATTTTTCCTATATACAGTGTGGTGCCATTATAATACACAGAGATTTTAACATCATAATAAAAGTGCTGATTTCTTTGGTTTTGTGACACTGAGAATTTCTACAGGTCTAGACTCCAACTCCACTATGCTCATCCACAAATGTGCAGAATCAAAACTCCTTGGAGGAAAAGTATACATAAGCAATTTTTGTTGCTAAAAAATTCCATAGTGAAAGGTGGATTTAGGAATACCATTTGTGTGAATGCATGTTAATGTGTTAAATGTTTTAGATCAGTTATAAATTAAAAAAAAGAAAAACTGGAATTAAAAAGAAAATAATTTTATTTTAAAACTTCAGAATTGATCTGTTTAACTGTTCACTCCAAGTTTTCATTCAATTTTTATCTATTAAAAAAGTCCAAAACTACTTAAGTGAAAATGAAACATTTATTTCCAGGCAAAAGGGACTAATGTTTCTGGCAAGAACTTGGATTAAGCCAGTTTTATACTGGCTCTAACGTCAGTGGGCCTAAATATCCAAGTGTATGGCTAAGTTTTTGTCTGCTCACAGCCTAATTGATAATGTGTACAAGGACTACAGACAGACTCGTTGTGTTTAATTTGTGTAGATTTGGGTTCTCATTTCTTCTTTTCACATGTATTAAATGTCTTCCAAAGGATTTACTTTACATCTGCCACTGTGAGTCTACAGTCAGAGGTTTTTCTTGTGCTGCAGATGAAACCTCAGAGGAGCAGGTTTAAAAGGGAGTGCAGAAAAAAGAAGCAGATGACAACAACGCTATTACACACAAAAATGTCTCTCCTTTATCATTCTAATCAAACCAGATTTTCATTTTTGAAAGTGTAACCCTAACACTCCTCCTGGGAATACCTGGTCACCAAAGCTCAACCTGGACTAGCAGAATGTGCAGCAGGCTTGTCTGAACTGCACGGGATAGACACATCCTTGGCTGGCGTAAATAAGGATTGCTGCATCTGAACACGGCAAAGCTACACTGATTTACAGCATCTCAGGAACTGTTCTGATTTAGTGTAATCAATTTGAACCCATTAGACTTATACTAGTATAATCCTGAAGAAACCCAGTGGTGAATTGAACCCCAAAAGAGAGAGATCTTTAAGTAACTACTTAACAACTGTGCAAATATTGGTTGGCTGTCATAGGACTTCATTACAACATCTGAAGAGAATGTTGATTTATGAAGATCAGTAAACAAATCTCGGCTGAAAAAGCGTCACATAAAACCCAGAGAAACATTTCCAGTACATGAACAGACCACTTCAAGGACTATATTTGCATGCACTGTCTGAGCCAGGCTAAGATTTAATGGAAGATGTTTCTAACTAACACTTTGGATTTAAAGGCAGATGAAAGCAGCAACACAAAGCCCCTGTGGCCTGTTGATATAAAGGGCTAGGGGCAAGGAGGATCCTAGTGCTCTTGGTTCATTCAATGACTCATCATGCAAGACTGGGCTCGTCATTTGACCCTTTCATGCCTCAGTGAACTCAACTGCAGATTAGGGTGAAAAATGTAGGTTGCTATTGTAAAACAGTTGATTTACTACAGAGCTTCCTTGAGTAAATACATTACAAATAAGTGGTAAATCCATAAACTTTGCATGCAGAATCATAAACAACAGAGTTGATGTCTGTAACAATGATGAATCCTCCTTCCTTCTTCAGGCTGCTTTCTTCTCTTAGTGTATTATTCTCACCTTAAACCCAGGCAAATTCATAACAGATCAAAAAATGAGTGTAACTTTTCTTTCTCAATCTCTGGTATAGGAAGAGATGCAAAAGCATAACCAGATTCCGACTCATCCCATAAATCAGTAATGGTAACGATGCTGGTTGTATCTACTCCAGTCTCAAAAGAATTTTTTTTTTTTTTTTTTAGTTTTAGACAGTTGTCTGATGTTGCCATTACAGTTGCTGGTGTTGTGTGCACATGTGTGTATTGGACACATAGAGCAAAACCCATTCACAATCTGTTTAGCAAGCATTAGTACGTTTTGTGTTTTCCCAAGTAAGCACAGCATATGGCCCACAAGCTTTCTCATACTGAAGGTCATCTTGTTCAGTAAAGACTTGTATGCTACTCTTCTCAAATTGCTTTCAAGGTTTAAAAATAAAAATAAAGGCATCATTTAAAAACCAAATCTCTATAAAGATCAAAATAAAACATTAGGAAAAAACCAAATTAAAATTCTGAACTTTTTGTCTTGTCTTAATTTCATATTTTTAATGATTTGGAGGGCTCTTCTCATTACTGTTTTAATCAGCAAAATGATCATGAAAGTTTTGACTATAACTAACAAAAATGTACAAGTGTTTTGCTGGTGTATCAGAGTTAAAATCTATAGATTATTTTGCCAGACTGGCCACATACAAGGCTAATGACATAAGATATGTGAAATGATGGAAGGGTTATGAAATACAGTAAAAAAACCCCCCTGCATCCCATAAGAATTAGGATTCTTTGCAAAGTTCAAATGTCAGCCAATTAAATACACTGTTTAAATGCTAAGACAAAAAGCAACAAAGATCTAAATGGTATCTCATCAGAAGGGTTTTTTTTCCCCCTGCCAGCAGCTTGTAGATGTAAAAGGTCTTGATATAGAGAAGGGTGCAAGTATACAAGCAGCTAAGGAGTCTCAATCAGATAAACTGACATCTGTGACAGATAGCTCTCTTACACAGGAGTCACTAAGCCTTGCTTGCCTTTCTCACGGGAATGATCCACCACTATTACAGTATCTCTAATGCAGCTACTAATATGCAGCTTTAGACTCATTCACAGTTTGAAACAAGATCACATTTACAGTGAAAAGCTGAAGTCTTAAGTAGCATGGAAACTCAGTTCAGTTTTCCTTATCACTTCAATAGCTTTAATCAGGTGTTTTATTTATTAGGGGTTCAAAAATAGCCTCAGTGAATAGACACTGATTTTCCCATCCATTTTGTTACCTTTATGCTACATAAACACACCTTCAAACAGAATTTTAAAAAAAAATCATTCATGTTATGTATTATAAGTAAAATAACATAAATATTGAAATACTGAAAACAAAGTATTTTGTATTCAGTACAATATATTTATTCTATAATAAGAAAGAATTAAATTATAGTTTATTAAAAGGTTTTCCATAGAAACTACATCACTAGATATGCTTCTCAGTTCTGAACAGAAAAAGAAAATTTAGGAGTAATTTCAGAAAAAATTGCCTCTGTTTTCAGGGAATATAAGAAGGCAATGGGGATGCACAAAAAAATCTTGAAAAGGGACAGAAGAAGATGCATCACACTATAAGCAATACTTATTCTAAATTTAACTCTATATGTCTCAAAATAGGTGATATACCTCTCATAAACTGGGCATGTACTTGTGTTCTTACCAGGGTTACTTTCTGTGAGTGTTGAGTATTAGCGATGCAAAACCTGACTTGTAATTTAAAGTTGTTGTATACCTGTAAAAATCCTGAAAAGGTGAATGCTGTGATATAAGCCTCACCAAAAGGATCTGTAGTACTATGGATTGTGAAAAATAACCCATTAATATGATGCCACTAATAGAGGCACTAAATACTATGTTAGAAATGTCTGCTCTTTACAGAAAGGTTTATTATGAAAATCCAGAATTCTTCTTAATCTATTCCCTGGAGGTCTTAAAAATGCACATGACACAGTCTCAATACTTTCAAAAGCTGCTTCAAAACAGATTATTGATATTCAGGCCCACAGCTCTCTCAGAGGATATTGAGTATCAGCTGTCTCAAAGGTTGGCGCCAACCTTACTCTTCTGTGCACCACAAACCAGAATTAATTGCAAATCAATCGAACAAACTACAACTGATCAGTAAACCAATTAGTAATTTTAGCTGTTCATCCTGTCTTCATTTACTAAACGGAAAGATGTGGGATAAAGGAAAGCGATTTCTAGTCAGCAGTTAGTGTTGTTTTTTATTCACCCTGGTAATAAAAATGCCCTTGTAAGGAAAAAACAAAACAAACAAAAATCCCAAACAAACAAACAAACAACAGAAAAAAAACCACAAACCAAAACATTTCAAGTAGGGACATATCTAAGTGATGCAAATTCATCAATTCAGTTGCATTCTTACTGTAGTTGTTTTTTATTTCTTATGGTTCTTTTTCTTTTCTGCATTCCTCAGCATAGTAGGCAAAAGATCTTGCTGTTATGGTTTTCTTTCTTTTTTTTTTCATTCTTTTTTTTCCCCTCAGTCCATGACTCAGAAACACAGGAACAGTACAAACTGTGTGTACGTGATGTCCGCTGCACATGACATTTAATGACTACAACCAAAGTAAAAGGAAATTGTATTGAATACTGGCTGTTAGTCTTGATTCAGCTAAGGATGTTAGGAAATATATAGTATTGCATTGATGTTTTTAGTGTACATCTTCCTTGTGCCAAGAGAATGTTTTCTACAAAATATTCAAAAGAAATCCATCATTTAAGCTCTTACAGATGATAGTCTTCACATCTTGGTGAAACTGTGCAATCCTGAAAGCTGAAATTCTTAGTCTTCCATGACATATTTACTCAAATGCTTATTCAGTGGACGTTCTGCAAAGAGCATTTCAGGATGTTTTCTGCTTCTAATAATTCAAATTTGTGTTGTATCTGGAGGCCGATATGTGTGTGCAAGTGGAAACCAGGAGACCTATAAAGACAAAATATGTAGAAAGCTCTGAATTTTTATGAGCAGCTTGCATTTGGCTTCTGCAAATATATAAATCAGCATGACATGTTAAAAAACTGTTTGTACATTCTGTAGACACAATAGTAACATAACTTATCTTAAGAATACCTAATTCAAATATTTATTTGACAAGATCTGAGGGAAGATGGTAGGAAGAAGACATAGATTTTTTTTTAATATATTCTATCTTGTAAAGCAAATTATAATAATGATAGCTGATAAGGGTCAGTTTTTAGATGGATTTTATAATGAATTAAAATGGTAATAGACATAACTGCTGAGATTCTCTAGATGGCTTTAAAACTAAGGGGATGGCACTGTTCAGCTTCCTGTGTTAAATTATCTAGCACACAGGAGCTTCAGTACTGAGGCTTTCAGATGACACGAGCAAGCTTTTGCATTTAAGTTTTCCATCTTAGAAGTGTGCCCTACTCATGAGTTTCCCATTGTTTCAGAATGCTGATTCACACTGGATTACTTTTGTTGCTGTTTCTAAAAGGCGAGGAATATGTGGCCACTTCTGGAGAACCCATACCTATATCCTAAAAGGCAGGTTTTCTTTTTCAAATTCTTCTTTGAACTGTGAATGAGGACTAAAAAATGATTGAAACCTGTGTCTTACACTTTCTAGCTAAACACCCTCGTTCCTTTGAGTTTCAGCTGAATTTATTGAGTTTTATGTTGCTTAAAATGAAAAAGAAATCCCCCCAGAAAAGCAAGTGCTTTAACTGATGAAGTCAGAATAAAATAAAATAAAATAACTATAACAAATAAGGTTTCAAAACCAGTTCCTGGATCATCAAAATGCACGTAGGAGATTCTTGAAAGTCTCCAAAAAAAATTGAAGGAACTTGTTTTACAGTGATTAGGCAACCAGGAATTAGAAGTGTAGTATTGTTTATTACTAATAGATTACTCGGTCAGATTTGTTAGGATTTTTTATTATTTTTTAAAGTACAATTATTTTCTGTATAAGTTGTTTGGCTATTAAATTTCAGTTCTGTTTGATTCTTTTTTTAAATGTATTTTAAAAAATCCTGATTTTTAACACACATTCTGGGCTTATAACACTATAGATACTTTTTTATAAAAAAAGAGAAGAGTATAAAAAAGGGAAGAGTATATTTTACTTAGGACTGTCTATTACTATAAAAATTGAAAACTGAAGTTCAAAAGTTTGACTGACTGTGACAGCAGCACCTTTCACCAGCTGATTGAAATTAACAGTTTCTTTCAGTTGTTCTAATTAAAACCAAGGGGAGTTCTGGAATTCACCAAAGGTGTCTCAAATTGCTCTTTTGTTTAGGTGTTAGTGATACCAGCTGCTACTTATTCAACAAACAGTTTAGTCTAACTTGCAAACAACTCCTTTCTTAGAGTTTCTTTCAAAAAGCTCTTGTCCTGATGCCTTCTAAGAATGAATCTTAATAGAGAGCACTGCAACTAACAATGAAAAGGAAATAATTTCTGAGGAAAGATTAATACACAGTGGGAGTGCCTCTGATAGTGTGAATATTGAAATGCTGTCACTGAACAAATAGTGACATTAGGGACAAAAAGATGGATAGGCAAGATGAGGGGATTCTCTGAAAGGAGAATGGAGACCTGGTCACAATGGATACAGAGAGGGCTGAGCTGCTTAACAACTATTTTGTCTCTAAGGGCTCTAGCTCTACCACCCAAGCTTCAGAAAATACAGGTGGGGAGTGGGAAAGGAAGACCTGCCCACTGCATGAGAAGAGCAGGTTCAAGGTGCACAAGTCCAATGGGTCCAATGAGATCCACCCACAGGTCCTGAGGGAACTGGCACATGAAGGTGTCCATCATATTTGAAAAGTCATGGCAATGTGGTGAAATCCCTGCTGACTGGAAAAGGGGAAACGTAACCAGCATCTTCAAAAAGGGAAAAAAAAGAAGACCTTAGAAACTTGTAGGCCAGTCAGTCTCAGCACTGTGCTTGGAGAGATCATGGAGCAAATCCTTCTGAATGCCTTGCTAAGGCATACAGAAAAATGAAAAAGAGATGATTGGCTTCACCGAGGGCAAATCATGCCTGATAAAATTGTTTGATTTCTATGGTGGAGTTACAGCACCAATTGATAAGAGAAGAGCAACTGATGTCATCTACCTAGACTTGTTTAAAGCATTTGATACTGTTTCATATGATATCGTGGTCACCAAATTGGAAAAGTACAGACTTGAGGGGTGGGCTGCTCATTGGGTAAGGAATTGACTGGATGGCCACACTCAGAGAGTTGTGATCAATGGCTCAATATCCAAACTGAGATCAGTGACAAGAGGTGTCCCTCAGGGATCAATAGTGGGACCAGTGTTGTTTAACGTCTTTGTCAGCAACATGGACAGTGGAACCGAGTTCACATTCAGTAAGTCTGCGGATGACACCAAGCTGTGTGGTCCATTTAACACACTGGAGGGAAGGGATGGCATCCAGAGGGACTTGAACAGGCTTGAGAGGTGGGCCCAAGCCAGCCTCATGAAGTTTAACAAAGCCAAGTGCAAGGTCCTACGTCTGGGTCAGGGCAACCCCAACCACAAATACAGCCTGGACAAGGAATGGCTCAAGAGCAGTCTTGAGGAGAAGGACTTGGGAGTATTAGTTGATGAAAAACTCGACATGAGACGTCAATGTGCACTTACAGCCCAGAAGGCCAATGGTATCCAAGGCTGTATGAAAAGATTGTGACCAGAAGGACAAGGGAGGTGATTCTCCCCCTCTAACTCTGCTCTCGTAAGACACCACTTGGAGTACTGCATCCAGTTCTTGTGCTACCAGAATAAGAGGGACATCGAAAAGCTGGAGGAGGTCCAGATGACTGCCAAGATGATTAGAGCACCTCTGCTGTAGGGTGTGGTGGGTTGAAAATTCCCCCCAACATTAAATTTGCCAGACCAGTTGGAAGCAAATGGAAGCTGTATTTACTAGCAAAAGTACAATCTACAATGGAATGCAATGAATATGTACAAGATATACACTATTTACAACATTTACAGGTATTTACAATTAATAAACAGCACAAGAACCCTCTTGGCCAAAGACCAGAGGAACTGCAACAGCTTCTCTCTCCCTGCCTCTTTCTTACCTCCCTGTCTTACCTCCCCCACAAAGGGACAAGAGAAAAGAACAGAGAGAAGTTGTTGCTAATACCAGTCACAACAAAGCAGTGCATCCAAGATCAAGCAGAAGCGAGTTAGTCTCTCCCAGAGCAAACAAGTGAAAATAGTGAAAGATTGTTTACCAAACTGAATCTTATGGTATACCTCTCCAATAAGATGGCTTAGAATTATCATTATTTTCTTTATTACACCCAACAGTGATTTGTTTACATTCTACTACTTTCTGTTCAAGATCTGTGAAAAATTTTTAAAGGTATAGTCTACCACATAGGGACAGGCTGAGAGAGTTGAGGCTGTTCAGAAGGTGGCTCTGGGGTTACCCTGTAGAGACATTTCAGCACCTGAAGGGGCCCTACAAGAAAGCTGTGAAGGGGTGTTTTACAAGGGTGTATAGTGATAGGATGAGGGACAATGGCTTTAAGCTTTAAGAGGATAGATTTAGGCTAGTTATTAGGAAGAAAGTCTTTACAGTAAGGGTACTGAAACACTACAACATGTTGCCAGAGAGGTTACGGATGTCCCTTCCCTGGAGGTGTTTCAAGGCCAGGTTAGATGAGGCTTTGAGAGACCTAGTCTAGTGGAAGGTGTGACTGCCCATGGCAGGGTTGTTGGAACTAGATGATATTTAAGGTCCCTTCCAACCTAAAACATTCTATGAATCAGAGACTAAGGACTCATAGATGTCACTCTGCCTTTCATAGTGGCTACAATTTTACCAAGAATAGACCAGATCTGCAAAATATTCAGTTTAGGGATACTGCCACTTTCAGTGTTGGGTCCCTCTAGAGCAATTTTTAGCATATAAACTGGATGCCTGCAGTGAGAGACCAGGCTGCATTAAAAAGGAGCCCACATCTAGTGTGACAAGCACCCTGGCTGCAGTTACAGAACTCCCACTCAATGGAAACCCCACTCATTATTTTTTTTTAGGATATGAGAGAAACAGTATGCACCCAAGGATGGCAGAAAGAGGCTTAGATTCTAGAGTATCCTGGGATTTCCTGGATCTCTTTGACTGTGTTTAAACTCGTATATGTCATGAAAATGCTTGCAGTCACCAGGCTGATTGCAGTCATGCTGTTGCAAGTTCACATACCAAACCATGCTTGCTGATTATCAGTACTTACCTGCAAAGGACTGAGCAATATTAGCATATGGCTATATAGTTCTGTACTATGAATTGCAGTACATCTTGTAGCTCTGTTCTACTGATGCTCCAGGTCAGGAACACAGCTGAATTTTGAGTTCTTCACTAAACATTCATAGGCAAAGTCTAGAAAGTGAGCAATACTTCAAGACCCCACAGCTGAGGCTTGTCTAAGGTTATTACATATGATACAACTGCTGCATAACCGTAATTTTACATCTGTTCTATATGACAGATCTTCCATACTCAGAGTTTCATCTGGTTATCAGATATATGCCCATAAACTTCAGATCTTTTTAAAATGGATTTCAAGCACATTAAGATATAAATCAAGTGTTAGCATATTTGAGAAAAAAATGTTGGTATTAAAGTTTTATTGTAAAGTATTTAAAAAGCTACTAATTTTAACTTCATTGCTATGAAATAAGTGGTTGTAAAATCATAGGTCATTTCAGATAGTCTTTCATATGATGTAGTTTTTGAAATAATGTATTGTTTAACTTTCATTGAAGAAAGGAAAATAATTATTGAAATAAAAGTTATGTAGCGACATTTTGTTGGGGAATTAACAGGCCATTTAACTGAAAGATAGATGTATGCAGTATTTAAATTTTTAAATGTAATTATTACAAGAAGGTGCTTCAAATGTACCTGCAATAGCAATGCATTTGATTCCATTTTCTAATGCACTTGGGCAGCTTTGATATTGAATGTTTTATTCCTGTTGTTAAGATTAGATTGTGTAGTGCATATACGTATACTATTGATGAACATATTCCTTGCAATATTTCACATGTCATTATGATCTTGTGTTAATAGGAACTATGCACAGGAGAAACAGTTTATGATGCTTACAGGACCTATTCTACATGATCTAGATTCTCTTCCCAGAATTTCCTGTCCTACAGTTTCTCTGTGATCTTGAGCAAATCTGTCTGTGTTTGTGCTTTCTGTTTGGGTCTTTGGTGCTTCTTGGTGTTGTCTGTCCACAATTTTTGCATCTGCCTTGTCATCTTCCTTGCAATTGTCTTCACTTTTGCACATCTGTACTAAAAACATCTGCAGTCTAGCCAAGAAAACTGTGATATGCTTTGCTCCTTGAGAGTTTCTGAAAATTTTACAGCTGAATCTCACTTTCTGAACTGTTTATTTGTGTCCTGCTTTTCATCCATTCACTCCCTGCCCTTCAGCAAAGGTGCTTGGCAGTGACAAAACTATGGGTGT
Source organism: Indicator indicator (assembly GCF_027791375.1). Taxonomy (NCBI): domain Eukaryota; kingdom Metazoa; phylum Chordata; class Aves; order Piciformes; family Indicatoridae; genus Indicator; species Indicator indicator. The sequence continues at coordinate 25,694,119 of NC_072053.1, read as the reverse complement.
TGTCATGATCCAGAATCCAGTGCCAGCCCTGAGCAGCAAGGGAAGTTGTTCTAAGATTCAAAAAGTTCCCTTGAAGTAAATAAAAGTGAATCGACACCAAATGGCTGATAACTTTGGTTTATTAGGGCCAGTGAAACCTCTCAGTAATGGACCAGAGCTGAGAGGAAAATGGGAAGAAAAAGGAGAGAGACTGAGAGAGAGAGAGAATTAAGAAGAAAGATATTACCACTCCTTGGATCCAACAAGGATTATCGCAAGAATAGTCCAAGTGTCTGGTGGTGGGTGTACATTACAGCAGGGTCTTCTGTGATAAATGCAACATGTGGACCCCAGAGTTGTGGTACTTTTATACCCTTTTGGCAGGGAGGGCAGTCTCTCAAGGTCACAAAGAAAGGTGAGCATGAGTGAGGTGTGCACCCAACCACCTTACAGTGGCTTTGTTGCAGTGGTTTTAAAATAAGGAAAAAGGGAATTCCTGCCTGCACAGAAATTATATCTTTTCTTTGGTAAGCCATGCTGCCAGGACAGTAGCTCTCCTCCAGAGTTATTAAGGCCATTAAAAGCATCACTCAGTCTATTCAGATCAGGTGTCCCATTTTGTTTGAAACAATAGAGCAATTAGGGGCTATCAGCTCCATTCTGCCACTTGCATGGTTTTGAGACAGCAGAGTTGTTGGGCTCTCACAGGTGGACCATTTGGTGCCAGAGTCAGCCCAGGCACACATCTGCCCTTGAGTCACGGACATCAGTGGACCAGAGAAAGTGAGACCATGGTAATTGGATAGATGCACCATAAGCGGACACACCACAAAGCTCCTTTACTTCTTTCCAGAGAAGTAGATCCTGGAAATGAGAAAGAGTAGATTCTGGTTATACTTGTAAACAGTGGGGCCAGCATCTATTTTCTGGTCCAGAAACATAAACCTCAGTGCCCTGTGAAACAGATGTCTTTGCCCATGATGCTTACTGGGAAGTGTCAGTCTGAGTCATTATTCAGAGCATGCCCAGCTGTGAGCAGCAGTTGAGCTAGACTAAAACTCTACCAGAAGCAGTTAACTTGTATGAGACTGGGCTGAGGTTAAGCCCAAGCTCTGTTTAGTTTACCAGAGCAGGCAGACAGGCACCAAGGCAGTGGGACATTTGAGTGGCCATCATAGCAGCAGAACGGGTAAGGGCTAGAGGGAGGTGAAGGACACCCAGGCAACCTCCCATTTGGACTTAGTACTATGACACTATGTCACTATGCCATGGTTTGAGGCTGGTTGCCTTTAAGAACCATGAAGTCACAGACCTCCAGAGGCTAGATAGGTCCAGGAGGTGAACAGGAAATTGTAATCTTTTGTTATTTCATTCCCATAAGCCCTACATCTCTGTAAAACCAGACAGCACAAGCTGTTCTGTCCCATTTTCCCCTTTCCTTCTTTCTCTTCCTCCTGATGCTGCTCTCCTACCTTTGAGATGCAGGGAGAGTGAGTGAGCCCTTGAGTGGCCTTGGCAGAGGCCTGAAACTGGTGAGACAAATTTTAGCTGCATCACTTGGGTTTGGTATGGGGGTAGAGTGGCATGGGGCTGGGGTGGAGAGGGGTGGCATTTTGAGGCCTGGGTTTTTGTCTTGGTAAGGTGGAGTTTGGGGAAACTTTGGCTTAATGGGCCTCAAAGTTAAGCCCAGACTATGGATTTTGTGTATGTTATGTGCTTTACACTGTATCATGTAGCTTGTGAATAGCACTTCCATTTAAACTTTCCAACTCTATCCAATCCTTGTATGGAGTATTTTCTTTAACTCATTTGAGAAGAGTTAGAGAGCCTGTCTCACTCCTTAAACTGAGACAGACTACTTACAATGATAACAGAATGTAAATTCATTCAAATCTAAGAAGAATCTTCATAATAATTTAAACATATGCTTTGGGTTTGATATCAGCTAATATGGATCATGACTGGGTTTTAGAGCAGCTGCTCAGAACTGGATTGTCATCTCAAAAAAACAGTCTCCATTCAAAAATGTCATTAATAGTTTTTATTTCTTACTTTTTCCCTGGTCCCAAAAAACATGTCCCTGTTCCCATCTTTTTTGCCTGGATGTTCTGTGTGAGATACTTCCTAACTGAAGGTGCTGCAGAAGAATCTCACTAATCTAACACAATTCTCTGAAAAGGTTATCTTCTCCTTCAGCTATCCCTGTGTTGATAAAAAAGGGCACGGTTCTCTCATGCCCTAATTGAGATTCTTTTCCTGAAGTGAGAGGAGAAGAAGTGTTTTAGGACACAGAAACAACACCTTCCACATAGGAAGGTAATATATATATATATATATATATATACACATATATATTTCGATACTGTCCTGCACCACATCCTGGTCTCCAAACTGGTGACACATGGGTTTGACAGGTGGACTGCAAGATGGATAAAGAACTGGCTTGATGGCCACACCGAAAGAGTGGCTGTCAATGGCTCCATGTCCCAGTGGAGGCCAGTGACAAGCAGAGTCCCTCAGGGCTCATTCCTGGGACCAGTCTTGTTCAACATCTTTGTCAGTGACATGGACAGTGGCATTGAGTGCACCCTCAGCAAGTTTGCTGATGACACCAAGCTGTGTGGTGCAACAGACAGGCTGGAGGGAAGGAATGGCATCCAGAGGGACCTTGACAGGCTGGAGAGGTGGGCACAAGCCAACCTCATGAGGTTCAACAAGACCAAGTGCAGGGTCCTGCATCTGGGTCAAGGCAATCCCAAGCACAAATACAGGCTGGGCAGTGACTGGCTGGAAAGCAGCCCTGAGGAGAGGGACTTGGGGGTGCTGGTGGACGAGAAGCTCAACATGAGCTGTCAATGTGCACTTGCAGCCCAGAAAGCCAACCAGATCCTGGGCTGCATCAAGAGAATTGTGGCCAGCAGGTCAAGGGAGGTGATTCTCCCCCTCTACTCAGCTCTGGTGAGACCCCACCTGGAGTACTGCATCCAGTTCTGGAGCCCCTATTACAAGAGGGATATGGAGTTGCTGGAAGGTGTCCAGAGAAGGGCCACCAGGATGATCAGAGGGCTGGAGCACCTCTCCTGTGAGGACAGACTGAAAGAGTTGGGGCTGTTCAGTCTGGAGAAGAGAAGGCTCCGAGGTGACCTTATTGTGGCCTTTCAATATCTGAAGGGGACCTACAAGAAAGCTGGGGAGGGACTTTTTATGATATCAGGTAGTGATAGGACTAGGGGGAATGGAATAAAGCTGGAAGTGGGGAGATTCAGGCTGGATGTGAGGAAGAAGTACTTCTCCATGAGAGTGGTGAGAGCCTGGAATGGGTTGTGCAGGGAGGTGGTTGAGGCCCCATCCCTGAAGGTGTTTAAGGCCAGGCTGGATGAGGCTCTGGCCAGCCTGATGTAGTGTGAGGTGTCCGTGCCCATGGCAGGGGGTTGGAACTAGATGATCCTTGTGATCCCTTCCAACCGTGACTGATTCTAGGATTCTATTCTATGATTCTATATCATACCTATATCAAAACTGCTATTAAAAAACCAAACTGGATTAACATGGAGTCAGCTTCTGTCATCAATGGGGCACCAGAAATTATAAAGAGACACAATACTTCAAGGCAGGTTCACAAACACTAAAATTCTTCAGAGCTGCTGTTCCTATCACTTTTAATTTAACTGATGACATAAACATTAAGCAGGGTTACAGGGAATTATTTTATTTTTTTATGTACCACAATGTTTTTTAAATCACACTCTGCAGAACTTTGAATTGCCATGTGAACTAGGGAGAAATGCATTATTAAAGCTCTGGAAAGCACCTTACGTTTAATTATTCAGACATATAGTAAGATTAGGCTTCATAAAACAGATACTATTTTCAAATGACCTGGTTTTAATTTTCATCTGTGTTTTCCTATTCTTTCTTTCTGTTTTCAGGTTCTGGAGTTTTTTACAGCTGCATTTTTATACTATTCTACATTATTATTAAATTCACAGCAGGTCTTAAAAAGTATTGTAATGAAATGTATGCCTGAAGGCACTTAACATAAGCCCTCGGAAGAAATGTAGGCTTTTCTCAAATATACCATAGTATTTTCTCTTACCCAATGGAAAATGAATTCTTGTACAGTTTCACATCTTCAGTAATATAAAAATGTCTTATTCTTTCAAACAGTGGAATGAATCTTAGCAGATTTCTAATGTTCTTTCATTTACCACAAAGAGATAATAAGCATGTCATTAGATTGGATTGGAAATCATCTGACATTTTCACATTTCCTTATGAAAATATTCATCAAGCTGAAATAATTCATGGTGATGAGTGTATCTTATTGACTGTTCACTTAAAATTATTTCAGAATGGCTTTCACATTTTCAAAGTAAGTTAATGTTTCTGGTCTGTTTCAAAATACAGTTTTGGTATTCTCTTTTATAAAATTTTGATGGTGGGAAAAGGGTTTAAACTCCAGAATTTAAAAGACAGTATTTTTAAATTAATGGAAATATTATGACCTGATCTTAATTGATTTCATCTGATAAACTCCTACCTAAACCAGCTCAGATTAAATTTTGTTTAGGTTCAAGATAAAGTATAATGTTCATTATTTAGACAATATCCATGGAATGAAAATATAATATCCAGAAAATTTTATCAAGTTTAAAATGCAATAGGGATTTTAGATAATTTATTTGAAAGGATTGTTATTCACATGCTATTTTGCTTGATCTTGACATGAGGATGATGTCTTACATACTCTGTAGATTAGGGTCTTGGCAGTCATCTATCAGTGTCTGCTTGGCTTTTCGCAAGATACTTGAAAAGGCTTTGTTGATGCCCTGGCCATTTAAGCACTTTTTCTGCTTCCAAATACAGTCTTAACCATCTCTTCATATTGACTAGAGCATATTTGTTCCCTTGCCTTTGGTAATGTCACTGTCTTCTCTAAAGGGTCGTAGCAGAAATTGTCCCTCAGGGTGTTTTATGCATTCCATGGCCTCCGTCCTGCCTTCTGAAAGGAAAATGCTCTTCTGATTCTGTGAAGGGCTGTGGGAACCCTTCAGGGTGATCACAGAAGGACTGCACAAGCAGTAAGTACACCACAGGAGCTGTATCCAGAATACAAACTGCGTATCTTATGGTGAACAGCAAAGGGGAAATATAACCCCAGTTTTCAAAAAGGGAAAGAGGGATGGCCCAGGGAACTATAGGCCAGTCAGTCTCACCTCTGTGCCTGGTAAGATCATGGAGCAGATCCTCCTAGAGGCACTACTGAGGCAGAAGAAAACTGAAGATGTGATTGGGTAGGATCCACATGACTTCACCAAGGGCAAATCCTGCCTGACAAACCTGGTGGCCTTCTATGATAAGGTTACAACATTAATAGACAAAGACCGAGCAGCTGACATCATTTACCTGGACCTGAGCAAAGCCTTCAATACTGTGCCACATGACATTCTGGTTTCCAAGCTGGTAAAGCCTGGGTTTAATGGGTGGCCCATTCAACGGATAGAGAACTGGCTTGACAGCCACACCGAAAGAGTGGCTGTCAATGGGTCCATGTCCAAGTGAAGGCCTGTGGCAAGTGGAATACCTCAGGGATCAGTGCTGGGACCAGTCCTGTTCAACATCGTTGTTGGTGACATGGACAGTGGTATTGAGTGCACCCTCAGCAAGTTTGCTGACGACATACAAGCTGTGTGGTGCAGCAGACACGCTGGAGGGAAGGGATGGCATCCAGAGGGACCTAGATAGGCTGGAGAGATGGGCACAAGCCAACCTCATGAGGTTCAACAAGACCAAGTGCAGGGTCCTGCATCTGGGTCGAGGCAGTCCCAAGCACAAATCCAGGCTGGGCAGTGACTGACTGGAGAGCAGCCCTGAGGAGAGGGACTTGGGGGTGCTGGTGGACAAGAAGCTCAACATGAGCTGTCAATGTGCACTTGCAGCCCAGAAAGCCAACCAGATCCTGGGCTGCATCAAGAGAAGCACAGCCAACAGGTCAAGGGAGGTGATTCTCCCCCTCCATTCCGCTCTGGTGAGACTCCACCTGGAGTACTGTATCCAGTTCTGGAGCCCCTATTAATAAGAGGGATCTGGAGTTGCTGGAACGTGTCCAGAAAAGGGCCACAAGGATGATCAGAGGGCTGAAGTTCCTCTCCTATGGGGACAGACTGAGAATTGGGGCTATTGAGTCTGGAGAAGAAAAGGCTCTGAAGTGACCTTATTGTGGCCTTCCAGTATCTGAAGGGGGCCTACAAGAAAGCTGGGGAGGGACTTTTTAGGGTGTCAGGTAACGATAGGACTAGGGGGAATGGAACAAAACTAGAAATGGGTAGATTCAGATTGGATGTTAGGAAGAAGTTTTTCACCATGAGGGTAGTGAGACAGGTTCCCCAGGGAGGTGGTTGAGGCCTCATCCTTGGAGGTTTTCAAGGCTAGGCTGGATATGTGTCTGAGCAACCTGATCTAGTGGGAGGTGTTCCTGTCCATGGCAGGGGGATTGGAACTAGATGATCCTTACAATCCTAACAGTTCTATGATTCTATGATTCTATGTTAAAAATATATTTTTTATTCATTTATTATACACTGGTTTATTCTTAGCATTGGAAAAAGAGGGATTCTTAAAAACTAATTTTGTGAAATAATAAATAGCACAAATTACATATTTATTCTTGACATGTCAATGCTTTATGTTGTTTCTTACCATCTTACTGAATCTTATTTAAAAACCATCCCAGATCAGAAAAAGTGATGTTCTCTTGGTACATAACTACTAGAAATTCCAGTTAACACATCAATTTATGTAGGCTGAGGAGGTGAAATACGTGAGAAAATGTATTTCAGAAAACATTAGAAGATATAATATAAAGCTACCAAGCTTTCTAAAGTCTATTTACCAAGAAAATATTTCTAACTTATTCCTAGGACTGGAGATCTATGTTTTGCTATGTTCATCACTTGATGAAGGGCTGATACATTCCCGTGAGCTTCTCTCTCCTATCTCAGAGCTGACAGGGTATCAGTATGTTAGATAAAGTGACATGAAAAGTTGAAGAGGGATTCAATTAACGAAGAATTGAAGAACTGTCATACATTTGATGCTTGTTACCTTGAGAGTGGTTTTGTCTCGTTTTAGTTTAAAAAGGGCCTGTCAAACAAATATTCTTTTTTGATAAGATTCCACTTTGATTGATAAGAACAGAGATTTAACAGGTCTAGACTTCTAAGAGTGTTTTTGGTAACATAACAGGACATTCTGTTTGAGACAGTAGCACTATACAATATCAATAAAACACATATTAAATAGGTTGAAATTTGGCTATTGCATGGTTTTCAAAAAGTATTTGTCTATAGAGATTAATTGTCAAATGTGGATTTGTCATTGGGATACCACAAAGACCCTGTGCTACTCAACATTATAACAAATGATCTGCGAGTAAATGTAAAATTAATGATGCTAAAACTTGAAGATGACACAAAAATGATAGACATTTAATATTGATAAGGACAGTCATCCTCAATTGGTCGTGTAGTTAAACTGGGAAAGCTGATCCAGAATGAGTTTTAATACAGACGAGTATAAAATAACCCACCAATGAATAATGAATACAGGCAGCATCTACAGGACATATATTTTGGTTCTAAAGTTATGGCTGTGAAAAAAATTACTAGGTTTTATGGTGGATTATATGTGAGACTTGAATACCTACATATAATAGGAGTAGGAAAGGGATGCTAACTTCTGTGTAGATTAATCTTGACATATTAGAGAGAATATAGAAAAGTTTATTTACCAGAGAAGATGTCGTAGAAGAGGATTCCAGAAGCTTATGAGAAAGAACTCAGAGGGTAGGAAACAGGTATTGCTGATATCCTAATCTAGCTGGCAGAATAGAAATGATATCTAACAAATATTTGTCATGGATGCATGCCTAAATGTATGTAAAACACACATTCATGTTTCTTCTGAAACAGAAATTCTAACAGAATAGTTGTAATGCATATATACTTAAATGTTCATGAATTGCTCAGTCATTAAAAGTGATGATCACGGATGTGTATGGTGTAAAGGGTCATCACAATGAGTTAGGAAATTAAGTAGAAAAAAAACCAAAAGAGTTTGAACTCAGAGGGCCTGCCAGTCCCCATCTAGGGTGCCTACAAGAAAACCAAATAGGTTCCTTTTATGTTTATAGAAAAATCAGTTCTTCAATATTCCTTTTTTAATTCTCTATGTAAACCTTGATATGAATAATAACTCAGATCTCTGATGAGCAACTTCAGAAGGTTTGGGACAGGTCCAAAATCATTTATTCCCTTTCGCTCTTCTTATCTTGTTAATTTAGATTTTATCTGTCTGGCAATATATCACAGAAGTTTATATTCTTGTATGAAAAGCTGTTATAGCAGAACATCTGTATTCCTGTGACTTTCAACAATTTCCATCTCAGACTAACAAGAAGCACAACTGAATAAATAACTGAGAAGCTATCTGTTTATGAAACCTCTTCATTCATTGCTTATACTACTCTTGGTTTAAGACAAGAATATTAACTTGCTGATTACATAAGGACCAAATTAAGAGGGAAAAAAATGTAAAGAGTCAGGTACTACTTGATTCTATCAAAATCAGGTTGTTACCAAAAAACCCTGAGGTTGCTGTTATCCAGTGTGTCCGTGTTGCAGGAGGTAGTAGAGTAGGATTGCAAAGGAATATCAGTTGAGATAAATATGAGCTTTCCTGAGAAGTGTCTAATAGATTTCTCAGGTAGACATTCTGCAAAATCATTTTAATCCTGGTCACAGCTGGACCACAATAGAAAAAAAAAAAAAAAGGGGGGGGAAAAAAAGCATATCTAACAGTTGCTCAATTTAATAAATAGTGACCAGGAAGTAGAGAGCAGCCCAGATTTGGCATATTAATTGCTGAGTGACAAATGAAGGAACACTCTCCCATCATTTCTGACTGAGCTACCAGCGAAAGCCATAAGGCCTGAACCTGTCACCACTGCACTGAGATTAGTTATTTTACATGGGAAACCAGGTCAGTACAGGATGCTGTTTCACACCAGACAATCTCAATAGATACTCTATTCAGAAAACAAAGTTTCTGTTGTTAGTTACCCATGCATTTACATCCTTATACTTTTCCTCCTAAGGAAGACTTTTCCATGGCAGTCTCCTATACTTTGCCACACCCAGAAACATTTCTCACAAAGTGCATTTTCTTTTGACCTAATAAGATAAACCAATGCAAGGTTTTTTTATCTTCTAAAGGGAATTCTATAACAGAATCCAGCATCAGGCCTCACATAACTGTAACTGTGAGGTTTTTCATTCTTTGTGCCTAGAGTATGTGTAACAAGAAAATTACTTTCAATAGTCTTGGGGTAATATTTAATTTATGAAAAACAGCCTTAACTATTTCAGTTTCTAATTGTTTCTGTATAGTGTTGAGTACTTTCCTGAAAGAAGATGAATCTTTTCTCTCTATCTGTGACAGTTAAATTATATATAATTATTACATAATTACAGATGTGCTGCGGGATAATCACAGGTGTAACTTCAAAAACCTGCAGGTATTTAAGTTAAACAACCTGGTGGGTCAAGTACCACAACAAATTATCCAACATACATGCTGAACAGTCTCATCAGCCTTTAATGTGACAGGTATATCTACAAAGATGGAAAGAAGGATCTCTTTGCATAAAGGTGTTTATTAGCATGCAAGAACAAAAAGAGAAGAGGAAAATAGCTTTGGATAATAGTTATCTGCTAAGAATCTGTCGCCTTTGAAACTACTAGGACTACACTATTCATGTTTCTTGACTGAAAGATATCTGATCCACCAATAAGCTCCTTAGGTTTAACATTGCTAGTCATTACATGTGGAATATTTGTGCTGCACAAGTAGCAGAAAGGAGTTGGTGCTGTGTTGTCTAAGATGCCAAACCAACAGTTCCAAAAGTGACTCTTGTACTATATTACTGAAATTAATAGCTTTGCTTTCATACATGTTACAAGAGGATAATTAAGTTCCTTCAGATGCATGAATTTTCAGCTCTCAAAGATCTAGCCTAGACTGTAGAATGTGTGCACGCAGTTCACCAATAACTAACTAACTAACTAACTAACTAACTAACTAACTAAATAAGGGACAATATTTTTTCTACTGCTCAAGGTTTCCAGGTAACTACTACTTGTCCAATATATAACCATTACCACTCCTTCAGCAACCTATCCTATTGGTGATGCATGTTTGTATACCACCTGGTTTACCTACAGTTCTTTTCAAAATCACTTGGCCCAGCAGGACTGTCAGAATTTGAATAGCCTCCTCCCAGTCCCTTTTATTTTGCTTATATTTCACACAAAATAGGCTTCTTTTTGCATCATGCTTGCTTCAATTTACCTTTTAATTTAAAGGACTGAGTTAATTTAAAAATACTGTCATGTCCCGTCTCCCCACCTCCCCCCCCCCTTTTTTTTTTTTTTCTTTTAAATGCTATACAATTTGACATTTTAAAGATACTGACAGGCTTTGACAATAAGCTTAAAGATTCCTGGTTTCGGAAGGTTACACAATCTTTACTGGGAAAGAAAGAACTTAGAAAATATCTTTCCACAATTCAATGAAACTTTATCATCAGGAAACTACTTGAATAAAACCAACAAACAAAAAGATAGAATAGAGTCAGTACAAAATTAAACATCTTTATATTTTAGCAGCTGCTGCCACCTGTACCTACCTCATTCTAATTCAATACCTCTACCATTGAGTTGTTGAAAGGGTGGATAACTTGATACCTCTCAGCCTGCAGGAACGAAGGAGGAGTGCCTGTAGCCCAAACACAGAGCCTGCTATGGGAGAAAGGACTATTATTATCAGTACCAGAGGATGTCATTTTCCTGTGAAACAACTACGTGAATCTTCTAATAACTCTGGCTTTAATATTGGCAAGCATTCAAATAAACCCACAAAAACCTGTGTTCCAGATATGCACAGCTGTATGTGTCTCACTCCACATTGTATTTTCCTAACCTGATACTTCCTTTGCCACAAATACAGCTGTACCAGGGGATAGCATTACAACCCAGATGACCCCTCATGGTTAAAGCACAGCTCGAACTGTCTAGTTGCTTCTTTTCTATTATCTGTATTGAGGTGAACCAGCAGAGCCTTGAGTGCAGATTCTTTGTATCAGGAATAAAAAAGTATCTCTCTGCCCTAAAAAGAGATGTGCTCACACTTGATGTGTCACCATAATGACACTGTAGCATATCAAGACCTTAGACCTTGCATTATGGACAGAGATGTGACTATGATCATTAATCAATACCTTTTGTTTCTATGGTCAGTTAGACAGTTTACTTACTGAACACAGAGATCCTACCTATGTTGCAATGTGAAGCATGCTTCACCCATGTTAGATAATAGCATATTTTATTTTTTTGCATAGTGGACAAAGAAGATGCTTCACTTTAAGGACAGAGACTGAAAAGGGAGGTCAAGAGAGTATAATGAAAGATACATCTATTTGAATTTGGAGGAGATACCTAAATTATCATGCAATATCATATTGGACAAAAATAGTCAGGTTCTGAGACAGATTTAGTGTTTAGGTCCCAAACTGAATTCGAAACACCAGACGACTGAGCCCCAGTTTTCTCAATAAGCTCAAGAAATAGTAAAGGACAAGAAAACAGCAATAAGACAGTTGAGTAGACAGATAGTTGTGAAGTTGTTATGCTTTTACACTGATGGTGCAGTCAACCTGGAAGGCCAGTGGTGTACCCAACAGTCTCTTACAGATATTTTGGTTTCTCAGCTGCCATATCGGTGGACTACCACCTAAGTTTGGGGAAATGGTTCCTAAATTCCAGAATTATAGCACAAACCTGGTTGGTATTTAATATAGTAACCCTAAGTTATTGTCTGCAGAAACCTGGTCAGATACTCAGTTGATTTAAGTGGCTGTCACATTGCTTATTTGTATAAGCATTTACACCGACTGAAAAGCTTGACATTATCATTCATTGTCTGTATAGTAAATCACAGGTAATTCTCTGTGTGTGCTGGTGTAGTTTATGCAGGTAGTTTCTGTGTAGGAAAGACATTATACATAGTCAGAAATTATAAATTACACACCAAAAAAGAAAAATGTAAGCCATATTTTCAAAAAAGTAGCAGTTAACAGAGTATGAAAATACAATTACCAAATGCATGTGTATAAACACACAAAAATAAGTATTCATATACACATGCACACATAGAGATATATCTATACAACTGCATATTGTATATGCCTCCTACACCTTTTATGGTTTTTAATGCCTTTCATAGATCAGTATCAAATTTGTACAAAGCAAAGCAGGACTTCAGTGTACTAAAAAAATGTACACGTTTTCAGGAGGTTGACAAACTTCTTGGTGTTAATTTAAGGAATTCAGAAGAAGAATTAAGTTTTAAATTTTTTTTGTTCGTTTGCTTTTAGAAAGAAACAGTAGAAAGTACAACAAGAAAGACATAGTTTATTGAGACATGAATTCTAAGAAAATCTTTCTGCTTAGGAATTTGTATCAGTGTTTTTTAGATTAGAAAACAGAAGTTTTCCGATAATAACCCAATCCTCCAAAACAATCATGAAAGTTTTTATAGAATATCATTCTGGTTTAGGCAGTTAACCCATCACGAGATGAAGGAAGTAAATATTAAGGTATCAACCACAAAGTATATTTTCTTTTTCTTTCCACATACCTTAAATCTTATACATATGACATTATTTACATGGTACAGTACTAAGGTTTTCATTAAATAAACTAGCCATATGGAGGTAGCCATTTGATAAAAGTCTGTTAAATGGAAAAATCTATGAAAAGACGAAAATGTGAAAATAAATAATCTAAAGGGACAGTTGGTTCAAAGAAAAGATGTAAAACAAAGACATATTTCTGAATTCATTACTTCAGTGTTTTCTCCTCCATGCTTTTATTTATTAGTGTTAGCAATATTTAAATTTTTTTGAAGTACAACTGCAACAAGCAACACTCACAAGTGTCTGCTGGAGACAAGTGACACCTCTGGAAATGTCTGCCAAGAGAAAAAAAGGACATAGTGAATCACCCATTTGCACCAGGTATGAATAAAAACAGGGCAGCAATCCAAGTGCTGCCACACACCATTCCAAAGAAAATAGCATCAGGAAACATAACAACCCTATTTAGTAAAAGTTTTGGGAAAGCCTGCACTGAGGTCACTTGGTTCAGGAATGCCATTTGAATTGTGGTTTAGTCCCTCCCTTAGAGTCCTGGATTTACTCTTCCAGTTAAATTTGCAAACTCAATTCACATGAAAGACTGAGTACTTTTTTGCACTGATTGACAGGCTCCTGTGTGAGAGTCCTCATAGTGATGGCAGGCAAAACAGCTTGATTTTGTATAAGCTCAGAAAAATCTAGACATGTTAAAACATGTACATGCACACTCCTCATACAAAGATAATGAATTGTGTCCTAAAAATCATGAGCCTGGCTTTCACATTGGGGTTCTTAATATAACACAGTCTGATTTCCATTTAACTGTATTTCAAAATTATTAAGAAAGAGGCAATTTGGCCGCATTTTTCAAGTTTCTTACCACAAGGACGCTGGCCACAAGTTCACTTACTTGAGAGAAACTTTTTTGTGGCCCTGAAGAACTAATTATCTCACAGTACACAGTAAAACTGTGCAACACTGTAAAAAGTAGCTCCCAGCATCTATATTATTCTTCTCTTGCACAGTTGAAGGCAATATCAAGTTCTAGAGATGCAAAAACTGGATATACTATTGTCTTGGAGACTATTCTTGTGTCTATTACAGACACGGTGAGTGTTTTGAATTCCCTGAGTCTGTACTCCTTTGTGTCAGTGAGGGTCTTACATAGCCATCTGAGTAGTTTGCAAAAGTTTGTGAAAAGCATTATACTGTTAGTGCATATGTGATTCTGGACATGTTTTTAGTTTGCTTCTCTGTAGTAAAGGGTGTGGTGGTAGGGCCATCTCACAGCCCAATACAAATCCAGATGTCTAAATAGGTCCCTTTCTCTCCCCTCTTTCCTGCCACAAAAACAGGGCAACGTGGGAAAAGGAACAAAGGGGACAGGACCCTTGCCTGTCTGGTAAACAAGATGCTTATCTGGGGTGAGAGCATGTAAACACCTCCAGATACAAGGTCCTTGCTTCTGCCTTTTATGGTCATAGCCTGGCAGAACACTTTCCATTGGGCAGCTACACGTTAGCTTCAGTGCCCCATTGGACCAACTGATCTCTGGCATTTTGTATGTATACAAGTGGCTAGGTAGCCTAGCCTTGCCTTGCTCATGCTTGTTGAAGCCTTGCTCAAATCTGCTGAAGCCTTGCTTCAAGCCTTGTCACCTCGAGTTGCCCTGCCTCGAGTGTCTGGTCCAAAGCCTGGGATAAAGCCATGAGCCATACGCATGCAAGCCAGAGAAGCCAGGGTCACCTAGCAGCCAAAGTCACTTAACCTGCTTTCCTCTTGCCACCAGAATCGTGCTGTGCCTCAGTTTACCCACGCAGGAACCACGCATGCGCCTGTTGCCAAGAGCGTCATTAACTGCACACTGTCCGCTGAAGCCAGACCAGCCTGGGACTGTGTGGTAAACCTTTCTTGCTGGCAGTCAGCTGTGCTGTGCCTACAAGAGCGTCCCCAAAGCCAACGCGGCATCAGCATCCCTTATATGGGTGAAAATAGCTGTAACTCATTCACTGCCCTTTGAGTTTAACGGTTCTTATCAGATCTCCTCCCCACTGTAACTGAGCACTAACTGCTTTCAGGGACCTTCTCTTTCCAAGTTTTTGCCTCCTAATTTGCACAGAATGATTTTGTATTTGCCCTGACTGAGACTGCATAACCAAAGTGTCAGGTTCTGCACTTTAGTCACCAAAACCCCATGCAATGCTACAGGCTTGGGGAAGAGTGGTTTGAAAGCTACTTGGCAGAGAAGGATCTGGGGGTACTGTTTTAAGTTTTGGGGCCCTCACAAAAAGAAGGACATTGCGGTGCTGAAATGTGTCCAGAAAATGCAGCAAGGCTGCTGAGGGGTCTTGAACACAAGTCCTGTGAGGAACGGCTGAGGGAGCTGGGGTGGTTCAACCTTGAGAAGAAGGACCTGAGGGGAGATCACAGATCACAGAACACCAGGTTGGAAAGGACCCAGAGGATCATCTGGTCCAACCTTTGTAGATGATGGCCCAGAACTCTGTCAGTCTGTTTTAAAATTGACCAGTGTAAGGGAATCCACTCCTTCTCTTGGGAGAAGATTCCAGTGTTCAGCTGTTCTCACAGTGAAATATTTTCTTTTGGACTCCAGTCAGAGATCAACCCTAATAGGAGAAGCTGATTTTGAAACTGCAGCAAGTCATCTTCTAAATGCAAAATCGTAAAGTCTGACTTTAACTCATTAGTATCCTTAGCATATTAAACAAGATCAGTAGAAGCTGTTCTAAATTTTTTTTCCTTTTCCAAACTACCAGCACAAAATTCAGAAGACACAAACTCTCGGAGAGTGTTAATCAAGTGATTTAAACACAAGGGAGATTTCACTGATTTCTACAACTACTTGAAAGTAGGTGGTAGTGAGATGGGGGCTGACCTTCTCTCCCAGGTAACAAGTGATAGGGTGAGAGGAAGTGGACCCAAGTTGCACAAGGGTAGGTTTAGATTAGATATGAGCAAAAATTTCTCCAGCAAAAGGTTAAAGAATATGTCTTCACCTGGGCAGTGGAATAGGCTGCCCAGGGAAGTAGTAAATTCACTATCCCTGGGATGTTTAAAGATGAGTTGCTTTGGGACATGGCCTAAGAGCTGTGTACAAGAAGATGTTAGGTTATGGTTGGACTCAACAATCTTAAGGTCTTTGCCAACCAGGCAATTCTATGGGCCTAAGATTCTATGATTTACATTTTTCATACATGTCTGTCATGCAGAAATGGATTGTTTTTACCACAGCAATACTGTGATATTTAGTGAAACTCATTTGAAGGCCAGTATTGCATGTTTGCAGTTTTTATTAAAAGGTGTTTTTCTAATTATAATGTAATGAAATTGTCATTTCAGTAAAAATTGATATTATGTTTTAACAACTCAGTAAGACTGAACTTGACTCACTTCCTCTCATTGTAGTCAAATGTTCTCTATCCATCCACATGCAGTTTGCAGCTGAATGATTAAATTAAAATTATGATATTCCTTTTTCAAAACCTAGGGCAAAAAAAGTAATTACAGATCAGTGTATGACTCTCAGTAAGAGGCCTGGTATTCAAATAAATAGTGTCACTTCCAGATTGGAGTCATAAAGAGTGCTTACTCTTTTTTTCAGCTATAATTTTCTTAAAAAAAAAAAAAAAAAAGACCTAAATTTTTAAGACTAGAACCACAGGAATAAAAGTTAATGTCTTTGTCTGCTGCAAACCTGCAATTTAGCCTTGGGATAGTTATTACATTTTTCTGTGCCTCTGTCTATGTTACATACATTGTCTACAGTATTCTAAGTATGAAACACTTCAATTAGATACTTTAATTATTTATTACTATTATTATTATCATCATCATCATCATTATTTGCCTCAAAGATGTTAGCAGTGTCAAGGTAATTTTTTTTATGAAGGGAACAGATTAGCTGTCATTCTACGCAGTATCATTTTTTTATTAATTGGTTTGAAGCACTGAACATTAAATAGTGATAGCTAGTTATGTAATCCTTTGCAGTTCTACAATAACTGAATTTGAATTAAATTTTATTACAAGTCTAAATTTCAACCAGCAGCCATCTTTATAACAGAAGCAGCTAGTACCTTAGTCTTTAGAATAATTTTTCTCAGAAATTAAGATCAAACTGAAAAAAATAGTCAATATTTTGTCTCTTTAGAATTACAACATTTGCCCACCAAATCCTAAAGAGATAGAGATAAAAGCTCCTCCAGGAGCAAAAAGCACATTTTTTCCTATTACTACAAAATATTGATGAAGTACTCTATTGAAGTAGAGATCTCATTAATTATTTGATTTACAGAAAAAAGAAGACAGAGGGAAATGAGTGCCCTGGCTAATGCAATGATGTACCATCTTGAGACTAAGATCTTTTTAATGTATTCAGCAGTGATGCAGCTGAAAGAGGAAAGACAGAGTTGAATGGATCCATTAATTTAATTGAAGCAAGCTCTGACAAGAGATAAAACATCTCAGGCCCCGCATCTCTTCAGGATGCATCAGCACTATAGTAAACAGTCAATGATCCACAGACATATACACACACAAAAACCAGAAAAAGGATATATGTACATTCTAGAGACCTCAAGGCCAGAGAATAGCTACAGAGGTAGAGGTGAACAGGATGAAGAAGCCCTCCCTTCATGCAGCATCACAAAGTATTCATCATCTGCTGTATTTGTTCAATTGTACTCCCATGAACATCTCCTGGGTTAGCTATGACTGGTTGAGACTTTTTATAGAAAAGCTGCATTTGTTCACTTTTTTCATGCTTCAGGGAAAGACACTGTGTCTTACAGTCTCTTGAAAAACAGAAGTAGACTTCTACTGCTCTTTAAAGAAATTCTGCTGTTGCTGTCTTTCAGGAGTCTTTTCCCATCCTCATGTATAACTTCCAGAAACTTGACTTAAAATATGTTACCACTTGTAAATATGTAAGTCTTAATTAGCAGTTACCACAAGCATACTCAAATAACACTGTAAATAATTTTTACTAGTAATATATCAATATGATGTTTTACTAATGACATGGAATACCTGGATTCATATCCATAACTACTTACTATTAATCTAGAATTTACAAGAAATTAAGAATTAGATTTTTGATCTTACTACAGTGTGATTAATACTATAGGATAAATGTAGCTGGCCAGTTCTAAAGTGGCATAAACTTACACAGTTTTCATGACCAGATAGTTCTAACAGTAGCTTGTTACCTGAGATACAGGCTAAAACTTGGAAAACTAATAAGATCAGAAAAAGGAGTTCATGACATATATGACCTTTAAATACTGGTCCTGAACCTTCCAAATTTCTTAGGAAATTTGAATATTGACTCTCCAGACACAGAAAATTATTTAACATTGTATTTGAATTACCTGGGTTGCAGAAAGCTCAGCTGAGTCTGTGTAAATAGCTTATGTCTCTGATGTTAACAAACTTAAATTCCTTTAAAAGACAGAAGGCTGTTCTAGGAAAGGGAAACTGTATGAAATTACAGCAGTTAGTATTTCAAAGTTTTCTGAGTTGCTTTACATCCCAATACTCTTCCTGTAAACTTAGGTCAATTGAAAGGTAATAATTCGATGGTAATGTTGACAAGCAATTTGATTCAAACATATACACAAAAAAAATATTCATAGAACAAAAAATTTACTTTTCATGCTCTTTGAGCACTGTGCTCGTATTTTCTTGTATGGAGGCTTTTACCTTATGAACTCATGGTAAAGAAAGGACACAATCCTTTACCTCTGATTACTGATAATATTCATGATTCTGATCAATGATTTGATGCAATAATTATATTAAAGAAAAAAAGAAAGAAATAGGAAGGACAATTTTAACAAGTGAAACAAAACTGAACACAGTCACTTAAAGAAACAGATGCAAATGTGGGGTCATTGAGGCATCTGGGGACAGTGAAAATTCAATATTTCTATCAAGATCTTAAAATTTCAGACTCTGCTTTGAAAGCCATACAGAGACTGATCCATATATCTGGATTAATTCAGTTAGTATCCTAGAAAAGACTGCTGGAGCATCCATTTTAACATCTTCACACCAACTTTTATAACAGATGAAATTCTAGTGACATTAAGTAAACATACAGTACAATTCTATACTGCAAGAGGTTGTTTCTAGCTCTGTGTATCTGTCTACATCTAGCCACAGAAATCACTGGCCCTATTTCCTATCCAGCTGCAACCATTCAAAGTTGTTTTGTTCAGTGGCTTTTGCATGTTTATTTATACTGCATTTTTGTGTGTGTGGTTTTTGGGGGTTTGTGCATGTTTTGCACTCTCCGGTAAAATGGTCCACATTCAATAATATTTGGCAATATAAATAAGCAAGCAGAAAAATACAACAGAACAGTCATAGTGACACTGATGCTGTGAAAAACATTGAAGGAATACCAGCATTTCTACTGAGTCTGACAATCTGACATTGGGTTTGAGTGTAGGATCAACAGGTAATTATTTAAAAGCTATGTTGCGATATAAACTGGACTTGTTTATCTCTCATTTGTCCTTAAGACATTTAAAATTACAATATTCAATAGGTACAGTACAAGATTCACTTAAATGTTAGCTGGATTGCTGGCATTTAACTAATAGTGCATTTAAATTGCTAAAAAAAGAGAAAATATACATGGAATGATCTCTCTCTCCTGAGGGGAAGTCATTTGAGCTGATTACACAGAGTATAAGGATGTATTCATGCATCACTGGATGTGAAATGTGTACAATGTATCACATAATTCTTTATTTAGAGTTTATTAAACAAACATTGACCTTCCCTCTTATCATACACAAAACTGTATCCTCATAGTTTGATAAAACAGGTTGTCAAAGTAAATATTTACAGCTGCTAGTAAAATCACATCAGGTTATTTTCACTAATGGTCTATAGTGATCATTTATTTTTGAGCAGCTATATTCTTGCTGTCAAGCTGAAGCCCTCTTTGGCATTAGAAACCATCCAACATGAATCCCTGAAGGCATGCCACTGATTCAGGCTGGTGTCCTGTAGTATTAAAACTGAATTTTCCAGGCCAAGGCTACCAGAAGCTTTAATAACTTCACTCAGCTTTGCTGAATGGCTGAGAAACCAAGCAGCAAGCATAGCTTGATGCTATGCTGCTGAAGATGGAAGAACAGTAGTCTGCTGCCCCAAAAGAAAAGTGTGTTCCATTACACTTTGTCATCAGTATAAGCAACAGTATCAAATAACCACAGAATCTGCAGTATAATTGATCTCTTAGGGGGAAAAAAAAATCAAATTAAGAAATTGTCTATTACTTAGTACCACTGTGATTTCTTTTCTTGAAAGGAGGGCCCCTTATAGCTAAAACTGTAGTGATAGTTGTGTCAAGTGAGGCTACTTATTTATTTCTAGCATAAAGCAAAGTTTCCTCTGACTTAGAACTTTCTGCTTTGTTAAGAACTTACTTTAAAAAGCCCTCTCAGTGGTCCGGATGAATAAAACTTCTGTACAAAAACTCTCCCATTGCAAATCAAAACAGAAAAGCAATGGTTCACAATGTTTTGTATGTGAACATATTGGTTCTCTAGATATTATATCAGTTTTCAGTAGGATTTCATCTATTCACCAATACCAATAAAGACTATTTTCAAGCTTCAAGCATTTCTGTCATTTCTGCCAACTGGAATATTTAGCAAAACATACTTAGGGATTGTAGACTAATGCTACTATGTTGTCATCAGCATTGTGAAAGCAAGATTATTAAAATCAGAATCTTGTGCAATGAAGTATGTTAACCAAATAATTTGTGTGCATGCATTTGCGTGTGTGACACCTTCTCCTTCATCAAATTATAACTACATTCATCAAATTATAACCATGCTTTCAGACATGCAGATAATGAGACACAATCTCCAACAATGTAAGTTTTCCCAAAGGACAAAAAAAAAAAAAAAAAAAGTGGAAGTTAGAGGATTATTCCTTATTCATGGTACATCTAGAAAGGATTTCTTCTTTTAGACATAATATTTTTCCTATGTACCCCATATATTTTTCACTAACATTAAGAATCTAAAAAAATATGAATCGGTTCCAAAGTAAGAGAAAAGTCATTCAGAGAGTCCCTACTTTGCCACTAAAACAGTAGTGTTGACCAGAGATGATCAATACACTTGAAAACCACATCTGATGATGTTCTCATGGTCTTCAGCGTGAACAGGAAAGAAGCAATTTCAATCAAAGTGAATCCTCATTCACTCTGCTTTTATCAGTGAGGTTATTCTGGGCTTGAACAGTGCATGGGAAACTCCAGTAATGCTGACTTCTGGGACAGTTCTCATATGAAACACAGTTTGAAAGAGAGGTGGTAAAATATCCGGGGGTACATATCTCTCAAGAAAGCTAAATGCCATCATGACATATCCAGAGACATATCTCAAAATAAAGAGATCAGTTTTATTAATGTATTCATGGACACAGCAAGTAACTTTTTCAGCTACTTCAGCAATAGCTCACCTGGATACAATGTTGTGATTCCAAAGAATATCATGAGACAATTAAAATGGCACAATAGTCATCATGTTAAGGTATTGTGGAAAGTCCTGGATTTTTTTTGCTTTAATAGAGTGTCCTTTTCTCATGTCCAAGACAAAGAAAATAATTTTTAATTACAATAATATCTTCCATGAAAAAGTACCTTTTGATTTTTGGCATATAACAGCAAAATAGTATAATCTGTTGTAAAATATCTGTTCTCAAATTTTTTGGTTTTGTTTTTATTTCGTGGTCCTGGTCTCAGCCTTTCTTTCTTTCTTTTTCTTTCTTTCTTTCTTTCTTTCTTTCTTTCTTTCTTTCTTTCTTTCTTTCTTTCTTTCTTTCTTTCTTTCTTTCTTTCTTTCTTTCTTTCTTTCTTTCTTTCTTTCTTTCTTTCTTTCTTTCTTTCTTTCTTTCTTTCTTTCTTTCTTTCTTTCTTTCTTTCTTTCTTTCCTTTCTTTCTTTCTTTACTTTCTTTCTTTCTTCCTTTCTTTCTTTTCTTTCTTTCTTTCTTTCTTTCTTTCTTTCTTTCTTTCTTTCTTTCTTTCTTTCTTTTCTTTCTTTCTTTCTTTCTTTCTTTCTTTCTTTCTTTCTTTCTTTCTTTCTTTCTTTCTTTCTTTCTTTCTTTCCTTCTTTCTTTCTTTCTTTCTTTCTTTCTTTCTTTCTTTCTTTCTTTCTTTCTTTCTTTCTTTCTTTCTTTCTTTCTTTCTTTCTTTCTTTCTTTCTTTCTTTCTTTCTTCCTTTCTTTCTTTCTTTCTTTCTTTCTTTCTTCCTTTCTTTCTTTCTTCCTTTCTTTCTTTCTTTCTTTCTTTCTTTCTTTCTTTCTTTCTTTCTTTCTTTCTTTCTTTCTTTCTTTCTTTCTTTCTTTCTTTCTTTCTTTCTTTCTTTCTTTCTTTCTTTCTTTCTTTCTTTCTTTCTTCCTTTCTTTCTTCCTTTCTTTCTTTCTTTCTTTCTTTCTTTCTTTCTTTCTTTCTTTCTTTCTTTCTTTCTTTCTTTCTTTCTTTCTTTCTTTCTTTCTTTCTTTCTTTCTTTCTTTCTTTCTTTCTTTCTTTCTTTCTTTCTTTCTTTCTTTCTTTCTTTCTTTCTTCCTTTTTCTTTTTTTCTTTCTTCCTTTCTTTCTTCCTTTCTTTCTTTTTTCTTCATTTTTTTAAACAGTGTCTTGCTCAACACATGTATACCTTCTGAAAAAAGCAGTTGAGAAAAACAAAAAAAACCCAAAACCAAACAAAAAAGTAAACCACAAATTTTGGTTTAGTTGTAATTCAATTCTATGCTGGAATAGCAACTTGATGTTTTTTGTTCTATTTGTTCCATTCTATGGCTTAATAAAGCACTTTTTAGTCTACTCCAACCCTACAGTAATGGAGTAAAATATATAGTAACATGACATATTCACCTATCTTATAGTGACATCTGTTCTCCAATGCCATGCAGATCTGGGGAAAAAAAAAAAAACAAACCACTAGTTCTCTCTCTCACCACCATTTTTCTACATTATTTTCTTTCTAATTTAACATGTATTGCAACACGTGCTTCAATTTTCCCTGCCTTCCCTCTTTCATTCCTTTTACAAAATTAGGAGTTAGAACGGATTTTTGTTTTAGATAGCCTCTCAGAAAACTTTCCTTTTCCTCCTCCAGTCTCATCAGAATTCAAGGGAAGGGACTCAGTATAAACTATGACTCCTCTCCCACTCCGAGCAGTGTAGCTGAAATTCTCCAGAGTGAAAGGTGAGATGTTCATGAAAAAATTTCTAGTATCAGTTCATGACAGGAGACAGCAAGGGTCAAACTCCCATTTCATAACACTGTCTGCTCATCTGATTCAAACACAATGGGACAACATGCCACAGAAGCATTTCTAAGAGATTTTTGCAAAGGGATATTTAGTTAATACAGAAATACTTGAATAAGGAGCACAGTGAAGCGTTGTTAAAATGATTATGAAATAAAAGCTCTGTAAAAATTATAAAACCTGGCAACAATATAACAATGATTCTTTTTTGTCATAGACTCCTAATTACATTATTTGACTTAATACTTGCTTTTCTCATATTTTTTAATTGTTACTGAATTCCATTATAAATGTGTTCATTAAGTGGTGTATTCCCAGAAATACAGGACCTGAAAATTTGCTTTTATTTTATAACTAAAGTCTGACATTTTCAGATCCTTTATGACTCTACAAATGCTCAGAATTCACCAAAAAAAAAAAAAATTTAGATGGCAAAAGTACCTTCTGTGGCAGTTATGGGAATAAAGGGGAATGGAGCCTATGAGAGATTTGGGATGTCCTGGAAATTGGTGTTGGGCAGTGGCAGTCTTCTAGGCAGACTAGAGGACATGGGATTTTGGAGGATGACGAGACTCACTCAAGAGCAACGATGGCTGCTGGAAGCTTTGAAGCTGTAGGGTATTTAACCTAGAAAAGCTGAAACCAGTTTTCCCAGGCATAAAACTACTTCCTATTTTCCTGTGCCTTAAACCTTGTTCAAAGAATCAATCCATTGTTATTCAGACAATGCTAAACGCTTTTTAAACCTATGTGTGAAGGGTATTAGCTGCTGCTCCAAGCTTATTGAAGAATGCAAAAATGCAGCAATGCTGCTGTGTGCTCAGCAGTGGTACAGTTATGCGTCCATTTATTTCTTGCTCCAGGCATTACTCCAGCTGGGAAAAATTTCCTTCTTATCCACCCTATTCTCTATATGCTCTGGTTCTGGTCTCTCAAAATCACTGCAAGGCATGAAATAATTTATTCATAAATATGGAGCTATTTTATAGTAAAATTATTATGAGAGTAGCTTATAAATAATGATTATCTAGCTGATTTTTTTAAAATCTGTTTTTATAAATTTACATTCAGTGTAAATTTACATTCAGACTACATTCAGACTACATTAAAGACTGAGAAACCTAGAGTTTATTCAGTTTGTAGAGAGTTCTACTTTAATAATGTTCCCATGTTTTTTCTTTTGCCCCGCCTTATCTTTTTCTTTTGCCTCTATGCCTTATCTTCCTTCTCCAAAGGTAAAGAAAGTAAACGTATTGTTCTCTTGCAATTTAATTTATATCTAGTTTGCATTATTTTTATCTTTTATTTATTTAGATTACTCAGTCTTTTTATCCTGTATAATCAAGGGTGATCTTTTTGTCTTGGGGTTACTTAATTCCAATTATTGTAAAGTCAATATGTTGTCTGAGTGACAAGTCACACAAATTATGGAATCATAGAACGCTTTAGGTTGGGAACAACCTTTAAAGCTCATCTAGTCCAACCTCCCCAACAGTGATCAGGGTCATCTTTAGCAATACCAGGCTGCTGAGAGACTCATCTAACCTGACCTCGAATGTTTCCAGGGTTGGGGCTTTTGCCTCAGAATCACAGAATGATAGGGGTTGGAAGGAACCTTTGGAGATCATGTAGTCCAGCCTCTCAGCCAGAGCACGTTTCCATAGACCAGGCTGCACAGAATGGTGTCCCACCAAGTTTTGAATGACTTCAGAGATACAGACTCCATCACCTATCTCAGCAGCCTGTTAAAGTTCTCTTCCTCCTTCAAAGCAGATCTGCTTAATGTTTAAATGGAACTTCCTCTGTTCAAGTTTGTGCCCATTACTTCTTGTCCTGTCACTGGGCACCACTGCAAAAAAAGACTGGCCCTATTCCCCTGATACCCACCCTTCAGATATTTATATGATCCTCCTTCAGTTTTCTCTTCTCTAGGCTAAAAAGCACCAGGTTCTTCAGCCTTTCTTCAAAGAGGGATTTTTTAAGTTCTCTAATCGTCTTTGTAGCCCTTTGCTGTATCTCCTCAAGCAGTTCTATGTCCTTCTTAAACTGGTGAGTCCAGTAATGACCACAGTACTACAGATGAGGCCTCACCAGGGCAAAGTAGAGCAGGAGGAGAACTTCCCTTGACCTGCTGGCCACACTCTTCATGAGTCACCCCAGGATGTAATTTCCCTTCTTGGCCTCAAAGGTATATCGCTGGCTCATGGTCATCCTGCTATAGACCAGGACATCCAGGTCTTTTTCCACAGAACTGCCTTCCAACAGGTCAGCCCACAACTTGTACTGTTACATGGGGCTGCTCCTCCCAAGTACAGTGCCCTACAATTGACCCTGTTGAAATTCAGAAAGTTACTCTCTGCCCAGCTCTGCAGGCAGTTAAAGTCGCACTGGGTGGCAGCACAGCCTTCAGGTGTGTCAGTCACCCATCCCAGTTTTGTGCCATTAGCAAACTTGCTGAGAGTACACTACAGTCCTTTATGAAGATTGTTGATGAGTATATTGAACATGACTGGACCTGGTACTGACCCTTGAAGAACATCACTTGTTACGTAACTCCAACTAGACTCTGTACTACTGATCACAACTCTCTGATCTCTTTCAGCCAATTTTCAATCCACCCCACTGTCCATTGATCTTACCCACACTTTCTAAGCTTGCTCATGAGGATGCTGTGGGAGATGGTGTTGAAAGCCTTGCTGAAACCAGGAAAAACAATGTCCACTCCCTTCGTTTATTCATCCTGTCGTACCTCAGTAGAAGGCTACCGGATTAGTCAGACATGACCGCCATTTGGAGAATGCATGTCAACTCCTTCTGAAAACCTTCTTTTCCTCCACATGCTTTCAGATGGCACCCAGAACAAGCTGTCCCATCATCTTTCCGGGCATGAAGTTGAGGATGACTGGGATGTAGTTCCTTTTTGCCCATTTTGAAGACTGGAGTGGCACTGAATTTCCTCCAGTCTTCAGTGATCTCCAGAACCTTTCAAAGATGAAGGAGAGCAGCCCAGCAATGTCTACTGTCACCTCCCTCAGCATTTGTGGGTTCATCCCGTTAGGACTTGTGGATATCCAGTTGATTTGATTGATCTCTAACTCAATCCTCAGATAATTCCAAATTCACTGCATCTTCCATCACCATGGCACCTGCCTCATTCAACAGCAGGTCCACTCTAGTTTTACTTTTGCCTCTAATACTAATAATATTTGAAGTAACACTTTCTGTTGACCTTGATGTTCTTTGCCATGCTCAGTTACATGTCTTTGGTTTTCTTTGTTTAATCCTGTTTCCTCTGGAGAGGACCTCATGAGATTCACACAGGCCCTCTTTTTGAGCTTGTCCAGGTCCCTCTATATAACACCATATCCCTCTAGTGTTTTCACTGCACCACTCAGTTTCATGTTATCTGCAAACTCACTAGGGGTACACTTGATCACACTAAGCCCTTAATCAGGATATTAGAAAACTCTCATTCCAATACTGACCCATGCAGGTCACTCATTACCAATCTCCATCTGGACATTGAACCATTGACCGCTACCCTCCGAATGCAACTATCCAGATGATTTCTTATTGGGCTCGTTTAACACAGTTTGGTGTAACAAGGCTCATTGCCATGAAGGAGAGCAAGATAAAAAAACTGTTATGGTTAGGTCAAACCACTGAATCACTAGGCACCATCAGTGCACAACGCTACAACAACAGCCTCCCTCCCCTCCCAGGTGGGACAAGGAGAAGGAGGATTTGGGGGGCAGATAAGATGACATAAAACTCTAAGGAGATAGACAAAAAATTAAACTATAAAAAATAATACAAAGAAAAATACTGGTATATGTGCAGGCAGGGGAACAGAATGAAGAATGTGAAGGACTGTGTCAAAAGCTTTACAGAAGTCCAGATATGTGACATCCATAGCTGTTGTTCACTGATGTCATCATTCCATCTTATATACCCACTAAGCTGATCAGGCAGAATTTGCCCTTGGTAAAGTCACTCCAACTGTCTCAAATCACCTCTGCACTCTATGTAGCTTAGCATATCGTCTAGGAGGATCTGTTCCATTATCTTCCCAGGCACAGACGGGATCTTCCCAGGGTATTGGTACTTCCCAGGATCTTCCTTTGTAGCCTTAAAACAGGAGCAACCTTTCTCTTCCAGTCACCAGGGATCTTGACTGATCATGACTTCTCAAATATCATACAAAGTAACTTGGCAACTATATCAGGACTCTGGGGTGTGTCTCATCAGGTCCCATGGACATGTATGTTTAGGTTCCTCAGGGGATCATGAACATGATCTTCTCTTACAGTGGGAATCTTTGTCGTCTTGACCATTAGCTCAGGAAGTGTGAAGAGAGAGGCTGCCAGTGAAGGCTGGTAAAGAGTTGTGAGTCAGCCTTCTCTTTCTCTGTTGTTGCTATTGTGTACGATGGGTACTCTTCAGCCTTCCTATTCTGTTTGATAGACCTATAGAAGCCATTCTTGCTATTCATTGCATTTCTTGCCAGGTTCAGCTCCATTCGTGTCTTGACTTTTCTGACCTCATTCCTACACAACTGGGCAGTGTCCCAATACTCATTCCAGGATATCCAACTCTGCCCCCACTGACTGTGCATTTCCTTTTTATTCTTTATTTAAGCTCTATCTATAAAAAGGGTCTTGGAAAGTTCCCAACACAGAGAAAAGAAAAAACAAAGCAAAACAAAACAAAACACAAAACAACCAAACGACAAAAAAAAACCCACAAAAACCCATAAGATGAATCCAGCCTACAACACTGCTACCAGAATCTCCAGTCACTATTGAAAATGGAGTAATTTTTCTTTAAATGCCCTGCCAATTTGTCCCCTTTTGCAGGAGCATTTACAGGTATTCATTGCTTTATGTTAGGGATTTCTTCATGAATAAACAAATTGGTATTGAGAGACCTACAAACCCAACCCTGCTGTGGGTCTTTCCTCTTTTTATTTTCTCCACACTGGCCACTTTCCAAAAAGGGAACATGATTTGGCTGCCTTGTGAAAGACTTGCTTACTTAACTGGACCTGCTCTTGCACTGTGCTCTGACATTTTGTAAAGCTTACCTGCATTATCAGACGCTTTGATCTCTTTTACTTCGCTTGTGCTTGTTGTTAGCCACTCTTTCTTGCCAGGTATGGAGCCTAGCCCAAAACAAATCACTGTTCGTGTTTTGGATTCAGTGCCCTGACCAGTGTGATTTCTATCTCTCTTCAGTTTCGGCCAAATGCCAAGTGCACCAGCCTTATTACAAACTCCCAAAAATTGGAGTCTCTAATGGAAGTGCTGACACAGTCTTAAATATTGGCATGAACGGCAGAACTATAATTATGCAAGGACAGATGGGCAAGAAGAACACAGGATTGTTGAAAACAGAAAAAAGCTGTTCTCATTAATCATCTCATACATTTGAGAAAATTACTTTGGAAAAGGAAAGGGTAAAATGCTGAGGTACTGAAAGAAGGTGAATAGAAGACCACAGCTCATTCTACTGTTCCTATTATAGCATCCACAGCTAATCCAGAGATTAAATTTCTCTGAACAAGGACTGTGCTAAGTAGAATTGTTGTTTCCTGAGGGTCCAATACTAAGTATTGCAGCAAAACAGAACAGAAGAAATTTGAGCCAAACTCAGAGAAGCTGATATAGATACCCTGCTACAGGTATTTTATTCTAAACTGTAGCATGGTTTCTGACTTTACACTCGCGTTGGTTTAAGAAAGTGCAGAGCTAATTCTGTTCAGTGTTTTTTTCCTTTTCAGCTCACAGGATCACAGGATGTTAGGGGTTGGAAGGCACCTCCAGAGATCATTTAGTTCAACCTCCCTGCCAGAGCAGGACCACATAACTGTATAATCTAATGCAAGTCACACAGGAACTCATCCATATGGGTCTTGAAAGTCTCCAGAGACTGAGACTCCAAAACCTCTCTGGGGACCCTGTTTTAGTTCTCTGTGATCTTTACAGTAAAGAAGTTCCTCTTCATGTTGAGGTGGAATGTCCTATGACGTGGTTTATATCCATCGCCCCTTGTCCTATCACAGGGTACAATGGAGAAGACACCCAGCCTTCAAATATTTATATACATTTATTAAATCTCCTCTCAGTCTTCTCTTCCCCAGACTAAAACATCCCCAGGTCTCTCAGCCTCTCCTCATAAGGCAGTGCTCCAGCCCCTTAATCATCCTTGTAGCCCTGCCTTGGACTCTCTTGAGTAGATCCCTGTCCCTTCTGAACTGGGGAGCCCAAAATTGGATGCAATATTCCAAACAAGGTCTCACTAGGGCAGAGTAGAGGGAGAGGAGAACATCCCCTGATCTGCTCGACACGCTCCTCTTAATGCACCCCAGGACACCATTGGCCTTCTTGGCCACAAGGGCACATTGTTATCCCATGGATAACTTGTTGTCCACCAGGACTCCCAGGTCCTTCTCCACAGGGCTGCTCTCCAGCAGATCACCTCCAATCTATACCGGTGCACGGTGCAGTCACTGTTCAGAGGGCAGATGCTGGACGCGTGCAGAGTGCATGATTCCTTAGCTGACCAATTCCTTAGCTGCATAGAGCAAAACAATAACATTCCACGTGAGCCAAGAACAACATCCTCACGTTGGCACCCTTTGATTGGAACACACTGCAGAAGCCACCTCCTGGACATGTTGGCACCTCTTATTGGGAAAAGGTTTTAGCTTACATAGCAGGTTGGATTTTACTGGCCAAGGGATTTACAACAAAGAGTATAAAAACCAGCCACTCTGAGCAACAGACACTTCAGTTAAGGACATAGATTAGGCATCTTGGGTTAGGGCTCCTAGGGACTTCTGCTTCTGTTAGTTCCCTACTTCATCTGGCAAAGGCTTCATTGTGGGGAAACTGTGAGGGGTATGCTCAGGACTTCTACTTCTGTTAGCTGCTTTGTCTATTAAGGGCATCTGGGACTTCTTCTGTAAGTGGGACTCTAAGACTCTGCAATGCTGGGGATTCTACAACATAGCAATAAAGTCCTTCTTGGAGGACTTCTGAGATTCTCTGCTTTCTGCATTTCTGATATCTCATTTTTACACAGCAACGGGATTGATGCCTTCATTCGTCACCCAATGGTGCCTGTATCAGGATAGAAAAAACAACAGTGTAATTTATTAGTCCTTCCCAGATGAAGGACTCTACATTTACCCTTGTTGAACCTCATGAGGTTCCTCTTTGCCCAGCTCTCCAGTCTGTCCTGATGGCTGAACAGCCATCAGGTGTACCAGCTATGCCTCACAGTTTGGTATCATCAGCAAACTTGCTCAGCAGACACTCTGTCCCCTCATCAATGTCATTGATGAAGATGTTGAACAGGACCAGACCTAGAAATAATACTGGGGGGACTCTACTAATTACAGCTCAGTCTCTTCTAAGTAATTGCAATTTCCTGGAGCATGTGGAGGATAACTTGCTGACACAACTGTCCAGGAAAGCTGGGCATACTTCAAGATGGAAGTCTTCAAGACACAGGTGCAGGCTGTTCCTATGTGCTGAAAAATGAGTCATCAGAGGTGTCTGGCCTGACTGAATAGGGACTTTTGGCTGGACCTCCAGAACAAAAGGAGAATCTATGGCCTTTGGAAGAGGGGACAGGTCTCTCATGAGGACTATAAAGATGTAGTGAAGCTATGCAGGGAGAAATTAGGAGAGCCAAAGCACAGCTAGAGCTCAACCTAGACACAATTGTTAGAGATAATAAAAATCGTTTCTATAAATTCATTAACAACAAAAGGAGGAATAGGGAAAATCTCCATCCTTCATTGGATGCAGAGGGAAACATAGTGACTAAGGATGAGGAGGAGGCTGAGGTGCTCAATGCCTACTTTGCCTCAGTCTTTAGCACTGGATCCAGCAGTTCCCTGGACACCCAGCCTCATGAGCTAGGAGTCAGGGAAGGGAATCAGAATGAGGTCATCACAATAAATGAGGCAGCAGTCTGCCATGCTGCTTAGATACACACAAGTCTATGGGGCTGGAGGGGCTACATCCAAGGGTGCTGAGGGAGTTGGCAGATGTGCTCACCAAGCCACTATCCATTATTTACCTGAAGTCCTGGCTAACTGGAGAGGTCCCAATGAACTGGAGGGTAGGAAATGTAACACCCACCTACAAGAAAGGAAGAAAGGAGCATCTGGGAAGGTATAGACCTGTCAGTCTGTCAGGGAAGGCCATGGAGCAGGCCATCTCAAGCACCATTACACACCATACAGAGAACAACCAGGGGATCAGGCCCAGTCAACATGGGTTTATGAAGGGCAGGCCCTGCCTGACCAAGCTGATCTCCTTCTATGACAGGATGACCCAACTGTTGGATGAGAGAAAGGCTGTGGATATTGTCTACCCAGACTTTTGAAAAGCCTTTGACACTGTTCCCCACATAATTCTCATGGACAAGCTGGCTGCTCGTGGCTTGGCTGAGCACACACTCTGATGGATAAAGCACTGGCCAGGCAAATGGGACCAAAGAGCGGTGGTCAATGGAGTTAAGTCCAGCTGGCAGCTGGTCACAAGTGGTGTTCCTCAGGGCTCAGTGTTGGGACCACTTCTGTCTGACATTATTATTGATGACCTTAATGAAGACAGAGTGTGTATTCAGTAAGTTTTCAGGTGACACCAAGTTAGGTGGGAGTGTTGATCTGCATCAGCATAGGGAAGCTCTACAGAGGAACTTGGATAGATTGGATCAGTGAGCCAACTTTAATGGGAGGAGCTTCAACAAGGCCAAATGCCAGGTCCTGCACTTGGGTCACAACAACCCCAAGCAACACTACAGGCCTGGGGAAGTGTGGCTGGAAAGCTGTCTGGCAGAAAGGGACCTGGGGGGTTCTAATTTACAGGCAACTGCATATGAGCAAGCAGTGTGCCCAGGTGGCCATGAAAGCCGATGGCATCCTGGCTTGTATCAGAAATGCTGTGTCCAGCAGGAGTAGGGAGGTGATTGTGCCCTTGCACTCAGCTCTGGTGAGGCCACACCTTGAGTATTGTGTCCAGTTTGGGGCACCTCGGCACAGGGGAGATGTGGAGGTACTGGAATGAGTGCAGAGGAGGCCAATGACATTAGGAAAAAAAATTTTGATGGAAAGAGTGGTCAGGCACTGGAATGGGCTGCCCATGTGGGTGTCAAGTGGAGGGGGCCAGGCTCTGGTTCACAGTGATAAGACAAGGAACAATGGGTTCGAACTTGAACATAGAAGATTTCATCTCAGCATGAGGAGAAACTTCTTTACAGTGAGGGTGATGGAGCACTGGAACAGGATGCCCAGTGGGGTTGTGGAGGTTCTCCTTTTCTGGAGGTTTTCAAAACCCACCTTGATGCATTCCTGTGCAGACCACTTTAAGTGATCCTGCTTTGCAGGGGGGGTGGACCTGATGATCTCTTGAGGTCCCTTCCAACCTCTGATATACTGTGATACTGTGATACTGTGATTGAGTCGCCAACCCAGGATCTGTTTAAAGGTCTTTCAGATGTGATGCTTGGGTACATGGTTTAGGGGTGGACCCTGCAGAGTAGGGTTATTAGTTGGACTTGGTGATCCCTAGGGCCTTTTCCAACCTGAATGTTTCTGTGGTTCTGTGTGACACTGAGATGAAGTGCCTTATCTCATTTCTATTGTATACTGACTGAATACAAAATGACACAATGATTCTTTCTTGTCATAGTGTATAAATATTTGAGGAACGCACATAATAATTGAGTTACCTTTAATATGCAGATTAATAAAGAGTAGTGCTGAGATCACAGATTGCTGTTTGCATCATTTCAGATAATGAGGTCCACTAATATCCAGACGCAGAGTGGAAATATCTTGCTACTTTGTTATGACAAGTTTCCCAACAGATTACAGTATCCCAACAGAGAATTTTCCAGGATCTGTAGTTGCAATTTACTCTTTTTAAGCTAAACATCTGTGGTTTTAAATGTTTATATGCCACTGAGTTTGCATTCTCATTTTATATATATAAGATGAGCTTTACATTAAAGGTAGGCAAATTCCACATCTCGATGTATACATAGAATATTTTGTGCATATCTGTATAAAGGCATGTGGCTATTACTTCATGTATAGATGATATTATTTCATATCTAGGTCCATATTATAATAGCCCTGTTTAGAGTGAACAGTAGCATACCCCATCAGTGATAGTAGATGAATGACACAGTAGAATGGAATGTTACTCAGCATGAATAACTAAAAACCCCATAGCTGGACTGTACATACAGTCAATGCCGATCTTCATTTCTATGAGCTTGGCAGAAATGATAATTTGTAGGTACTTATTATTTGTCCTATTGTGCATTCACTTTCTGTCTTTTTAAATTTATTTCAGACACTGATTGTACATTCAGCACTGCTGCTGACTTACTGTGTGCCATTAGACCAAATAATTTGCTAAAAATGATAGCAAAACCCCACCCAACTGGACTTTCATCGTCACTGTTGTTGTTTTTAATTAACCTCAAACTATCAATTATTCCAAAGTATTGAAGTCATTGTAATAACATTATTTGTTTTCTAAAACATGTTTTCAAGGCTTTTATTTGTAGCATTTTCTGTAATATAATTTCAATGTTATCTGGTTAGGAACAGCCTTTTTATCAGATAATCTTTATAGATACCAGCTTTGAAAGAACTAAGTGGATTTTTTATATATATTACATTGAATTGCCTCTTCACTGCTAGCACAAATATTTTCCCCTAACATCAACCATGTGCAAAAGTTAATATTTTCCTATCTTTCCTCAGTGAGGAGGAAAAGTTTTTCTACTTTCCTTTTTTATTACCTACTTGCTACCTTTTCTCTTTTCTCACAAAATTCCTCTGTGAACCTGAATTTTTCCTGTCAGGACTCTTACCAATTATTTCATATGAACATGAGAATATTTATAATACATTCCAAAACTCTATTTCTTTTTCTGACTTATGTGGGGCACAGAGCCCAGTAAGAGTAATGAGTATGTGGGTGGACACACATACAGAAAAATCTTTCCAAAAAATGTAAATGTATTCACTATTAATTAGTTTAAGGAAATTCCTTCTTAAGGAGTCTTACAAATCTAACAGTCATAATTTGAAGTGTCAGCCTCAGAACAAAGCTGTGGAATTAATAATGACAGATAAGAGATTATAAATTTTACAAAATGTTGATTATAGAGTACAAAAAAAAATTGGAATTGCCTAAAAGATAGATATCTATTATGGTATACATTTTCAAAAAGAATTTATGTCAAGTTTTAAGATATACAGACTACAAATTCTGAATTCTCTACAGGTCATATTAGCATGGCTTGCATAAAAATAGGATTAGTAAGTGTGTAAAAAAGTTCTGTAATGGCAAAGAAGGGTTTTATAATGACTATAACAGCAAAGGGAAAAGAGAGCTTTTCTGGAAACAAAAATGCTTTTCAAATCTACTGAACTTCTCTGAAGTCTGATTATAAAATAAACCAAAAATAATCAATTGGCTCAACGGCTTCACAATTTTACGTGGGTTTAGTCTCACATGACCAATTTAGAAAATGTTCCAAAGAAGGATGACTGAGTCATCAGTGGTGTGCGATGCCTTCAACATGTGGAGGAGTTAAACATAAACATAAACCATAAAAAGTTAAACTCTTCAAACTGGGAAAGTATGGAACTGAGTGATAACAGAATAGAAAACTATAGAATCAAGGAAAGTAAATGGAGAATTGCTACCTTCTCTTTTCCATAACAAGAAATTAGGGATATCTATTGAAATCACAAGACATACAAGTTTCAACACATGAAAAAAATGTTGCTTTTCATAAACAGAAGTATTGTATCCCAAGAACATATTACCATCAATAACATTTTATGCTAGAAATTTTTATGAGTATCCTTTAAAAATAATAAGACATCATAATGAAAGAATGGTGCATGAAATGTTGATAAGTATGGTGACAGAAATCTAACCTGTGTTCTGATATTTTTTTTTCATTCATTCTCCATGGATAATGGTTTGGGGTGGACTCAGGGAGGTTGTTCTTCAGTAAAGGGTTTTCTGTCTGTTTCTGTACCTGGACGTACAATGTATCCTTGAATCTGGTCCAAATTCTTTTTAATTTTTTTTAAATGAAAAGTAGCAATGTGAACTGCCCCTGCCAAACTGCTGAATTATTTCAGTTGTGTTTTTGGATAGTGGCTGTGGTACAGATATTTACCTGTGCTAAAGGAATTTTCCGTCTCTCGTCACAAAATTCTTGCACATTTTTACACTATTCTTCTCTTAGTCCCCCTCATGGAGCAATGTGAATAGATTGCTACAAGACTAGACATTTTTAAGCCTTTTTATCAGGTCATAACACTCTTGAACACTTACTACACACAAAAAAATCTAGTTCTTAAATGCATTACTTTGTGAAAATATATGTATTTTTGGAACAATATCATAAATTATGAAAGGGCAGAGAAGGAGGTTAAAACTTCTCCCTTTTAACTATTTTATCATTATGTAGATATCAGTGTTAACGTTAAAATGTTTTAACCTACCAGTGGAAGAAGACAGATGGCTGATGTGAATACATTTTTCCATAGTAGTTGTCATCAGAATAGGTAGAAAGGAATTGCATTCTTATCTTCTTTTTTTTTTCTTTTTTTTTTCCCCAATAAGGAAATTGGATGTGAGAGAGAATACTCAAGTACTAAATTCTGCCCCTAGTCATAATGATATACAACTATTCATTATTTACTCTGTATTCACATAGGAATAGTGCTGCAAATTAAATCTCCTGTTATTTGAACAGTTCTCTGAAAGTTCTATGCATTTTTTCTTTTCTATTTCTTTTAAGAGATGTGTGATATCATTCTTCTTGTAATTAAATAGATATGATGACAAAATGAAGTTTGGAAGGCCATTCCAAAATTCTGGGTATAACTAGCTCTTCACTGTGCATTGTTTTTGTACTGGTTTATAGTTTACATAATGTTGTCTGTATTTTGTCCTACTCAAGTATCTCCATTCTGTGAATAAGCTCAAGGCTTTACCAGTGTCTGTCTCAGTATATTTGACCACTAAGTGCTTATATATTAAGAATACAAAGTAATTAAAAGACTGTGATCAAATTTCAAAAAAGTTAGAAAACATATTTATAACAGGTAATCTGAGCAAGTAAGTCACAGGATTTTTCAAGATCTTTCTCCTTCAAGAGCTGGATAAGTACAAGTTCATAGTATTCAGAATGCTTTTCACAAGAGTAGCACACATAGCTTTATTCAAAGATCATTCAAAATATATCCTACAAGAATACCTGCACTTATTACTAAAATTTAGCAGAAACATCAGCATTTCTACAGTATAAAATATATAAATAACTTATGTAAATAACCAAAGCAGGATGTTATCAATTATAAGCTTTGGGTTTGTTTTCCTTTCTGCTGTTCATTCATTTTGAGATTTCTTTGCTAACTTTAGACAAACACTTGATTTATTGAACCCAGGGTTTTTTGGGTTTGGGATTTTTTCTTTTTTTCCCCACCAGTTTTATTAAGAAGGAAATAGTTTTTCTGGACCAAAGTAATAAAACAAGTTTATGAATTTTTTTTGAGAAAAAAATGTTAATTAAACTTGATATAACCTTTTAAAAAAGGGGAGAGAGAAAGCAGTTCACATGAACATCTTCCGGTGTATATTTGGCAGTCTGTAAACTCCTGGTAGTTAGACTGCGAATGTTTATTTACTTTAAATTCTATGTATGGTTTACCATCATCAATCTGTGCTCCTGCGATCAAATCAAACATATTTAGCCATCAGAGCCATGGAGGAAAATCATTGTCTATAGACTGAGGCTTGAAATTTATTCTAATCACACTTGAAAGATTGTTAGTTTTGCTACCTCTCATCCTACCTAATCCTGAATTATTATACCAATTTCTCTGTCTTTCCTCAGTGCCATATCAGAATTCCCCTGGCTTTGAAACAGCTTTGTTTATGTCTTCCTGACAGGATCCTCATCTTTCTTTAGATGCCCAGTACATGGACTTTGTCGAGTTAAGCTGATGACATGACCTCACTGGCCAGAAATTCATCACTGAAGAGAAGGAAATGTTTTCACTAGGAAATACTCTCACCTGAAGACCAGGGTCCAGTCTCAGAAAATTCAATTGCAATATTTGTAGTGGAAACAAATTATCACAATGGAAATCTCTTTCAAAGATTTTATAGTACCTATTCATTAATGGAGCCTTTTGGCAATATTTACACATTGACTATCTATCTTGTGCTCACAGATATGCTTATTTTAATGCCACTTCTTAGTTTTCTTTCCCTTAAATGTATAGTGTCAGTTCATTGGTTTTCTAACTGACTGGTGCTTTGATTTCAAAAAGTAAATGTTTAAGGTGTGGAGTTTCCAAATAACAATGACATAAATCAAATATTCTCCCTTCTTGTAAGACATCACTTATTCTACTTTGAAATTTATTTTAAATCAGCCAAAATTGGCCAAAAGCCAAAATTGCCACCAGCATATTGGTGTCAAGAGGTGCATTTCTGTAATTTTTTTTCTGGCCTTATTTTCTGTATATGATTTTTAAACTTTTTAAAGTTGGTCAAATTACCTCAATAATTTATGTTACCACTGTATATTTGCATGGTCTGATTTCTCTCGTTTGTTTGTCACTGGCTGTCAATTAATGAATACCAATGAGTATATCCTTTCCAACTTTGCAGATACAAAGGAACTACTGAAGAGAGTCCAGTGGAGGCTACATAGATGCTGAGGGGACAGGAGCAGCTCTGTGAGAAGGAAAGGCTGAGACACCTGGGGCTGTTTAGCCTGGATAAGAGGATCCTAAGAGAGGATCTTCTGAGTGATCAGCAAGAGCAAAATGGCAGAGAGCAAGAGAATGGACCAGACTCTTGTCAGTGGTGCCCAGTGACAGGACAAGGAGTAAGAGACACAAACTGGAACTCAGGAGGTTCCACCTGAAAAAGAGGAGAAAGTTTTTCCTGTGAGGTTGCTGGAGACCTGGTCAAGGCTGCCTAGAGAGGTTGTGGACTCTCGTTCTCTGGAGAAATTCCAAACTGGCCTGGACATTGTGATCTTTCTGTGGGTGACCCTGCTTTATCCAG
Source organism: Indicator indicator (assembly GCF_027791375.1). Lineage (NCBI taxonomy): Eukaryota > Metazoa > Chordata > Aves > Piciformes > Indicatoridae > Indicator > Indicator indicator. The sequence goes on along the minus strand of NC_072053.1, from coordinate 25,655,935 downwards.
GGAGGTGGGGGGGGGGGGGAGGGGGTTGGATTAGATGATCTCCAGAAGTCTATTCCAAAACCTGACCAGTCTGTGATTCTGTGATTATGTGATTTTTCATATTATTACTAAATCTAATCACAGCTGTATATTGGACTGAATCATAGATCCTAGGGTGAAACATGAGGGTTTGTAGTTTAAAGTGATCTATTTCTAGAGGTACTATCATTTCTTCTGCTAAGATTTGGGTAATTCTGTCTTTTACCCATGACAGTTTATACCTTTGAGGTGTCTTGAAAGAACAGCTTTTCTCCTTACTTGATAAGGCAAGTAAATTTTTCTAAACTCTTTTCTGACAGATTCTTTTTCTTTTATTTCAATGCCAATAAGAACTATTTTCTCTTTCATTTTTTTAATTTGCATACAAGGTCTTGTGCACCAGGAGGTGTTGGTCCATTATGATTTCAGTAAGAGAGAGACCTAAGAGTCTGTGAGGTAACAATGAAAATGCTATTTATTGGAGTTAATACTATGAATAATACAGGTATTCTTACATCCCTTTAAAGGGTGGGAGTCCTGGGCAGTGAAATATCAAACAAGACTCCCACCTATACACAACACCACATACATTTCATCCATAGAAGAAATTCTCCCACTTTGGTCTTTAAAACTTTTTTTTTTTTTCCCAAGGAAGTAGCTCTGTTCATCATGTCTATAGTCAAACAAAAAAATTGTGCTCACATGACAGGTTGTTGCTTTGCTGTTAAAGACAAGGCCATGCGGGTGGTATAACTGCTGGTATGAAGAGAAAGCTGCTCAATGGGGAGGTGTAAGAGAAGACTTTTATAATTCTGATTGTGGGCATCCAAAACTAAACTGATGATAGAAGAGAGTTTTTTTCAACAGGGATTGTATGAATGAGAAAACAAGATAAAATACTTTTTTGTTGTTGTTGTTATTGAGCCAAGAGAGACTCAGTTGATAACTTATCTTAGATGTTAGGAAACAGCTAAAGCCGGTAAATTGCAACTTGCAACAAAGAATGAAAACTCCTGAGAACCTGGGATCAGATAAATTGGTTGTTCTTACTAAATTTGTTCAGGCTTTGGAGAGGAGAGAGTTAAAGAATTTAAGAAATTATAGGAGAACTGGAATTTATTTCTAACATGAACTGATTTGCCTGCAGACTTGAAGCATTTTTTTTTAATTCCCCTCTAATGTTTGGGAAGACCACAGTTACATCTAAGTTAAATAATTGTACTGTGATCATAGCGTATCACAAAATTTTCAAATACTTAATTCTTTTCTAGATTTTTTTTTTAAATATGATTAAAGAAAAAAAATGAAAGGTAGAAAAGGAGAAGTGATGTATCAGGACTACAGCTACAGCTTCTGCAAGGAGCAGGCATAGTGGCTATTGCTGCTACTGACTCATTACAACTTAAATACCAAATTCAGCTCAGAATAATATAGCTGGAATGAAAATTAAATCACAGCTGACAGCGATAACACCTATACTGTGACATACACTACAGCTGTAAAATACTGGTGAGGAACCTACAGGGTGTTTTGGATTTTAATAATGGAAACAGACTTAGAGATTGATTATGAGATAATGATTAGTTGCTGCTCATATAATTTCATTTTAAGGATCATTGTCTTATTGATTAATAAAAAACTGCATACTCTGCCATCAATGTAATTAGAGTAATCATTAGAAAGACATTCTGGAAAATAACCATAGCTGATAAATTTCACTTGTTTTATAAAAGAACAACACTAAAAAAAATGGCAGTTGCCTTGATGGTCTTTCATGTTTTTCATCTATATTTTTCAGTGCCAAAAAGGAGAAGATTGTAGAAAACATGTTTTAATTGAAGTCTGGACAAATTGAGAGCAAACGTTACTCCAACATATTGGCAGATATTCTTTAGTTTTAACGCATGCAAATAAAATCTCTGTCCTTTTATTCAACTGAATATATCTTTTTTCAAGCTTCTTATTGAGGGTGTACAACCACTCTATTATAGGATTTTGAACTTGCCTAAACAGAGTGAATATTCTCCAGAATACATACACAATATTCTCACCTTGGGGATGTTTAGAAATGAGTGTTGTGCTCCTGATGCAAGCTGTCTGAGGAGGTATTTTTTTGTCCTTTTCATGAAGAAATAATAATATTTGGCCTGGCAAAAAAGGAAGGAACAAGGCAAATATTGTCCTCAAACTGACATCCAAGAGAGTAGAACAGTCTTGAGTGTTTGATCAGCCTGGATGATTAAAAGAAAGTCTTATTAGAGCAGTAGCCTTAGTGCTATCTAACAGAAAGAGAGACGAATCCTGCTGCTAGAAATACAAGCACATAAAAGCAGCAGAGGGTATAGTAAACTGAGCAACTATTATTCACAGAAGTAAGAAAGACAAGATGTAGACACTCCATTTCTTGATTGTGATGGGTTTTGTAATTATTGATTCATATTCTGTGGGACTCATGTCTCATATACATTTAGTTATCCACATATGTAAGATTATGTATGACACAGTTGCCTGTCTCCTACTATAGTCAAATAATACTGGTTAGTACAGTTAATGGAAGTCAGATAAATCATATTTTTTGTAAAGAAGCAAGAATGGGAGGTAAATATGTAGAGGCTACCATGTCCAAGACATGGGATCACTCTAATGGTGTATCCTAGTATGTAGAAAAATAGTTCAGTAAGAACTGAATGGGCCAGAGACAAGTAACTTTGTCTGTGAGACATTGGGATTTGTTCAGCAGTATCATGAACAAGATATTCAGCCTTATCAGACAGCAGGGCACATTACATTCACCACAGTGCCAATTACATGGCCTCCAAAATGAAGCTTATTAAAGGTGGTTAAGGTGGATCATTGTACTAGCTTCCACATTCTGCTGCATCCTGTCTCTCTCACACTATTTCAAAAACTAGTTTGCTGAACTTCACAAAGCAAATAAATTGCATCGAAAGAATAGTACTGGAGATCATAGATTGTCTCCCCCTTGCTGTAACCAACAGATAGTTGACAAGTCTTGAAATTACTGAAGTTTCTTAGAGTGCACACACATCAGTCATCAAGAGTGCTATTTGGACAAAGGTACTAAGAGATCTTACATATTTGGCTTTTTGATGCTTCGTTTTTTTCTAAGAAAGGAGAAAACAACATGATCAAGCAAGTGTAACTGCCCCTGAACTACTGCTGTTGTTTAATATAAAATCATGGAATTGTTGGGGTTGTAAGGGACCTCAAGGATCCTCTAGTTCCAACCCCCTGCCATGGGCAGGGGCACCTCACACTAGATCAGATTGCTCAGAGCCACATCCAGCCTGGCTGCAAAAACCTCCAGGCATGGAGCTTCTACCACCTCCCTGGACAAACTGTTCCAGTGTCTCACCACCCTCATGGTGTAAAACTTCTTCCTAACATCCTGAATCTACCCACTTCTAGTTTTGCTCCATCCCCCCTAGTCCTATTACTACCTGACGCATGCTTGATCATTGTGTATTAGCTGGTATATTACTGTTAAGACTGGTTTCACTAGACAGATTTCTAAAACTAAGAAGCAGTCATCACTGAAGACTATAAAGTTCTTACTCTGTCACTATAATCAAAGTCTTTCAAAGTGCAAGTAAAAATTTTTGAAGGTTGAGAAGGAAAGCAGTTTATTTTTTTTTTGGTGAGACTGTTTCATTAGTAGTACCCTTGTAGAGAAAATATTTGGGAGTTATGTCAAGGTTTGCAGAAAAATAATAATCTTTATGCATCATAAACATATAATGCAAAATATTTAAATGTTACAAATTATCTTCTTCTTCAGTAACAGTCTAAAAATGTTACTATAATGTTCCTAAACTGTAGCAAAATTCCTTGATGTTGCTGATGCCTCTTTTCAGTGGTTTACAGTAATAAGACAAGGAACAATGGGTTCAAACTAGAACATAGAAGATTTCACCTCAACACGAGGAGAAACTTCTTTACAGTGAGGGTGATGGAACAGGCTGCCCAGGGGGGTTGTGGAGTCTCCTTCTCTGGAGACTTTCCAAACCCACCTGGATGCATTCCTGTGCAGACTACCCTAAGTGATCCTGCTCTGGCATGGGGCTTGGACTTGATGATATCTTGAGGACCCTTCCAACCTCTGCCACACTGTGATACTGCGATACTGTGAAAAAAAGTGATCCTCAGTCTTCAACAGGCATCTCAGCAAATATGCTAAAAAGTGAAAAAGAAAAGAAAAAGTGGCATATTAATGCATATTCATGTTATTCATGCAACATACCATGTTAAACCATTATTTTCATGTATGCAAAAAAATGGTATCAGTTCCCACTTACACTGCCTTCTTAGGAAGATTTTTGCCATAGCTTTTGTTCATACTGACATTTTGCAAAATGGTTGGGAAATAGAACCAGATATTTGGAACAAATGAAAAGATCATATCAAGAGTATTTTCCTTTAGAGATGCTTCTCATCTATTTTAAAATTTACCAGTATGCTGGAGGTACTCATACATTTTCTTTTAGTATAGACAAGAACTAGAAGCTTTGAGTTGGTAAATTAAGTTTGGTCCATGATTTATCATAAAAAGTAATGGCATTTATGCCTTTTTCTGGATGCATTTATCATATTTTGTAAACATTAGCAATAACTACAACAATTTTTACCAGTATTTTATTAGGATATAATGGCCAAGTACAACACCTTTCTTTTCTTTTTCAACTATAGACTCTCAATTCTTTTATCAACATATCTTTTTCTTAAAGTTATGCTTATTACATTGAACTACTCAGAGAAAAAATTGTTCATGAATGTTTTGAGATCTGAAGGGACTTAATTGTTTTCAGAAACCTGTAATTCCTGTGAAGTCTTCATAATGAATTAGAAATCATTCCAAGATTTCTAAGATGTTTAAGGAGTAGTTGCTTGGAACTATAGACTTTGTTTTCTATAGCAATGATTATCCAGAGAGAATTGAAATTATTTTCTGTTCTCAGAACTAAACTTCATCATGTGGCCCAGGTTGAATTATTTGACAATAGTGTACCCAAGTAAACTGGAAATTACCTTGCAACTCCAAAATGAATGCAGAACCAAAAGAATTACCATGAATTACCGTGTTTGACTATAAAAATATTCATCAGAGATGAGTAACTTAAGTGAGAAGACTTTTGGACAGCACCACATTGCAAAAAAGGTTGTTTTTGAGGTTTTAAACTTCCATAGCCTATGATGTCAGAAAAATATTATTACGCATAATAGAAAAAATCCCAATGCATTCAAGTTGGGCACAGCCTTACTGTGATTTTTAAAGGATATTTATACATTACAACTTTGTCATCAAATATTGCCTGTGGCCTATAGTTATCGTCACTGTGCATTTACATTTCAATCGGAAAAAAAACCACTTTCTTTTTGTCTTCCCTGATTAACATTTTGTAGCTCTGTAATTTTCTTGCTGCTCAGAGAAACAAAGCACCCAGGCTCACAGTGAAAACCCATTCAGCAAGATATAAATATTTGCTATTCAGAAAATCTCAATGAGGGTTTAGTTATTTTAAACTAAAAAAAGAAAATTACTAATAATGATTGGTTTTAGCTAATGAAATGCTTTTATGCAAATATGTGAACCCTAAATATGACCTGGAAACAAAAGACTGCTTAACAGTTACTATTAAGCAATACATTAGGAGATCAATTAAACAGAACTCTTTCTAATGAATAAGCTGTACAAGAGTTGCTATGGAAACCTGGAAAGAGAAAGCCCTAGAATGTTAATTTGCAATTTTAAGAACATAAAGTACTAGAAATATGCCAGTGGTTGGCTAGAGAGTCATGTACCAAAGTTTAAAAGTGTCTCAAAAATATTATTTCAAAAAGGACAAGAGAAATAAAGGAACAGAGCCATGATATTCATACCTAAGGCTGACAAAAAAAATTCTGATATTGTATTTAAATGGTAGTTACGTGTATATCATTCCAAAATAGACCATCAGAGGGCGCCAGAAATTGCAGTTTCTCCATGGAAATCTCATTCTACACCGTCTAGGGAGTGCTAAGATTGAAAAGATGAACAGAAAACAAAGGACAGAAACACAATGGCTATTAAGAGTTATCAACATTCAAGTTCTTCTGCATGTTTGTGGCACTTCCCTAGTTTTAAAAGACATATTATGAACAATTACAAGATAGCAGAGCCCAAAAAATTGCTGAAACATCTTTAAAAGTTGGACTAGGAAAATGTGAGGGCCAAATAATTTCATTCAAACAACTAAGTGTATTTTGTTTTAAAATATAAATAGCTTTTCTTTTAAACCATAAAGTAACAGTTGCCAGGTTTCTGAGATGGAGGACTTTTTAAGCATAATCTCGATTGCTGCTATTTTCCCTCAGTGTATGTGTTAAATATAAATTAAGATTACATTTAACTTCTTCAAATTGTTACAGGAGCAATGATTCCCTGTAAGTCTGAATATGTGGAAGAAACTTTGTTTTTTCCTACTGCTTTCAATGGCATGACAGTTAAATCTTTCCACACTAGGCTTGGACTTGGAACTACAGATGTTCTTTTGTTAGACACTTAACAATTCTAAATACTTAATCAGAAGTGAAAACCTACTCTTTCTAATCCTGACTTTGAGGTCTATATTGAATTTTAAGAGTCAAAAGGAACTTGTGCTGTTGTGTACACAGAGTGGACACAGTAGCATGGAAAAATTCAGGCTTAGTGAGTTCTTGAATAATTCTAGACCTGAAAATCAGATCTTAGTTGCCTCTCAAAAGGCAACTCAAAACTTTTAACTCAAAAGATATAAATAATTGTTTTGTGGATGGGGAAGGCCATGTCATATTATGCTCCAAAATTCCCACCTACCCATGTATTCACCAAAAAGGACTGCAGGGTCATTCAACCTTGATTTCTGCAAAAGCAGCTAGGATTATGGATGGTAGTAGTGGTAAAAGAAAAATCAGAAGTGAAACCACAAATGTTCTGCACACAGTGTTGTGGATCTTGATACAGCCAAATGAAGACATAGTCTGATATTATATCAATCCTGATTTGTCATAAACTAATGGCAGTGTATTTAAGAGCTGAGGATGAAGTCAGCCCTTGGCTTCATTTTTTAGTACCAGTAGAAGGGAGATAATCAGTAGATTTCACAAACACTCTGTGAAATGTAAAAAAGTTGCTGGTAATTCTAGCAGCTCAAATTCTAGTCTATAAATTGCTAATCATACTGGACAATGACTCCTTTTAACTGTTCAGAATCACATGGAAAACTATATTCAGAGTTAAAAATAGATTTCTTCAATAGTATATGTACTAGTTTAGTATTATTATCTCCATAATATAGTGGCATGTTAGAAATGAGGATTACATTGTTAATTACTTCCTTTATAGGATTATTACATATATTTCTGTTTGGAATCCAGGAACATGACATACATTGGATACCTCAGTCTTTAGAAATACTAGACTGGGCTATGGAAAAGTTTCCTATTATGACTTCAAATTCACATTATATGCTCCCACGTTCCACTTTTCTTTCAAGTAACTCAAAGAAATAACATCATATATCTATCAAAACAATGTTGATCTATGATACTTGATTTAAAAAGATATATAATGGAAAAGAAAAATATTGTTATCAGAATTTCTAAGGACTGGATGATTTATGCAAACTTTTAGAAGAGACGTGTTATTCAGTACATTATAATGGTTAAATGTATTCCTCTTTTCACTTGTCTGAAGGAGATCACACAATACAAAATCGCGCAGAAAGCAGTGTTTACAATGACATACATTTTCTTCCGGAACTGTCATTTCTCACTGACAGTTTCTTCTTTCAATAGAATCGATTTCTTCGTGTCTACAGCCACTGGCATTACTCTCCGACATTATGATAAATGTCCTATTGTTGTAGCTGAGTGTATACTAGCACAGAAAGTCCTCTACACTGGTAGAAAGGTAGTTTATTAGTTTGTATGTGGAAAAGAGATTCATAGACTGACCCCTTTCGAAACAGTTTTCCCAAAATTTAGGAGGTTGATGTCTTAGCAAATCTGTAAAATTTGGCTAAATATCCTAGCGAGTTACAAAATAAACTTACAGTTAAATACTCCCTGCCTTCTTTCTAAACAGAAATATGAGTGTCTTCCATTTCTATATGTATGAGGAGTTATCTACTGAGATGGCTGAGGGCAATCCAAACTCTTTTTCATGAAGTGCTGTTGAGCAAAAATGGGAAATGCAAATAAGGATGTATATTGAGATAAAATTAAGGTAAAGATAAAATTAAGGTAAAGAAAAAAATAAGGTAAAGATAAAATTAAGGTAAAGATAAAAGATAGATTAATGCTCAGGCTGAAGTCCTGGTTGAGCTTAACTTCCCTTGACATAAACTCAGCAGCACTGTAAATAAGAAAAATGCTGTAACTTATGGCTGTCTGTGAAATGCTTCTTTAGTGATATAGCCAAGACACCTTGGAGTATGTGCCAAAATACACCACTAGATGTATTTTTAAAGTAAAAAATAAAAATAAAAAAAAAATCAATGCTTTATAAATTGTATATATGTCCCTGGTTTCCAAAAATGGTGAATATTTTACAATGTTAGAAAAGACCTTTTCGTTGCAATTTTAGTGAACAGTCATTTCCTATCTGTCTCTCCTTAAGAGAATCAACAATCTAAATCAGTTTTGTACATATTCCATTGTTGGACAAAGGAAGTTCTAAGTTGCCATTATTTCTTTGCCTTCATGGGGCTTTTTTACCAGAACAGAACACTGGCCTCTAAATTTAGCCCTATATTATTATCAAAGGAAGATCAGCACTCAAGGGTGAAAATCTCTTGAGGAATACCTTATTCCTTAGCTTGACCAGCAATTTAGTTTTTTAAATGAAATTACCCCACCTGAAAAAAAATCTATATTCAGATCTTTATCAACAAGTTCAATCCTTTACTTTCACTGGTATTTACCTCAGGGTTTCCTTTTTTCCTAGTTATTAAAAAATAACAAAAACACCCCACAAATGTAGCACAAATGAAAATTCTGCAATAGAAGTTGCAATGGTTGTGAACTAGGAGCAGCAACTCTGGTAAATAATCTTCTTTTGCAAAATTTCTTCGATTATCAGGCTCTCCACCTTCTCAACAATCCTGTGCACTCAGGAGTAATATGAATAGGAATAGACCCATGATTAATGCATGTCACTTCTCCTAGTAAATGACACAGCTATTTTACTCGAGCCAAACTGTTGCAAATTAGTTGCTTTAGCATTGTGTCTGTGGCAATGGTAAGGTGGGACATAAGATTAGTAATAATAATTTAAAAAAAACCCCTTGAAAAAAGAAATACAATAAGAATCAGAGAAAGGATTAATGATTTCGTAAACAGGCAGAAAATACAAAAAGAAAGTTGTTTTACTTTTCCCCAAGTATTTCAAAGCCACTAGTGAAACTTATGTATTTCCTATTTACTAAAAATTATTCCTTCTGAGACTTAAGCTGTCAGTCAGTCATTACTTCTGTTTAGTAGAGGCAGTGCACTGCAGTAGGTGTATCATTATAGTTTGACATTTTTTTCAAAACGTGGAAATGTCATATTTAATGACACAACAAAGTCAGAAATAGTGAATGAGTTGAAGTAAAAAAGAGGCATTCAGCTGATTAATTAAAGGGTAGGCTAAATGTGTCTCTATAAAATCACACCTTTTTATGGTTCTGTCTTTGGCATTTTGAATGTAAGCTTGCATGTGTGTGCTTTGTCTGAGAAGAGAAGAAAATAGGTGGAAGGGTATATTGTTTACCATCATAATAATTTCAAAGTTTTTCATGGTGCATTTTTCCTACAGACTTAGGTATTTTGGGAGGTTAACTGGTCAGGAGACCAATTAAATAATCATGTTTTTTGATGCCCTGCAATCTTTTTTCTCGTTGCTTATTTTTATCTCAGTATATCTCTTAGCTGCAACACCCTGCCATGGGAAGAAAAAACATGAAGCATGTTCTGCCTATAGAAGGCAGAAGGAGTTTGCCAAGGAGATGCTGTGTGCACTTCCTGGAATATTTTTAGTGGCTTTAGGAGGGAAGAGCGTAACCTGATCGAGGATAAACACAATAATGATAACAGTTCTGCTGTGGCTGCTGGCGCTAAGGTATTGATTCTGTACTACCAGGACTGTTTGAAGTCACCTATGAGCATTCAGGAAGGGAGAAACCCCACAATAATTATTGACAGCTTTCACTAGGCATACAATGCATGGTGGCAAAGACATGTAGAACTGGTCTTTCTCTGTTATTTGGGTGTCAGACAGTAACCTGACACAGGAGCCAGCACAGCTGCCCTCATTTAATGCCCTTCAAATTTCACGAAATGTGATAAATAATTGAGTATCTGTTTTAGCCTAAAAAATATTAACCCTTTCCATGAATATTTCCATTGTCCTTTTCATCCAAAGCTGCAATGAAACACAGCCTTTACGGTAAATGTATTATAGCAGGAGAAGTACAAACCTTTCTAATGTCCTTTGAGAGAAGGTATTGTTCAAGAAAAAGATGCCGAAAAGGGTCTTTCCCAAGGCTAAATCATATTCAAGACAACTCTCTTGTCCATAGTTCATCTTATTGAGAAGCTTAAGAGTTCTGAAAGGGATTAGGATACTTGACTTGTTTATGTTAATGAAGTTCTTTTTACTGCTTCTAGTATAAATTTTACTGTCAAGCATACATCTATAATTTTACATTTCTCAGAAAATGTTTTGTCAGGAGATCTTGAGATTTTATTTATTAACTCCTTTTCACAGAGGAGTTAAATCTAGCTGATATGTCCTGCCTCTCAGGATACCATTAACTATATGACATTCCACAGCCTTTGTTAATCAAAATTACGCTGGCTGACTTTTAGTAAGACAGAAGCAAATGCAGCCTTCCTTGTCAGTACAAGTTCAAGGTATGCAGGTTTGCAATTTTTTGCACTGAAGTTCACTTGGAAACTTCATATATTTAGAAATTTCATATCTTTAAATGTCCCCCATACTTTTACCAGTGTATTCCAGTCTGCTACTCTTTGTCTCTTGGTCAGATATGGAAGCGATTTCATGTATCTATTAATTTCAAAATACTAATACCAGACTTGATTTTCAGCATCTCCGTAATATTACAAAAATAGCACACCTTAAAGAATAACAAATGTCTATAAAATATGAAAACATTGGAGTTATTTTAAACCTGCTGTTCTGAAAGTGAAATCTGGCTACAGTGAGAAATACTGCACTATGCTCCTGCTTTCCTGTCTGTCATTTAGCTATGTCTTGACATCATGTTCACCATTGTCCAGACACCTAAACTGCATTCTGGTAACACTCACATCTCTGTTCTAATCCAGGCAAAGTCCCCAGAGAGAGTATCTTTTACTGGGAAGGCATATTTTTAAATCTTCTATGTGTTCCTTTGACATTTTACATTCCAATAAGTATAATTCAATGGTTGCCAAAATTAAGTATCTCCATTTGTGCAATCATATGTAAGGACTCATTAACCAGGAAAGACAAATCAATAGAGTTCAAGACCGTGTTCTGAAAGGACCTTGTTCCTGACTTCAGTTGATGCTAATATAAGACAATAAGAAAGATACCATTAAGTACCTTGCCATTACTCCCTAGTGTTTACAGACTGTCAAGAAAAGGAATTTCATTTATTCCACCAGCTTTGGGTACTTTTCAAAGCTAGACTTGGTCTGCCTTCTAAATCTACATGCAAATATTCAGGCTTCATTCCAAATCAATGTTCAATGCTCTTGGACTACACAACTTTGTAAGAGTTTAAAGCTCAAAAACTATTTTTACAGACATTCCAAGAGAATATATTACTACTTGTCAGTTTGAGACAGAGCAAAGCCAGCACTTGGGGTGGGAAGAAGGAACTTTCTACTTTCTTCCTCTGCTAGAAGACAGTTTTGGGATTTTAGATCCCATTGATATGTCCCTTATCTGTCATCTGACCTGTGTCCTTTTTTTTTTTTTTTTTTATTGCTTCCCCTCTATCCACATGGACAGAAATTCCAGCATTCAGCCTCTCATCTCTTCAACTTTCACTAATTGATGAAGTCAAAGCATAACAGCACACACTGCTGCTTCCTCCCAGTGAAAGAATCTCACTGGTATCCTGACTCTGCTCTCAGGCTGCTCTTCAGATGATCGCCCTTTCAAACGCATAGGCAGGAAAAGAGACTTTCATTGTCATTCAGAAATATGCAGTTAAGGAAAAAGCACTATTTTACCCCTCCTGTGTAAATTAGGAATATAGGCTTTTTGCTCCTCTCAGCTGAAACAAAGACTCACAAACAAGGTACATTTAAGTAAGTGTAAATAAATATTATTTTTTCCACTGTAAACAAATGGCTACTGATCAGAGAACAGGAACACACTTGCAAATGCGCCAGCCCCAGGGTGACTCCTATTCAGCTTACTGACCCTCAGGGCATTTTCTGAAGAGCTGTTGTCTAGAGAGGCAGTGCTCAGCCTGGTCTGATGCCTGGAGCTCTGCTTTCTCAGAGACAGAGTTCAGCATTTATCTAGCCTGGACTGCACAAGGACTGTTCCTCCAGCATAGTCAGGTTCCTCTCACTGGCAGCCCTGCTCTTCAGTGCATCAGCCACTTCCCCCAGTTTGGTGTCACTTTGCAGCCTGAGAGGCAAATGTTCCCACACCTACCCCTGGTCATTGAGGAAGAAAAAATGTCACAGTATGGACCACTGTCTTACATGTTTTAGACAGCACACAATCTATTTAATGCCATGCCCTGAGACCAATCATCCAATCAGATTTTCACCTTGCTGGTTGGATTTCTGTACAGGTATTCTAACTTGCATACAATGTAGTGGGAAGTAAGTGTCAGAAGTCTGGCTAAAGTGAAGGTAGGTGATATCTTCTACTTTCTCTTTGTCCCAAAATCTAGTCATTTATCACTGTAAGCAATTAGTTTAGTCAGTCATGATTTAGGCTTGGTAAATTCATAGTAACTTCCAAATCATGTCCTTCTTTCATATGTACCCAGAGTGTGACTGATCATTGTTCTCCATGTGTCTTATACAAAGTTTGCTCTTCCACTAGATGCTAAGCACTATCAAGAAAGGTCTCCAAGCCAGCGTGACATAAAAGCAATTCTTGCACAGAGACTAATGGCAGCCTTTGAATGGGTGTTACAATTTCTCTGCACCTCTTAAAGACTGTGATTTTCTGCATCTATGCACGCTGCCTTCAAGAAATCTGGGAATGAAGCCAAGATCTCTTCAACATTCATGTTCACTGTAAAGGACAGTCTTTCTGCATCATACTGCAATGTGGACTTGGGTGTTGCATCTAGTTGCAAAAATGCTGGTGCATCCAAATGCAACAAAGAAAGGTGTGGAACCAAGGAATGTGTTCAGTGTCACCAGTCAAACTGAAAATAATCTGTCAGTAAACTGAAACTGGAGGGCATCTCAGTTAATAAAAGACAACTATAGCAAGAGCTAGCTCCCTTGACAGGCTAATTAGCCAAGAGTTGGCTGTGTTGAACAAGCTACACAAAGACTCTCCTGAGTATTCTCTGTCTCCTACTACACGTCAGAACTAATATCCTCTGCACCATGATCTTTGACTAGTCACCTGACCCCTGTTCTCCACATTACCAGCTAGGCATCAGTAACTCGTGTGCTGTTGCCAGTATGTGAGCCAGAGGTATATTTTCAACTTTTTTTTCCATAGTACCAGCCGTGAACATTTGATACCTGCTTCCACTTACAGCTTGAAGATTGGTTATGAGATATTAAGCTGCTAACATCTCTCTATTGTGAACTTTATGTTCTATGCATTTTCTGAGACACCAACTGCTGAGTACGGATCAAAGTCCTCAGCTTCCACTTAAAATAAATACATTTTAGTGCTTACAAGTACAGAACAAAAATCTAGGATTTGTACACAAGGACCTGCACAAGTCCAGGATTTTTTACAATGTACAGTTGTACATATTTTTTGAGTTAAAATTAAAAACTTATAAAATGATTGAGAAGAATCTATGTGTCTTTGTTACCTTGAAATAATGATTGGGCATTGACGTTCCCTTGTGAGTTTCTATTTAATGAAATCATGGTCTATGTTTTTTTTCTAAGAAAATATGTGGAGTCTGTTCACAAAACCTGTAGCTCATTGCTCCCAAGCTGATTTTAATAGTTTTGTTTGTGCCTATGGAGACAAAAATCGGATCTGTGACTCTACCTAACTTGTTTAGCTAGTGAGAATTGAGCCAGTTCTGATTCACAGCACACGTGAAAGGGCTAGTATCAAAAAATGGTAAGAGGAGAAATGTCAAAAGAAAAACCATACTTAGAAGGATTTAATAGATACTAGATGTTGACAAAAATGTAAGATACTAGAAAATCAGCTTCTCTATTTTATAATCACTTGTGATACTTTGTTTCTGAACAATATTATATTAACAGAATCCTCATGGTTTAGTCCATGTAGGAGAAAAAAATGAGATCAGAGAGAAGCAGAATGGTGAAGACATTAGACCATGACCTGTAAGAGTAGATATTCTGTGAAATTCAGTTCAAAATTTAAATTGCAGACAATATTTATAAACAACTCTAGAATGTAAGTCTCGAAACTGCCAGCTTCTGAAAAGAGGGCAGCCTTGGCTGCAGCAGTCATGAGATGGTGGAGTTGGGGATCCTGTCTAGTAGGAGCAGAACATCAAGAGGATCACAGTCTTGGATTTCAGCAGGGCCAACTTTGGCCTTTCCAAGCAAGTGCTAGGGGAAATCTCATGGGACAGGGTACTAGAAGGCAAAGAGGACCATGATAGTCGGCTAATAATCAAGGACCTCTTCTTCCAAGCTCAAGATTAAAGCATCCCAACAAGTAGGAAATCAAGAAAGGGAGCCAGGAGACCTGAATGGTTGGGTAAGGAACTGCTGAACAAACTCAGGTGGAAGAAGAGAGTCCACAGATCATGGAAGGAGGGGCTGGACACTTTGGAGGAATATAAGACAGTTGTCAGAAGATGTAGGGAGGCAACTAGGAAAGCTAAGGCCTCCTTGGAATTCAGCCTTGCGAGGGAGATCAAGGACAACAGAAAGGGCTTCTTCAAATAGATTGCAGGAAAAACTAACACTAGAGACAATGCAGGCCCACAGCTGCCTTGGTGAGAGAGGATACAAAGAAGGCAGAGTTATTTTGCTTCCATCTATGGCCCTGGAGATTGTCCTCAGGAGCCCCAGACTCCTGAGGCCCCAGAGGAAGACATGACAAAGGAGGAGTTTTCCTTGGTTGATGTGGACTGGGTTGATGAGGACTGGATTAGGGGATAGCTACGTAATCTGGGTATCCATAAATCCGTGGGTCCTGATGGGATGCACCCGTGGGTGCTGAGGGAGCTGGCAGAGGTCACTGCCAGACCACTCTCCACTATCTTTGGTAAGTGATGGCAAACAGGAGAGGTGCCTGGGGACTGGAGGAAAGCAAACGTCACTCCAATCTTCAAAAAGCATAAGAAGGAGGACCCAGGTAACTATAGACTGGTCAACATCACCTCCATCCCCAGAAAAGTAATGGAACAACTTATCCCGGGCACTGCCGTTAGGCATATCAAGGACAAGAGTGTCATTAGGAGCAGTCAACATGCTTTTACCAAGAGGAAGTCATGTGTGACCAGTCTGATAGGCTGTTATGAGGACATAGCCAGGTGGGTAGATGATGGTAGAGGAGTGGATGTGGTTTATCTTGATTTCAGTAAATCATTCAACATTGTCTCCCACAGCATCATCACAGCTAAACTGAAGTAGTCTGGACAGTCAGGTAGTGAGGTGGATTGAGAACTGGTTGAAGGCAAGAAGTCAGAGAGTTGTTGTCAATGGGATGGAGTCCAGTTGGGGGCCTGTATCAAGTGGAGCCCCTCAGGGCTCAGTATTGGGACCAGTGCTGTTCAATATATTCATCAACAACCTGGATGAGGGCACAGAGTGCACTGTCAGCAAGTTTGCTGATGACACCAAACTGGGTGGAGTGGCTGACACACCAGAGGGATGTGCTGCCATTCAGTGGGACTTGGACAGGCTGGAGAGCTGGTAGGGAAAAATTGAACAAAATTCCACAAGGGCAAGTATAGAGTCTTGCACCTGGGAAAGAACAACCCCATGGACCAGTATAGGTTGGGAACTGACATGTTGAAGGTCAGTGAAGGGGAAAAGGACCTGGGGATCCTAGTCGATGGAAGGTTGACCATGAGCCAGCAATGTGCTCCTTGTGGTTAAGAAGACCAGTGCCATCCTGGGGTTGTATTAGAAGGGCTGTGGTTAGTAGGTCGAGAGAGGTTCTCCTCCCCCTCTACTCTGCCCTGGTGAGGCCACATCTGGAATCTTGTGTCCAGTTCCAGGCCCCTCAGTTCAGGAAGGAGAGGGAACTGCTTGAAAGAGTCCAGTACACAGCCACAATGATTAAGGGAGTGGAACATCTTCCTTACAAGGAGAGACTGAGGGAGCTGAGGCTCTTCAGCCCAGAGAAGAGGAGACTGAGGGGTGACCTCATTAATGTTTATAAATATGTAAAGTGTGAGTGCCAAGAGGATGGAGCCAGGCTCTTCTTGGTGATGCCCAATGACAGAACAAGAGGCAAAGGGTGGAAGTTGAAGCACAGGAAGTTCTATAGGAACAGGAGGAAAAATTTTTTCTCTGTGAGGGTGACAGAACACTGGAACAGGCTGCCCAGGGGGATTGTGGAGTCTCCCATTCTGGAGATATTCAAAACCTGCCTGCATTCATTCCTGTGTGACCTGTTATAGATGATCCTGGTCTGGCAGGGGGACTAGATGCTCTTTCGAGGTCCCTTCCTGCCCCTAACATTCTGTGATTCTGTGATTTCTGGTTAAAAAATAAGCAGTAGAAATCAGACTTGGAGAATACTGACAGTAACAATACCCTTACCAGACATAAATATAAATTCCTATTCTTCAGAGCACAAGTTATTGCACTACAGGAAAAGAATAAGGAAGAAACCCTTTATCAAGTCTTTGACATTTTCTGTGCTAACAATTTCTTTCAATGTGTCTGAAGCACTCACTATTGCCACTCACTAACAGTGACAATTCCTAATTGCTCTAGTGAGCTCAACATCCTGGGATATGCACTGAGCATGGACATGCCAGACAGTATACCGATATTTGTCAAACACTGTCAAACAGCACCATAGAAGACAGAAGCTGTATATACCTAGATGTAAAACACAGTTGCTTTAGTACTGTATTATTAGAGTTGAAGAGTAATTTATTAGCAAAAAGCTGTAAAGGTGGATCATTGAAGCATGAACATGGCTGTTCTGCAAAAACAAGGTTGTGTGCTAGCAATCAGTGCTCTGTGCAGAGCACAGGATGAGTAGGGCAGCACAGCAACAACAAAAAATTGTTTAACATGAATCAGTCAGGCTGAGTGAAACAGGGTCTGGAGAGACAGTAAGCAAAATGGGAAACAGCAAGCAGAGGAGACTGTGGAAGTGCTGACTGATGAGCATCTAAAAGTTATTTCATACTTCAAAATAGATGTTCATAAATCTGAGAATTAAAGTAGTTTAAATAAAAGTGGACAAAAATATATAAAAATTGAAACTATTTCAAATTCCACATGATTATAACTAAAAGGGGCATTGTACCCTGAACTATAAACTGACAATACTGTAAAATAAAACTCTGTTCAACTCTGTCCCCCCCAAAAAAGGAGCTATAGACAATAAATATCTTCTGATTTAACTGACCTGTGATTCTCTGTGAAGACTTTTGGGGTTTTGTTTTGGGTTTTATTTATTTATTTGTTTGTTTGTTTGTTTGTTTATTTCCCTGAGGAGGTGAGTCAGGACCTGGGTTTTGTTGAATTTTTTTTCTATTTCCACACAGTGCTTCTTACTCTTCCTATTCTGTAAATATCTGGGCTCTACATTGGCTTATTCCATAAC
The DNA here is from genome assembly GCF_027791375.1 of Indicator indicator. Taxonomy (NCBI): domain Eukaryota; kingdom Metazoa; phylum Chordata; class Aves; order Piciformes; family Indicatoridae; genus Indicator; species Indicator indicator. The sequence continues at coordinate 25,637,952 of NC_072053.1, read as the reverse complement.
AACAAGAAAGTTATTTTGGTAAATTTAGAACAAATTTATTCATAATTGTTACACAGTTGTGTTCAAGTAGGATAGATGAGGGAGGAAAATGACATTTTTTAGAACTATCAGGAAAAAAGTTTGAGTATAATTTGTTTATGAACAATTTTCATACTTAGGCTGATTTCATAGAACACCTCCAAAGTTAATTAAGTTTAAATGTTATTTGCTCTTTGAGGCTCAGATTCCATTGTTTACAACTGCACTTACTCGACAAAAGTTTACTTTATAAAGTATGAAAATGTATGGGTGGGGGATGTGGGAGTGTCCGAGGTGTGCTCAGTTGAAGTTTCTGCCTTTTTTGTTACAGTAGCCAAAGATACATAGCAAATAAAACCTGGACAGAATAATCTTAATTTTTTTCAAGACAAAATATATTTCTGTTTCCACAAATTCTCAATTTTTTTTTTTTGAAACTGACATCTTCAAATATGAGAAAAGTATATATTAATTTACATTAATTTTACCAATACCCATGGTAAACTTTACCTAGCCATGTTTCATTTCTTAGAAGGTCCTCAACTTCCAGCGACTGTCTTTGTCTATTGAAGGCTTTGTGTTTCCATGAAAATGAACAATTTACATATTTATTGCTTGTGATTTGTGTGCTAGCTGAACCATCAGCAATGTTCATAGAATGCTATGTGAACTGGAAGAGGAGTGATTCATGTGGCTGTGAATGGGACCAAAAGGCCAAAGAACAAGTACAAGTATAAAGAGATTAGCAGTTGAGTATTGTTCTGAAGTGGGAAGAATGAGTATGCATGTAGAAAGATTATCAGGGAAAACAGCATATTGTAAAGTCTATCTAATATTTCTGAGGTGCTTATCACAATGTCACCTGATTACCATATATATCAGATCATTTATCTGCTGGATTTCATCTCTTCATGATTCTACAATTTCTATTCATATAAAGTTCCTGAATAGAAGGCATTTAATTTGTAAATACATGTTTAACGTCAGCATCCTTCTTTTATCAAGAAATGGTGGTTTAACTGTATTAATTATACAATGGTATACAGTCTCAAATAAATGGGAAAAAGTATCCATTACACAGTATACTGATTCTCACTTATGTAGTCATATTTACATAAGTAACATATAAGTAAAACAAGTAAAGCATTCTATTAATTTGCATAATTTTATCCACAAATCCAGTAGGCCCTCAAATTTTTGCATTATTTGAATGTAGAGTGAAACAAAACAAAGCAAAACAAAACAAGCAAACAAAACAAAACAATAAAACCAAGCCACTAAAATGACAGAGGACAGTTCAGTAAATGAAATTCAGTACATAATCTAAGGTAACTTGCAACTACTCGTGATGCCTAAGATAATGGAGCTGGAACATAATATACTAATAATTTGGGTTTGAGTGAAGGGTGTAAGAGAATGTGACAATATGGACTATCTCTGTTGGCATTGAGACTGTTGTGTATAAACTTTTAACTTCAGTGACCCATAGGCATGCATTGTTTATCTGTCGAAGTTTTTTCCTAAAGCACTTGACTGGACTAGGAGGACTTCTTATCTTACACTATCCATTATTATTTACAATAACCGAGTACAATTGCATAGTGAAATTTATTGCTACTAGATGCTGTATATTAAAATTTGTGAAGGCTTTTTTTTTTTATATTCCCAATAGGGATATTGCTATGCTGATTTTCCTATGCCACAATGATTGGGATGCTTTCATGTGAGGTTGAATTCTATCTTTTTCATCCTTTTATTTTTACTGTAAACAACCCTCTGACACCAAAGCTAACAGAACTTTGGCACTCTTTTCAATGAAAAGAGACTGTGTTTCCATCTGATCTCCATCCACTAGAGCCAGTACTTAATTCACAGAATGATCCAAGCCTCATAACCAAAGGGAAGAGCAAAGTAGAAATTTCGTCCACTGTACATGAAGAAAATGGAAGCTGTCTTGGCATGAGTGTGTCTTAAACTGACATGACTGCCAGTTGCACATGAGGACGATAAACTCTTACATATATGAAACTCATTTGTCTTGTATATAACACATAACACAATTGACACACCATAATATCATCGCCCTGTGTGATAACTGCTTTATATATTTACTGATTCCTATTCCTCCCTTACAGGAGGGATTTGTTTCAGATAACTCTCCTTTTTTCTCATGTGTAGGATTGACAAAGTGCTAACACAGTGTTCACTATTGATTCTTGTTGAAAGTTCATTCATTTTACCAGACTGATAAAGACTGTACTTTATCACTTGGTACAAAAACTCAGGTTTAAAAAATGTATTAGTTTACTGGGCACTCATTTATAAAAATTGCATTGTTAGTAGTCCCGCTGGTGACATCATCAAGGCAGACTCCTTTGAAGTACAGACTTTTCTTTTAGCATGTTTGCACTTTTAAATGTTCGTATCACCACCCTCTGCTTACATTTTGCTTCACGTGTCTGCCAGGACTGGCAGTCATAGTGGTAAATATTGGTACTAAAAAGCTGATAGGATACAGATGGAGGAAGGGGGGAGGGGGAGGAGGTGAGGTTGGGGGCTAGTGGTGTTATTTGATACATTTTTTATTATCTTCTCTTTGTTTAGGGCTAAATTCTGCTATCTACTGCTATGGATTAGTGGACTATCATTCAACATTGCAGAATTATTGAAAGATTTCACATATAGAGATCTCATCTCTAGCAAAGATGGCACGTTGGCAAATTTGCTTCAGACAGGTTCTTTTGTTCTAGAAAATGTTTCATCCTTGTTATGGAATACCAGATGTATGCCAACTGTAGTGGCTAGGTTCCTCAGATTCGTTACAGGTTGTCACGAATGTGTGAGTCTATATTAGTTGCTGTTACAGCGTGGTAGGCTGAAATTCCCCTCCCACTTTAATGGATTTCATCGTCTAGACACGTTTCAGGCATGTCTGGAAAGTATTATTAATTTTCCTTCAGAAAGAGAAAATTTTGTAGCAGGTTAATCTCTACATTTTTTAATATGTATTCATATGTAGATCAGACTCACATGGCACAGTGCAGTGATCATAAAGTTCTTGAACACAACAAGGTAGTGTGACATGAATAGGACAGTGTCCTCTTTCCGGACCCGAAAATGAAAGCACAGGAAGTTTCATGTGGAATCATGGTCATACAGTACCTGAGCAAATGTTCTTGAAGATCTGTTACCTCAAATGGAAGATTTCATACGCATGGCTTTGTTGCTTCCAGACTTGATCTGCCCGGGAATAGTTGTGTCAGATCCTCTGATACTTCCAGTTCTAGAATTGGCATAGGTAAATTTGCATGCCATGCATAGATTTCTTTCCTTCAGAACGTCACAATACAAACAGACCCTAACTATACGTATGTATAACTGCACTCGCTCAAATTTTCATCCTAAGTCACTTGCTAAAAATCAGATAAAAAGGTGAAAGGGAAACATAAACTCACATCTCTTAAGCTAGCTTACTAGGATGCTAACTACTGCTATTTTTTGCTTTGTGAACTTGATAAAATAATGAGGTGATTTTCAGATTTTTAGGCAAACAATGTTGAGATTATTTTGATTCATCTAAACATTTTCTGGGGTATCATCTCCTTTTGGAGGGTTATGTCATTATATCGTCACTCACTAACATGCTATGAGGACCCTATTCTAACCAGCTCAAAGAAGGCTAACTTCCTAACAAAGCTGTCATGTGGAAAGCAGTGATACACAAGGTGATATAAAAGACCCCTGCAGTCTAGCTATCTTAAAATTATTTTATAATCATTCATGAATACGTTTTTCTCTCCAGCCATATCTATGTCCAGTATTTTCTATATTGCATATTTCTAGTTTTGCGGTTGATATTTAAAACAAACAAAGAAAAAACCAAACACAAGACTTTGTTTCAAAGGGAAAATATAAATTAAATTTCAGTAATTAAAAAAAATCTAAGAGGAGAATTTAAGGAAACAAATACTGAATTATTCTTGCAGAGTAGAATGCAGCACTGCAATCCAATCTATTCTATGAAAAGTGAATAAAATAATTAAAAAAATAAGTGTGGCCGAAAAACACACACTAATCTGCAAAAACTCTCTTAAAGGTGTATGCTTCATAATTACATTATTTGTTAGTTTTTGCTGTTCATCTATATGCTGCACATCTGCAATGTACTCTGGTATTTTTAGTTATGCTCAGTAACATGTATGGAATTTGTCTCCTTTTTGGATGTTGTTTCTTCAATGATTCTCTTCCATTGTTTTTACTTCTGTTTATTTGTCTTCCCTTCTCTAACTGGGAGGCATCTATTTTAATGATGTCATTTCACCCAGCCACATGGAGGTCACTGTGTCTGGTTTTGTCTTTCAAGACCTCTATTGAGATAGACAACGCTATTCCACTACACAATAGTCTATACAATAGAAACTCTATCACTATAATTCTGCATTTAGACAATAATTACAAATATCATTTCCACATTTTGCCAACTAAATTTGTAATTTTCAATTTATTAGAGCTTCTTTCTGTCTTGTTAGCCAACAATTTATACCAAGCTTCATAGTATATTGCACAGATAAAGGACAGAAAATTAGTAAGAAAATGAAGATATATGTGTTTTTACATACTACAGACAGTTGAGTCATACTATTACTTCCCCTTGAACTAAATGAATGAGCATTATCTTCCCTAATTTATAATGAAGAAAACCCAGGTACGAACAAGTCACATATCGTGTGAGAGACACTGAAGAAGCCAAGTCCAAATCTCAGGTAATCCTGACTTAGAATCATAGAATAGAATCAAGAAGGTTGGAAGAGACTTCAAAGATCATCGAGTCCAACCTGTCACCCTAAACCTCATGACTACCTAAACCATGGCACCAAGTGACTTCTATCTTTGTTTTTCTGAACAGTTGTGGACGCAAAGGTTTTGAGGTGTGCAAAGGCTCCCTACTGTTACTGGAGTGCCCTAAAGTGGAAGCAAAGAAGGATTTAATAACTACACTTTTGATACCTGTGGAAGTCCAGTAGAAACTCTGCTGAAACTTTTTATGCATTTATAAGGTAAGAAGATGATGAGTGAGAAGAGAATGATTCTCACCATTTGGAGATTTTTAAACAACAGATATTTAAACTGTTATATCTCCAAGTATGGTTTTAAGATGCCTCGCTGTTTGAACTTGTCTTCATTTGGTATGGGACCATAATAAACTGTAAATTAAAAAAAAAAAAAAAAAAAAAAAGCAGCAACCCTGGGACAAGTTCCAAGCAAATCAGATAATGAGTCTAGAAATACAAATCCCAAAGCGTTAAGGGAGAAAATTAATTGATGCTGCTCATAAATAATACCTTTGCATTGTAGTCTTATCTTTCAGGTTTCATGGACATTGAAGCAGCTAGGGTATGCAAGTGTAGGGGAAAAAAATGAAACAAATATGCCCTCAGATAAATACAAATCCATCCCATGCATCTTGATAAACCATTACAAAAAGATGGAGATAGTCTAGCCCTGTGTTTTCATTACTTTATACACCAAACATCATCCATCAACTAAATAATTTGAGCATGAAAAGTCAAATCAATAAATGAGTGATCTCAGCTCTTTTTATTCACATTCTTATATTACATCATCTATAAAACCTCTCTTAGTACAGCTTGTAGTACAGATGTCTGAATCTGAAGAAATTGGGCAGAATATCTGCTGAAGTGATAAACAGCTATTGGTTCATATATCTACATTAAGTGATCTTGATAAGTAAGCTTTCCAAATGGAGTAGTACAATCATTCAACACCATGAAGTGAGTGCATTACCTCATCAGATCTTTTGGCTTGTCACGATATCATGTTAACTCAAATTCAAGACCTTTCTGCATTCCATGTGTGATTTTCCTTGAATTTCTCTTTAAAAAAAAAAAAAAGGTCAAGGTCAGTCTGATTTCACAGATACATTACATAAAAGGTATTTTGGTATATGTGTTTATATTCTGCTTAGCCCAAGGGATGGAGAAATAGCACCTGAAAGTCAGGGAGTGGGAAAGCTGCAGCAATGAAACAGTGCAAAAGGAAAAATATGAATTGTTTTTCTAGACTTTTTACTATAGCTTTTAGCACTGTATTATGGTCCTCCTACAAAATATAAATAAAAAATTGGATGACAAGGAATAGACTTGTTTGGAAAGGAACAGAGTAGCAAAGTCACTGAAATATCCTGTTTCTGATATTTTTTATATATACTTAGCATGTGCTGTTTGTCTGGACTTCAGCGTACAGACTAACACACAGTTTTTATAGTGATCACTCTCCTGCAAAGCAAATACTGTGTTCTTCTAACTTGTACTCTTATTCCTCTCTTGGAGAAAAAAAAAAAAAAAAAAGAAAGAAAGTTAATAAAAGATAAGGGGCTTTTGAAGAAAGTGTGATTATATTATTTAAAAATTATACATTTTATAAGATAAGGTTTAAACACATGTCAGGAGAAGTCAACATTGCATTATGAATGGTAGTGATTATGTTATCTGAAAACTTTGAAGCTTTACGTACTGATGTGAACAATTGACTCGCTGTTTTGTCATTGCCATCAGCATTCCCCTTTCAGAGATGCTGAACTGACTGCTGTTTGCATAACAAGACGTAAGGAAAGTTTGTTTTCCCACTAGTGTTTCACTGTCTGTTTAGCCTGAGCTGATAGTGAAATTTCAAAGTCGTGCCTGCTGTAATTCTTTTTGAGTTTGTTTGGGTTTTTTTCGCCTGGATTGTAAAATAGGATGGACACTAACTTCTTCACCTGAATGATTAAGAAGTTAATTTGAAAGAGTATTTTACCTAAAGGATGAAGACCAGGTCCTAAAATAGCACAATTTGCTAAAACTTATAGACATTGTTGTTACTTTTTACGTCTCATGTCTTTCTTATGTTGGATAGCAGCACATGGTAAATATTTGACCATCAAATTAATGTCTATTACCTAAAATACAAGAAATACTTGTTCTTTTAAGTAATATATGGATTTTGCCTGAAAATTACAGGTGTTTCTATTATTTATTCTACAAACTTTATTAATGTAAGGGTTTCTCAAAATGAAAAACTTCATTTCACCCTCCTTATGTGTTTAAGTATATTAGAAAGCAAATGAAAAACATTTTTGCTCTCTACTCCACCAGCCCTCTTCCAAACTCAGCCTTCCTGTGTCATTTCTTAAAAAGTAGGAAAAAAAAAAAAAACAGTCTTCCACTGTTCAGTTCCATTTCAAATAAAGTATAGAATAACAGGAGAGGAAAAGGACTGTGAAATTCTTTGGCTATAATGGAGCTGAGACCTAGAGAAGGGCCACAAGGGTGATCAGAGAGTTAGAGCACCTCTCCTGAGGAGACAGACTGAGAGAGTTGGGGTTGTTCAGTTTGTAGAAGAGAAGACTCTGAGGAGACCTTATCGTGGCCTTCCAGTTTCTGAAGGGAGACTACAGGAAAGCTGTGGAGGGACTGTTTAGGATGTTAGGTAGTGATAGCACTAGAGGGAATGGATCCAAGCCAGAGAAGAATAGATTTAGATTAGATGTTCTTCACTGTGAGGGTGGTGAGACACCGGAACAGGTTGCCCAGGGAGGTGATAGAAGCCCCATCCCTGGACGTTTTTAAGGCCAGGCTGGATGAGGCTCTGGGAAACCTGATCTAGTGTGAGGCGTCCCTGCCCATGGCAGGGGGTTTGGAACTAGATGATCCTTGAGGTCCCTTCCAGCCCTGACAATGTTATAAAATTCTATGAAATCAAGGAGAAGGGAAATGTTTCATCATCTGTTCCTTACAAGGAACTTAAGCCTCAGATATACTTTAAGTACTTTAAATTTACCTCTGGATTGCTTGCTTTTCCATAGAGAACCCTGAGAATAAGTAACCCAAGGAAAGCCCTCAAATGAAATCCACAATCCTGTACAAAGTATAAAAGATTGGGGGTTTTTTCTAGTGAAAATTAAGATACAACAGCAAAACAAAGTAGAAGCTTCCCTTTCCTGCCACAGAACTAGTTCAATGTGTTTTTTTTTTTTTTAAGAGTACTGTATTCACATGGTACAGCAAAACAAATTCAAGTTCATTAAACAAATGTCATTCAAACAGTTTCAGTATTTTGCAGTAAATGAACTTCTAAATGGACTAAAAGCATGAAATAACATCATCAAAGTTCTGATATTACTTGGTTGATCTGTTGTTGATCAATTTGATCCGCAGTCAGATTGTTTCTAGGAGATAGATTATTTATGCTTAAAAAAAACAGGTCATGAACATGATCCAACATTAAATCTAGAATATACTTACAGTTGTAAGCCATGCCAATAAGTTCAGGATTACCAGAAAGCTGTATTTTATGGAAGTGTTTCTTTCTGTAGGAGCAGTGCCTACCTCTGTTGTTACTGTATTTGTTTTATTCTGGTTTACTTTGATAGGAAATTCATGATTATATGTACCAGAAGTGAAAGACAGATGCTGACAGGTTTGATATTGCATGTAACCCACATGGTTCCAAATATGGAACTTTCAGGTCAAGGCCCTGAACTTGGGAAGAATTTCTACTAACTTCAAACTTAGGATATTCTGTCAGTGAGAATTAGAAGTATGATTTTTGTGAAGGTTTTCGTGATAGGGGGGTTGGAACTAGTTGATCCTTGTGGAACCTTCCAACCCTGACTGATTCTATGATTCTATGATTCTATAGGACTGTCAGTCTTAGCATACTGTAGAGTCAGGATGAAGTAAAGCAATTCTGCTACTTGTTGCAGTGGCAGTTTTCATCAGAATTTAATGCCAATGTCATTGGATGACAATGACGTCTAGAAAAGAGCAAAAGACAGTAGTCAGTGATAAACTGGATTAATTAATACAGTTATGGGATAAGGTATTAGAGATCAAAATTTCTTTGTTCCTTCCTTCCTTCCTTCCTTCCTTCCTTCCTTCCTTCCTTCCTTCCTTCCTTCCTTCCTTCCTTCCTTCCTTTCATCCTTACCTCTAGCAGCTTTGAGGAATCCTATGCAGCTAAATACAAAGGAATTACCTTTTATGGGAGCTACTACATTGTTCTCCATATATTTATAGTTACAGAAAGTGGGAAGATTTTTTTTTATGACAGAAGAGCTTAGACATTCTCTATTCCAAATTCAAATACAACAGATAAATTATATTTCTTTCATTTCAACTCCAGGAACTATCACTAAAGGATTGCTTTCCAGTCTATGAGCTGACTTTCCATCATGTATTACAGAATCACAGAATGTTAGGGATTGGAAGGGATCTCAAAAGATCATCTAGTCCAAACCCCACGCCAGACAAGGATCACCTAGATTAGGTCACACAGGAATGCTTCCAGGCAGGTTTTGAATGCCTCCATAGAAGGAGACTCCACAGACTCTCTGGGCAGCCTGTTCCAGGGTTCTGTCAGCTTCACAGTGAACAAGTTTTTCCCTTATGTTTACATGGAGCTTCCACCCTTCTGAATCTCCCCCTTCACATATTTATAAACATTAATGAGGTCACCCCTCAGTCTCTTCCAAGCTAAAGAGCTTTCAGCCTTTTCTCACACAGAAGGTGTTCCATGCCCTTAATGATCTTGGTGGCTCTGTGCTGAATTCTTCCAAGCAGTTCCCTGTCCTTGAACAGGACACAGAACTGGACACAATATTCCAGATGTGGACTCACCAGGGCAGAGTCCTTCTAATACAGCCCAAGATGCCTTATTGGACACAAGGGCACATTGCTGGCTCATGGTCATTCTTCTCTCCCCTAGGACCCCCAGGACCTTTTCCCCTACTCTGCTAACAGGCCAGTTCCCAACCTATACTGGTACACAGGGTTGTTCTTTCCCAGACGATAGACTCTATACTTGCTTTTGTTGGCTTTCATTAATTTTCCCCCTGACGAACTCTTCAGCCTGTCCAGGGCTTGCTGAATGGCAGCAGAGCCTTCAGGTGTGTCAGCCACTCCTCCTACTTTTGTGTCATTGGCAAACCTGTTCCCTCATCCAGGTGGTTGATGAATATATTGAATAGTACTGATTCCAGTACTGACCCCTGAGAGACTTGACTAGATACAGGCCTCTAACTAGGCTCTATGTCATTCACCACAACACTCTGACTGTAGGTGCTGAAATGTCTTGTGGGAAATATCCACCTGCTACAGGGAAACTGGATTAGTACAACTGCTGCTTACTCTGCTGCTTTGCCTAGTAATTAGCTGAGCAAATATCTTTAGTGAGAGGAGGAGGCTACAACCAATAAGAGAGAATAATCAATAACAAAGAAGCTGGGTGGCTGTGTCGATCTGCTAGAGGGTAGGGAAGCTTTACAGTGGGATCTGGACAGATTAGATCACTGGGCCAAGGCTAAGTGTATAAAGTTCAAGGCCAAATGTCAGGCCCTCCACTTGGGTCACAACCACCCCATGGTAAGCCTACAGACTTGGGGATGTGTGGTTGGAAAACTGCAACTTGGAGAGGGACCTGGGGATATTGGTTGACAGTGAATTAAATACGAGTCAGCAGTGTGCCCAGGTGGCCAAGAAAGCCAGTGGCATCCTGCCTTGTGCTAGAAACACTGCAGCCAGCAGCAACTGGGAGGTGATCGTTCCCCTGTGCTCAGCACTGGTGAGGACACACCTCTACTACTGTGTTCAGGTCTGAGCCACTCACTGCAAGGACATTGAAGTGCTGGAGTGTGTCCAAAGAAAGGCAGAGAGGCTTGTGAAGGGCCTGGAATACATGACCTATGAGGAGTGTATGAGGAAGCTGGGGTTGTTCAGTCTGGAGAAGAGGAGGGTGAGGGGAGACCTCATCACTGTCTATAACTATGTGAAGGGTGGTTGGAGTGAGGAGAGAGCCAGTCTCTTCTTCTTGGTGTCAAGCAAAAGGACTAGAGGCCCTAGTTTCAAGCTGTGCCAGAGGAGGTTCAGGCTGGATGTTAGGAAATACTTCTTTACTGAAAGGGAAAGATTGGAATGGTCTGCCCAGGGCAGTGGTGGAGTCACCACCATTCCTGGAGGTGTTTAAGTTGTGTGTGGACTTGGCACTTAGGGACATGGTTTAATGCTGACCCTTCAGTGCTGGGTCAAGGGTTGGACTGGATGATCTTTGAGGTCTCTTCCAACCAGATTTATTCTGTGATTCTGTAATAATCTATTCTGCTCCAATGAAAATGAAGTTAATTCTAGATGTGGCTTAAATGGGGATGAGGTTGTGCAAGGACTGCAGAGTCAGAGGGGTGCAACAATTTCACTTTCAGCATTCTTACAGTTCCCAAATTTGTGAAGCTGGTAATTTAGCTGAAAGAACCCATCCAGGCCTGCCAGTAGTAATACTATGTAATAACTGCTTTTATATCATGAAGTACCTATATGGAAAATTTTAAGACTCTGTAAACTGATTTTATACTGAGACACTTTTGTATGCAAACATTACACTGAGACCAGTTATTGCTGAGCAGTTCCAGCAGAAGATCTTTCTCACTTCAGAAATATGAAAAGTGTCTTTAAATAGAGGAAGACAATCAGTATAAAGAGATTGTGGAATGGTGTATTCTTTTGTCAAGAATGTCATGTTTCTTAGTAAAGACCTGTTTCTAACTTTAATCTACTTACTCCTAGTCTATAAACATCTTTCACTGACTTTGACCTTTACCCTAAGCAGTTATTTTTTCTTCACAAAATTCATTTTTATAGTACATTTGTTTGAAGAAGTATAAATATCTCTTTTCATTCTTCGTTAGGTTAGATAACCAAGCTTTCTTATTTTGTTTTTGTGTGTATGTTTTTTAGCTTTTTGGCTGGCTGATGAGAATTTACATTTCCCAAGACATTCTGTTTGGCCTTCTTTTAACCCTCCCAGATGGCACTACTTTCTTTTGAACCTGACCAAGACCTCTGTGGGCTCAATGTTTTCCCATTTATGTTCTAAAACTGGATGTTACAGTCAAATTTGTCTGTCTCATTCAGTTCAGATATATTACCTTGCTGTAGTGTCATATCTCTATGTCTGCCATCCTGCCTTAATGGATGACTTTTTAAAAATTTCTACTGAATTTAATTTTCTGTCACTTGTATTTATCCTGTAGAATATTCCCGTCTTCTCTTTAGTGATGATACATAGCTCACACCCCTCTATCACCAGTCTATGCCTACCTTTTGTGCAATTGCCATTAGTAAGGATAAAAAGACAAAAGCTGTTTGAAGATTGTTGCCTGAGGAATTCTACTAACAGGCCAACAATTATTGTACCAACACAAGCTGTATCCTTTTCACCTTAGTTTGTCCTTTCTTCTCAAAGAAGTTTAGTCAAATTTAAATTCCCATACTAATCCTTCTTTTCCTTGCATGACCTTAGATTTTTCCCCATAACATTTTGTCAAATTCTTTACTGAAGTCCAGATTAAAACAACTGTACTTTCTGTGTTTGGACTATTTTATCTTGTCAAATAAGTGTATCTCACTATTTTGGCAAAATCAACACTCTGTAAATAACTTTCCACTTACTGATGTGTCTTTAATTATTTTTTAATTCACAATCCATTTGACAACTTTGATGTTATACTTCATTTTCTCCACTTGTAAAATGGCAGTCATAAATGCCTGATTTTCAGATATTAGATGCAGTGCACTGGCATTGTTAAAATGCTTGAGATCCTTACTAGAAAATGGTTTGAAATATCAAGTACTCCTATCATTTTTTTCAGTATGCTACACTCAAACAGGTACCTCCAACAATTCTGTTATGGGTAAATATCACTTATATAGTTCAAAGAATTATTCTTTGAGTGGCTGCTTTCATTTGTAAATGATTGTTTTCCTATTTATCAATCTATGTCTCTTTTTTAAGGGCATAATAAACTGACACTATCCTTGTGTGGTATGTGAGAAAACCAGCTTTGATCAAAAATGTACAGTTATGTCAAGCATTATCATCAGCACTAACCACTTCAGACTCTTATCACTCTGATATTTGTTATTTTCTGACTAAATTGTAAAGATATAATTCTTTCTATTTTTAAATTTAAATAAAACTCCTATACCATATATCCACTCACAGATTTCTGCGTAGAAAAAGGAAACTGAATTTTATCTTTTCCTCATTAATGTGACAATTTTAATTTCCCTAGGATACGCTTAGACAAAGTGACTTCAATGAACATTAAAGATTTGCAGTAAATTCACATATAATATTGATTTTATGGTTATCTTTTGGAGAAAAAAATATTAAAATTTCAAGTTGTATCAGTCAATGAACCATATGCAATTACTTGTACTTTCTTTTTTTCTAGATAACATATGAAACTTAAATGGCATGTCTGTTCTTTACCTGTATATGTGCCCAACAGAGAAGACGAAGGGAAATTCCTGAAAAGTACTAAAGTTTTATGTGATTACCTTTTGTCTTGAAGTGCATTGTATTCAAAGAAAGCATCTTTGCATTTCTTCCTAAAAGTTCCTGTCACTTTAAGATCTATGTGGAAAAATACTATATAAGAGTTATTTAAAAAGAAAAATCAGAATTGAAGACAATACCATTTTCCTAATTGTTGCATGTTACATATTGACCTATACCAAATACATTTAAAATAATTTATAATTTTATAGTCAATGTTATAATCGTATTGTTAAAAAATTTGCAGTACATAAATGCATTTTATGCCATCTAAACCCCTACCATTTTCACTGTATCATGTGTAAGGCTGAAAAAATAAAGCATGCAAATTCTACTTTAATAAAGCTGAATAGCCTTGTCTGGGGATGATTTAGAACCAAACTACCACTCTGAATGAGCAAAGTAAATAAACATGAACTTAATGAAACTCTTGAGCAGTTCCACTGAAAACACTTGAGCTGGTATTGTCCCTTAAAGTTTCTGGGAGTCCATTTAGTCCACAGCAACAAATTTGGCCCTGAGATTGCCTGTTAAGAATGCACAGGCTCCACAGCAGACTGGAGACACCTTGAAATCATCATGACATTACGTGAGTTGTTTATTCAGATAATTTTTAAAACTGTTGTTTGAAAGTTCCTTTTCTTTTCAAATGTTGTCTTATTGTAAAAACCACCACACCAACAGTCTGTATTTGTGTCTGTACAACCATTATAAATAAGTCTTCACGCCACATGGGAACTTCTTCAGTCTCTGTAAACCTCAGAAAGGTTTGCCTTAAGCCATTGCTATCCTTCAAGTTTGCTTCATTTGAAAAGTTTGCTTTAAATTAAGTCAACAAACTAATATAATGAAAATCAGTAACAAAGTCAACACATTAACACGACATTTATTAGCGATACTACAGCATCATACCTCTCTTTCAAAGACATTTAATGTTTTTCTTACATGAGAATAAGCTATTCCTACTTTGATTATTGGAGTTATTGATAGAAGAAACAAAGTTATGCATCAAGCCCTGCAAACTTGCTATATGTGTATAGGATACCTTGAGTGGAAGGATATGTGAAATATAGCTATAATTGAATAATCCAATATTTCATATCCTATATTTTAGACAAATATAACAATTATTTTCTGGATTAAAAATTATGAGCAACAGTAAAGCCTAGATTCTAACACTTCTCACTTCTTAGCATCAGTGTTCAGCTTGGGTTTGTCTAGGAAAATGTTTTGGGGGGATTAAATGAGATTTTCTCTGTACAATATCTGGAGGTAGTTTCTAATTCCTATCAACCTAAAAAGAATCCCAAGAGTAACACAAAGCAAGAGCAGTATATGCAGAAGTTAGAAACTTTAAATTGTTTTTTCCTACCATTACTTTTCAATATATAATGATTCTGACTGAGCTGAATTCATTTATTTACACTTTTATTCTATGTTTTTGCATGTGTGTAAATACAGATTCATAAATGTTTCTCATGTATTTCCCTGCCTCCACATAGCTTCCATTTTAACTATTTTTGCCTCTTGACTGTGTTCTAAGAAATTATCTTATTTGTTGCTTACTGTCCAGCAATATTCACAAAGACATTTTCAAGCTATGAATATTTTAAAGGAATGTTCTTTTTGAGCATGCTTTCCCTTTTCTTTTTTTTTTTGTTTTGTTTTGTTTTGTTTTGTTTTGTTTTGTTTTGTTTTGGGTGGGTTTTTTGTTGTTGTTGTTTTTTTTGTAATTGTACACATGGGGATTGTGTGCTTAATGAATTTGATTCTAAAAGTAACTAATAATAAAATTGTGGTGAATTAGTACTCGTTCTTGTTTCAACACTATGCCACAAATTATTTTTGTGGGATAGCATTTTCATAATTAACTTTTGCCAATATCAGTTGTTCACCACCTTTTATTTCTCAGATACTAATGAATAAGATCAGTTACAAAGGAAGGAGGGTTGTTATGGAATTGGAACTTGAGAGTGTTTTGGCACTTTTGACAGTTGGCTGTTGAAAAGCGTAAACCCAAATGGACTCTACTTCAGACACTAAAATGCAGCAGACAAAACTATTATTTCATCCCCTGTGGGCCACTGTCTCTGTTCACTCTTACTTTTATGTCATCATGTTGGTTTGACACCTATAATAGGTTTAATAGGTTTTTCTCTGATGGCTAATGATTCCACTCTTCTCTGGGGATGGCAAAAATGAGAAGTCACACTGTTCTGTTTTATGTAGCTCTACAGGGACAGCCTTAACCATAGTGCTCTATGGGAGTATGTCATCTTAAATCAATAGATAGTAAGTTAGCCTTTAACATTTGGATTACTTGCTTTGGTTTTATAAATCAGGCTAGCAATTATAAGACTATTCTAAATGATCCAGTAGTTCGATATTTATCTGAATTCAAATATTTTATACTTTGAGTGCTTAAAAGGAACTAAAGCAAGGAGTGATTTATAAAACATTATCAAAGCCCTTTATGCAAAAATTTATGTTTTCTAACAGAATAAAGAGTTGTGACATGATGTCATGGCAGCAGATTCTGTGAGATCTTGTTTGGTTGGATCAACTGTTTTAGCTACACATGACTAATCACATTGATCTTTTAGACTCTATGTTTCAAAAGTCATAGGCAAGAATAGAGTGGCAACATATTTTACTTTTCAGAAACAGTCACAGGAAAAATATAAAAACATTACTACAAGATGAATGGCTGCCAAATTTGCTACTTTGAGTCAACATTAAAATTGTGCATGCTTTTAATTAATTTTCCATTAGAGATCAAGGGATTACAAATATTGTCAATTTCACATGCTTTGTGTAAAAGAAAAGCTGTTCTAGGCCTTCTATACATTTGATCTTCACACCAAACTCTGTTTACCTCACTCCAAACAATCCCTCTTGTGTTGGAATTTTTTCCTGTTGGCAAACACAAAGAGAAAAAAAGGACATACAAACAAGCAAAAGCAAACAAAACAAAACAAGAAATCCTAAACCAGCAAACTATACAAATATTGTTAAATTCATAGAAAATATATTGGACTGTATGTGTGGTTACCTTGAAAAACTGAAGAGAGTGCAGTTAGTTAATTCCCTTGGGTTTGCTCCTCTGTCAAAGATAGCCTCAACTACAATCTGAAGTGGACATAAAGTTTTATTTAACTGTAAATTAAACAAGTGAATATTCTCAGAGCTGTTCACCACTGCTAAAATTAGGTTTATTGTTTTCAAATTTAGAACTTTCAAATTCACATTCTTCAGAGAAAATGGCAGCATTTCACCCTGTATGCAACCATTACCTGAAAAATAGCTGGAAAATTAAAAATGTGCTCCAGACATTGTTTTAAGTAATTTCTCCCTGCAAAAAATTATGGAGTGAGACACCATCATGGGAACTGCCAGTGGGACTAAGAAGCAGACACAAGAACAAACAAGAAATGGTGAAACCTTTTATTGTCAGATATCTGACAAAGAGTAGGCACTTCTATAGTGTCATTACCATATTATTCACTTGTGCTAGAACTATATCAGAAAATTACATTATATTTGATAAAAGCCTGAGACATCTGCAGCTAAGTCTGCTTTCACCTATACAATCTAGAAGAAAATTGGGTGCTAAATTACAAACATGTGACCAAAAAAACCTTCAGATTCTGAAAGATTTATTTTTATATTTTAGCTCATGCTCCTAAGACTATTTGATTTCTTTTCTGTAGCTCTTCCAAGAAGAGCAAATCTTAAACAAACTGAGATAGCAAATCCACACTGCTCTGTAATGGCTGATCTCAACCTATTCAGGAAGAAGGTCAAAAGCTGTGGAACGAAGATCCAAACTCAGAATAGTACCCGAGACTTCTGCGTTTCTTGATTGTGGGAGCCTGTAACACTATACAAAGCATTTAAATACTTAATAAAAGAAATACAACTGCAATTTAAATTGTAAAGACAACATCAATTACAAATGGAAGAAAACAAGCAAGCAAAACTTTCAGAATTAAACCATGCATTGCCTTCTTTATTCTTAACCAGAATTTTACTTCCTGTGTCTCCTGGGTAACAGCAGAGCATGATCCTGTTTAATGTCCTGATTCTTTCACCCTTTGTAAGTGCCAGGTGACATTAAGACTAGTGGAAGAGATGCTAAAGGAGATCCTCAGTGGTCTTTACAGAACATACGAATCCTAAAACATCTTTCTGTTGAACAGCAATAACATCCAAGTTTAAGAGGCTTCAAAACCACATTTCAAACAAATAAACAATAACTACCACAAGCAAGCAAGCAAACAAAAAAAAAATCACACCAAAAAATTTAAAAAAAGGTAAAACAACAATTAATAAATTTTATATTTCCAAGTTCTTGACATTCCATAATGGATTTCTCAGATGAAATGATGACTAGTAGAGACGTCAGGCAGGAGGTTGTGTCAGACCATTATGTGCTCTCTTTTAAAATGGACCTCTCATATTTTTATGTCCTACAATTTCCTCTGAAGACTCCAGTAATGACTCCTGCTTCAGACTGAATACAGTGCAGATGGGATGTCTTCTGTGTCTCTGGCCACCTGCAGTTTCACCAGAGTCCCAGGAGTGTTCATGGGAGGTTTGTTTCTTGTTTCTTTGCAAATACTCATTGTGCCAATTCAAGATTGATTTAGTGGAACATTTTAAGTCACATTTTCAAGCCTCCCCAGAATAAAGTGAAGTGCTTTGCTTACATTCTACTTTTACAAGATTTCACAGTGAATATCCAGAATAGCAGAGGAGAAATACAGAAAACCTGTGGGAAGAATATGTCCTGAGCCTACCTATTTCAAATCACTCTAATTCAGATAGTAAAGACATAGATATTTCCTTCTGATCTGCAAAATCAAGACAAAAATGATAGAAATTATAGGAAATCAAATCAAATCAAAAAAGAGAGAATGATAATTAAAAAATGTTCTGAATTATGCTCAGGTTCTGTTTTGCCTCACTAAACCTTGAGTAATGTGTCACCCATGTTATTAATAATTCCATTAACCTGATTTGTAACAAGCACCTTTCAGAAAATTTTTCCACACACCACGTTGCTCAATGATGACATAAATTGTTTGTTTTGTGTTTTTAATGTACATTATTTGAAGAAAGAGTTTCTCCTTGATACATGCCTCTCATGGTTTGCTCAGTTTTCATCTTAATTATTTCCAGTAATTATCCATGCTGCCCAGGTTCTTAAGTACAGGTAGAATTTAGATGAATTTAAATCTACTAGCTTTTTTCAAGCTTATTTTCATGAATGCCCTGGATGATATCAAAAGCAAATTTACTGGTGAAAGGGAGTTGGAAAAGAGCTAACAGAGAGGTGTTTCAACTGCTTCTTCCTTTATTCCTGACCAGCATATTTCATGTTATGTGGAAGAAAGGGCCTGCGTTGTTCTATATTCTGAAACAGTCTCTCACCCTTTATGAAAGAGAGAAGGATTGTGAAAAAAAAATTCTAAGAAATATTCACAAAAAGCTTAAGTAAATATTAGATTCCTAAATTGTTTTCCTGAGGTGGGGGGAGTGGTGTGTTAAATATGAATGCTCAAAATTTATAAAACGAAGTGTTTGGGTTTTCTTTGGTTTCGGTTTTAAGTTTTTAATAATTACAGTATTGTGCATTATTTTCACTATAGTAAGTGAAATCCAGTTGAAGGAATGAAAGTTCAATATTCAAGTTCATTTTCATGGAGATCATAGCAAGAGATCTCAAACATGCACCTAAGAAGAGGAAAAAGAAAAAAATATTACACAGAATGGCTTGCTCTCTCCTTAGTTATGTTTCTGATGCAGCCACCCATCACTGGAAAATGCTGCCACAAATTTGAAGTGGAATGGAAGAAGTGAATGTTTGGCTTGCCTTCTGCCTTCTCTTTGGACAAAAGGCTTCTCAGTAGAATTTTGCTTTCTTCCTTCTATTTAGTAATGATGCATGGCTTTCTTTTAGCATGCCAGTACTAGGTTAAATATAGACAAGGAAAAAAGGCTTCAGCCATTTTAAAGAGCACAACTGACATGTGGGATGACCTCTTGACTGCATGTGTTATAGCTATAGGCAAGCCAAATGGTGCCAGGTGGGGATTGCACAGGGCAGAACAACATCTGCTTCACTATCACAAGTGTAAATGATAGTTCCTTATGTTATGCCATAAACAGCCTGAGGTAAGAAAGACTGGTAGAGTTGCTCTCACAAATTAGATCCATGCCAGCAAGTAGGATACTGGTCCATCTGTCCATAAAAGTAGCTCAAACAGAATAAAAAGCTTTATAAAATATTATCCAGAGAGATAAAAGGCAAATAATGCAATTTATGTATGGACTGGAGCCAGAAATGAAAGCAAAACTAAACAGAAAGAGAAGATGTTTTTTCACTATGATGAATGAAAAGTGCTGTTATATAACCTGTTTCCAGGGCTATATTTTCTAAAATGCCCTTTTTTTTTTTTTTGAGCTTGATTTACACACAAGAGAAAGGCACACAGGCAAAAAGTGTGTATCATGAACATGCACAATCCACAGATATCCAACAAAAACCTTGTCAAAGGTCTGATTTGTCACCATTTATTTATATTTTCTGCTTTTTTTTTCCTACTTTAAGATAATAAAAGAATCAATAATTAAGATTATTCAGACCAAAGATAAATTTGTGAAGAGAACAATGCTAAATGCTTAGTACTAATTACTTCTTTAACGCCTCAAAGAAATATCTGAGAAATAAAGGTATGTCCCAAGGGGTTCTTAGGTTTCAGACAACCATCATGACAGTGTAAGATGCATCCTATGGGAGAAACAGTGAAGTATTTGCTAGAGGTTTCTTTTTTCTTTTACACAGATGACTTCATTGGATTTCTGTCTCCTGTTTGGAGACTGTGGATAAGTTGAAATCTCATAAGAGGAAGGCAAGGTGTGCAAGGATAGAATCACAGTTCTCTGTTGGAGAAGCACGAACTTAAGGAATAGACCACTCACTGGATAAAGAATTGGCTGCATGGCCATACTCAAGAGAGTTGCTGTCAATGGCTCGATGTCCAGAGACCAGTGACAAGAGATGTCTCTCAGGGGTCAGTACTGGGATGAGTGTTGTTTAATATCTTTCTCAGTGATATGGACAGCTGAATTGAGTGCTCCCTCAGCAAGTTTTTGGATGACACCATGCTGTCTGGTCCAGTTGACACTCTGGAGGGAAGAGATGCCATCCAGAGGCTTGAGAGGTGGGCCCAAGCCAACCTCATGAAGTTTAACAAGGACTAATGCAAGATCTCTTATGCTGGCTGAGGGCAATCCCAAACACAGATACAGTCTGGGTGAGGAGTAGCTTGAGAGCAGACTTGAGAAGGAAGATTTGGGGATGCTAGTTGACAAAAATCTCAACATGAGATAGCATGTGCACTTGCAGAACAGAAGGCCAACTGTGTCCTGGCCTGCATCAAAATAAGTGTGACTAGCAGGACAAGGGGAGTGATTCTCCCCTTCTACTCTGCTCTCATGAGACCCGACATGGAGTATTGCATCCAGTTCTCATGGCCCTGACAGAAGAAGAACATGGAACTGCTGGAGTGGGTCCAGGGAGATGATGAGAGGGCTGGAGTACCTCTGTTATGGGGACAGGCTGAGAAAATTGGGGCTGTTCAGTCTGGAGAAAACAAGGCTCTGAGAAGATCTTATAGAGGTCTTACAGTACCTGAAGGGGGCCCCCAAGAAAGATGGGACTTTTTACAAGAGCTTGTAGTGATAGGACAAGGGTAATGGATTCAAGCTTAAGTAGGGTAGATTTAGATTAGATTTTTAGAAAGAAATTTTTCACTGTGAGGGTGGTGGGACACCGGAACATATTGCTCAGGGAGGTCCTGGAGGTACCTTCCCTGAAGGTATTCAAGGCCAGGTTGGATGAGACCTTGAGCAATCTGGTCTAGTGGAGGATGTCCCTGCCTGTGTCAGGGGGGGTTGTAACTGGATGAACTTTAAAGTCCCTTCTAACCTGAACCATGAATCTATAGAATCATAGAATGTACTGGTTTGGAAAGGACTTCAGAGGTCACCTAGTCCAACCCGCTTGCAGTAGGCAGGGATATCCTCAGCTAGCTCAGGTTTCTCAGAGTCCCATCAAGCCAGATTTCGAATATCCCCAGGGATGGGACCTCCACCACCTCTCTGGGCAACCTGTTGTAATGTTGCACCACCACCATAGTAAAGAACTTCTTCCTGATATTCAGTATAAATCTACCCTTCTCTAATTTAGAACCATTGCTTTTTGCCCTAGTGCTACATGCTTTTGTAAATAGACCCTACCATCCTTCCTTGTAGGCCCCCTTTATGTGCTGGAAGGCCAGCAGGTGACCTTGCTGAAGTCTTCTCTTCTCCAGGCTGAACAATCCCAACTCTCTCAGCCTCTTTTCACTGGAGAGGTGCTCCAGCCCTCTGCTGATTTTTTTGTGGCCCTTCTCCAGACCCTCCATAAGGTCTATTTCCTTCTTACACTGAGGGCCCCAGGGCTGGACTCCAGGTGAGGTCTCATCAGAGTAGAGCAGTGTTAGAATCACCTCTGTCAATCTGCTAGCGGTATTTCTTTTGATGCAGCCCAGGACACAGTCGGCCTTCTGGGCTACAAATTCCCATTGCTGGCTTATGTAGAGCTTTTTTGTCCAACGGTACAAAGTTCTTTTCTGCAGGACTTCTCTCTATCACATCATCACCCAGTGCCTGCATGGATAATGAGTATTGTCCTGAGCCAGGTGCAGAACCTTATACTTGGCCTTGTTGAACATCATGAAGTTCACCCAGACCCACTTCTCCACCTTGTCCAGGTCTCTCTGGATGATGTCCTGCCTCTCTCACATATTAACTGCACCACCCGCCTTGGTGTCATCTGTGTACTTGCTGAATTAACCAGGCCAAATTGATTTAATTTTCAAGGAGCTGAATATCCTCAATTTCAGCAGTGTTTCCATTCCTACACATAAGCATTTGTGATGGGTATACAAAGTGAGGAGACAAGTATTTTTTATAATCAAAGGCAAATACATATTGATTATCATTGTATTCCATATGTGCTCTACTGTAAAACTTGAAAAAAAGAAGACATAGAATGTGTCCTTGAAAACAAAGTACTTTGTCATCAAAATCTTACCTTTACCAAATTTGAGGAATTCAAATATTGTAGAAGAGCAACATTATCTTTGTTAAGCAAAAATTAATGTGTTTTGTGAGTGTGTGGTAAATTTCAGACTTAAGACCTCAGCTTCTTAATCTTCACTCGAAGAAGAAGGAACTTTCAAGAATGATTAGTGGAAGTATACTTTTTAAGAATCTGGGTTCCTAAGGGTGTAAATTACTCCGAATGGGATTTTCAATATCATTGTTAGGATATATCCTGTCTCCAAAAATATGGCTAACAAGTTCTAGAAAATTCTACCTTTAATGAACTATTTTTAGAATTGGGCATTAACTATCTGAATCACTTAGATTTTTTTTTTAATATTCCCCTTTTTTTGACACAATAATAAAACATGTCTAAGATTTTTATGAGCCTTTCGGTTCCTAAGTGTATATATAAGAAATACACTTGTGAAATATATAGATTATTTATTTATTTAGAATGATAATGCATTCAGGGATACCTTAAAATTTGGGGTTTGAAAAGTTCATTTGTCTCACCATATATTTATAAACGACTTTCTGAAACAACAAAATGGATTTGTTCTTAAGCTTATGTTGAGCTCCCCTTAAAAAATGACACTGGAAAACCTGACCTAAATATTCTTTGTGGGCTTCTAAGCTAAAATTGAATCAAGAAAGCACATGTCTTGGTTCTCTAATGAGAAGAAGCAGTAAATATTCTAATTCCTCAAAGAATAACATTCTACATATAACAGCTTTTTGCTACAACAAGCCAAGCTGGACTTCATAATCTAACACACAATATATATTAAAAAGATAATTTTGC
Organism: Indicator indicator; assembly: GCF_027791375.1. NCBI lineage: Eukaryota > Metazoa > Chordata > Aves > Piciformes > Indicatoridae > Indicator > Indicator indicator. The sequence goes on along the minus strand of NC_072053.1, from coordinate 25,614,587 downwards.
TCAACACTGCTGAGATTAAAATATCAAAAAATATTGTAGAACTTGTGCACAGTCATAATTTATGCCATCATTATAACTAAATAGGAGCTTCTCGTGGAAAAGTGACATAGAAGCAGCTTTACTCAAGTAAAAGAGGAGTTCAGTACCACTGCAGGAAGAAGAAAGTATTGAGAAAACATGGAATTAAAGGTCAGATTGCCTTTTGATAGTAAGATGAAAAGTCAGGAGCTGTTCAGGTAGAATTAAACATAAGATTGCATCAGCTGTATTTTGGAAGGTATAATCCAAAAGTAAAGCAAAAAAAAAAAAAAGTCAAAACATAGAGGAAAACCAAAGTATTAGGAAACAAAATAAAACATAGCACTCACTACACTTCCAGTATTCTAACTTGTAAGTATATACAGCAATATTAATGAAAAGTGAATGTAGCAGTAATTTTCTCTTGGAGCCATTAATTATATTGCTATTAGTGTGAATAACCAATGAGCAAGAAACCTTCATTACAACCTACTGCTGCCATAGAAGCCTGCTATTGATTCATCACTGCCTTCTTAATGCAATGATAATAGTTGTTGTAGGATACCTGCTAACACCAAAGATGATGAATCACAGTCATATTTTTAAGATCTCAAAGAGCACATCTGCAGTTATTGCTGGGTTACTGGTCACAAAGAACAGGAGAAAGAGTAGCGGAGAGAAGAGTTTAAAATTAGAACTTCAAAATTAATTTTTGAAGTGTTGAATGTATCTACACACTAAGGAAAAAAGACATCAAGTAGAATTTTGCAATTAAACTACCAGACCAAAAAGACAAAGCTAAGTGTGTTCAAAATAACTTTTAAATGCGACTGCCCAAAAAAGCCTAGCCACATGCAGTAAGGCAACTGGTAGAGCCTCTGAGATATTCCCTGGTTCCAGAAGCAGTACAGACTCCTACTTCTGTATTTTAAAAGTGGAAAGTTGTATTTGTGTGTCAAAATAGAGAAAATAAGGATTCTTAGTGATAATGACTCACTCAAACATGGGACCTAGAAAAAACATATCCAATAGCAGATTTTCAAATAGATGGAGTAAGCGTAAGTCAATGAGGATTGGAGAAAGAGAAAGCCATTCAACTAATGGCCACAAGACTGTAGGATAAGACTCTTCTTATACTAATCAGCAGGATGAATTTTCCAGTTCTGTCTATGGAACAAATTAACAAGGACCTGTCAGTCAGCCCTCACCTCTCTAACCCATTAAGGGAGTTTCTGAGGTCTGTCCTTCTTATGGAAAAAAACCTGCCCGACTTGGTTAAGATATGTAGCTCTGGAAGAGCAGTGAAGCTAGAGGACGTCCAGCACTGAAAGACATTTATTTTCTACCTAGTTGGTTTTCAACAAGTTTGTCCTTTTCCTTTCACTTTAGTACTATGCAGGATGCATTCCTCCATTTAGTCTGCTGACTTCAAGTGACAATTTTCCACAAGGGTTCTAACTGTGCCCATCAAAGCAGTGAGATTTCTGCTTGTCCAAAGAATATGTGCTTTCCATGTATTGCAGTATGTCGTCACAGCTATAGATTGATACCTAGGAAAATTCCAGAGAAAACAGTAGAAATGTAAGTAAGTTACCACTGGATATAAAAGGAAAATAATGATAAGGTCTAAATAATTCCATTTGCTTGCTACTGTGGATAAAAGCAGTTGCATAAACAATTCCCTTTCCTGCTTCTACACTTTAGCTGCTACTAGCTGGTGTCTTTGCGTGGTTTTGCTGGCCTTGGCTGTTTTCCTTGTTGTGGATAAGTACTAACAGCTAACTGCTTTGTCTCTGTGTCCCTTGTATAGGGGGGAAGGAGGGGGAGCTATTTGTTGCCCCCTGGCTTGGTCCAGAGGAATCTTTGTGTTGTTTGTAAATTGCAAATATATGTAAATATATATATTGTACACACTCATTGCATTTCATATTTCTAGATTTTTAGTTTGCTTGTAAATACAGATTTGTTTGCTTCCAAACCCTTCTGAGCTAGTCTGATGATTCTATTTTGTGGGTAATTCCCCAAATTCATGTTAGGGGGTGATTAACAAACCCACCACACATGTGCAGTCTGGATGATGCTTTGAAAACCTCAGGCTCAATTACTCCTGAACTCCCACTCTGCTACCTCCCATTATCATAAGCAGTAAATTTCTTTCACAAAACATAGCACTGAAACTGAGGGGATGCACTGTTGTTATTGACAGTAAAAATTAAGCTTAATGAATAGTAAGCCATTCATTTCAAGAGTAACTAATGCAAATACTTATTCATTTCAGCCTCGACTTGGAAAGAAACAAAGTCTATAGAGCAGCCTGGAAGTAGATGGACAGTATAATTGTTTTAAATGCAAATTCATTTTTTATATAACTAATGACCTACTTTTAGCTTGCCATATGCCTTGCTGAACTGACTAATTTTAAATTCTCTTAGTGTTTCTTCATAATTGCATTTTATATTGCCTATCTAACTAGGTTAGCATCCTAACCTACCAATCTATTTCATTTATTTATGCCTGCAGTTGTCCCTGTCCAGAAACGTCAATGGACTTCTATTTAGATATGGAGGGCTATTTCAGACAGAAATTTTTTATTTGGTATGTAGGTATAGTAAAATATTACAATATTAATTATCATACATCAGCTGTCCAGAATATGAAACTGGGTTATTTCTTTTGGTCACCTTATATCTAGATGTGTGTTTGTAGAAAGAACACCACTGATATTTAGCCTCTTTTTTCTTGGAATTCCAAACAACCCCCCCTCTATTCATCAAATATCTATGGATTAAATTGCAGTACAGTTTTATCTGATCATTTGCCATACATTATTCCTTTTGTTTAAAATATGTTGGTGATTGTTCACCAGCTGGGATCTCCTTAGGGCGTCAAAGGAAAAACAAAACAAACAAAACGAAAGATATACATTTTATGTCTAAACCTAACAGTAATTAGTTAATGATAGAATTAACAGGTTAACGATTACAAGAATTACAAGTTAATGATAGAATTTATGCTTGCATCGTATTATTTACAGATACTAACTGGCTTAGCAGCCATAGGTAGGTGACTGTCATCCTTCTGCTTTTCATATATGCAGGTCTCCAGGCAGCCCCCAGGCAGCTTGTCTAGCTTGGTTGCCCTCTGTCCTGAGGTCTGCCCCCTCACCAATCCTAAATTCTGCTTGTATGTTCAATGTCCGTTTGAGCAGTGAATTGTGTTCAAGGATGGCCTTGGTGACTATTCTCAGAGGATAGTCTAGACATACATTATTGTGTACAGTCCATCTCTCTTGTATACAATAAAGAAATAGTTCAATGAATCTTTTTCCTTATCCCTATGTCAGGGGCCAGGCAGGGCAAGGATGATTGTATACATTTTATATTGGAACTAAAAGCATGCAGTGATTACTTCTGTATCTCCACTATCCCATTTGCTTTTTTATCATTCATGTACTATGCTCAGTTGCTCCCATTTGCTCAGGATGCAATTTCCTTGAAAAATCCACTACTGCTCTTTTTGTTACCTAGAGTGTTCAACAGAAAATAGTATTAGCTTTTCTTTTTTATCTAAATCCATTAGTAAGCAGAAAGTGATGCATACTCTATGGAGAAAAGTAAAACTAAGAATGCAACCTGTTATGCTTATCACAGAATTCCAGAATCACAGAATGGTACAGGTTGGAAGTGACCTCTGGGCATCATCCAGTCCAACCTCCCTGCTAAAGCAGGTTTACCCAGAGCAGATTGCACATAAACGCTTCCAGGGGGTTTTGAAAGTCTCCAGAGATTTCACAGCCTCTCTGGGCAGCCTGTTGCAGTGCTCTGTCACCCTTAAAGTTTTCCCTTATTTTTAAGTGGAACTTCCTGTGCTTTAGTTTGTTGCCATTCCCCCTTCTCCTATCACTGGGCAGCACTGAAGAGAGTCCAGACCCATCCTGTTGACCCATGCCCTCTAGATATTTATAAGCATTGAGAAGATCCCCTTTCAGTCTTCTCTTCTGCAGGCTATGCAGCCCCAGGACCTTCAGCCTCTCCTCACTAAGAGAGATGTTCCAGTCCCCTCGTCATCTTTGTATCCAGTAGTTTCTTGTCTCTTTTGACCTGGGGAGCTCAGAACTGATTGTAATAACTCTCCAGATATGGCCTCACTAGGGCAGAGTAGGAGGGCAAGAGAAAGTTCTTCAACCTGCTGGTCACACTTCTTAATGCACCCCAGGACACCCACCTCTTAGTGTCACTGGTCATGTGGCTTCTTGCAGGGCATTGAAGAGGCCTGGCATCCACCAACCCTTCTCTTCAGAGGGACTTTCTCTTCAGAGGCCACCAGGATCCCTGCATGTAAGTGGTTCCTGCCTTGGCTGGGAGAGGAAGGACCTACAACCACCTTCCTCAGCTTCCTGTTGAAGGGCCATGGGGCAATGGGGAATGCAGGTGTCCAGGAGTTCTCCATGCCTGCTGTATGACAACAGGTGGCTCTGTGATGCATGCAGTGATGACCTCTGAGAACTCATCGTATGTTCACACTAAGTGCATGAGAGAGCTAAAATACCTCTTGCAGGGGACGCACTCAGTTTTAGTCTCCACCAAGCGCAGGATGCTGCCAGCTCAGAATTGATGGAGGTACAGCAATACATAGGCAGCTTTGTCCCAGGGTGTCAAGGCAAATAGAGCAGTGGCAAACTGCAAGTGGTGCCATGCCACGCTCATGAAGTTTGTTGCATTTCTCGGTGCCCAACGCCAGGGCCATTGGAGGTTTTTACCTGGCCTTGCCAGGTTCAGGCAGCCAGGAAACCCAGAAGGCATGCTCACAGTAGAAGAGGTGAGATGGACAGGGAAACTGGGAGGGTTTCCTTTTTGAGGAACCTGGGCATTTCTTCCGTTTCTCCCAGAGCCAGCTAATGACTGTGGTCTCTCTTTGTTTTCTGGCATGACACCTGCTGCTATTCTTACCCCCAGTGAGAGGGAGTGGTTTGATCTTCATCTTCCCCTTCAACAGCACAAGGAGACCATGGCCATGGAGCTGGACAGATGCTGCCCAGTATGCTTAGACAGCTGGGAGGAGGCCAGCTCAGTGATGCTATCCCTCCATCAGTTCCACTACATGTGCATCAAGCAGTAGGCTGAGAGCAAACCCACATGTCCCCTCTGCAAAAGGAGGATCTTCTTCATCATGCACACAGTGCAGGCAGATGACAGATTTGAGAAGCATGTTGTCACACCACCTGCATCATCATTGGCCATCAGTCTCCAGGCGGGAGGAGCTCTTGTTTGTCCAGCTGCTCATACCCCTGCAGCAACACAACCACAGCCTGTTTGGATGATGTCCAGGGCTCCTCTGGTTGGCCTCCAGCCCAGAACCTGGATATCCCTTTTGCAGGACCACCCAGCTCTCCCCAGCCTGCTCAGACCTGAATGAGTCAGGAGATGAGGCTGAACTTTTGGGAGTCAGCATTTATAGGCAGCTGTGGTGGAGGACCTTATCATGACTCTCCTGGTTCTCCTTGGGTTGGATAAAGAGATACTACTCCAGCTGCTGGTGGCTTCCCTCAGGGACCAAATGACAATATTTGTCCCAGTTGATGTGCAACAGTGCAGCAGAGAAGATGGCCATGCTGCAGGGGGGAGGGAGGACAGCCCTGCAATAGCCCCCTAGCCCTGCTGCCTCCTGAGAAGGGTCTCCCACACCTGGTTTGGCCTTCTCCAGCAGCCTGGAAGGAACCAATGTGGAGGACCTCCTAGGCAACTGAGCAGCTGCCCTTTGTGGGGGTCCCAACAGCCCCCTCTACTCCCATTCCTATCCCTAGGGAGAAAGAAGAGCCCCAGCAGAACTGAAGAAGTTGGGTCAAGCCCATTTACTTCCCACCACAGCAGGGAATACTCCTGTGGGGTCCATGGCAACCCCCAAAGAGGAGAGCCAGAAGCACCAAGACCTCTTCTCTAACCAAGAAGCCACCTTGACAGCAGCCCTAGAAGAATGACCCAGGTGCTGCCAAAACCAGGGCTGGACCAGCAGCTGTGGGAGCATGCATCAACCCCAAGGTCTCCCAGCTCTCTAAGTGTAATGATCAGGCAGCAAAAGAAAATACAGGGCTGAAAACTGCTGACAAACTCTGTGTTAATAACAGCAAAGACAAAATTGTTATCTCTACTTGTGCTGCTTTCTCCCCCTTGTCCTGGGGCTATAGCCACCATGTTGTCTTCTCATCCATTCCAGAGCACCATGGTGCCTGGCCTCCCTGTTCTACTGTGATTTTCATGGGGCTGGAGCTGTGTTTTTTGAATGCACCTCTCCCCAGATCACAGCATCATGGCTCTGCACTTGTAGGGATTCTTTACCTTCAGCAAGGTGCTGTTGTGCCTGGACCTGTGCTTCTGCAGGGGCCCTATCCCCTGATTCAAGTGGGCCCGGGGCCTGACTTTATGGATGCAAAAGGCCTCTCTGCACCCATCTGAGCACCACTGAGTCACCTTGTCTGGTCTTTCTAGTCCCTCTTTCCCCTCATTCAAGTACTACAATGGCACGAGCTGAGGAAGATGGACATGCTGTTACCCTTGATCACAGATTTTCTTCCTGCTCTTCCAGGTCCTTCCATGCCCCTGGTATGTCTTCTCCTGTACTTGGAAAGGACCTCTCTTTGGCAGATGGACAGCAACAGTTCCTCAGTGCTCTTCACTACTGCCTCCATCACCCCTCCCCATGTATGCTCCCTGCAGGGCTTTGGTCATAGTGCCTGTACTCAGCGAGCTGTTTCAACTCTTGTTGCCCAACCCCAGAGCCACTGGTGGACTGCTGCTACTGCAGCTCCAACCTGTGCCCTGGAGTCACTTTTACATGCCACCTTCATCCTTTCCAGTAACAATGCTGCTGCTTTGTTAGTAATGACAAGTGAAGTCTCGGGCTACAGTTTTCCTAGTTCTATTTTCTTCTGAAATGCATAAACTACCTCAGAGAGCCTCCAAGCCCCCTCGGCGATTAACGTGTGCCCCAGCTGCTGGCCTGGCCTTGCTCTTGGACAGCTCCTGAGGTGCCTTCACAGGATCACTGAACAGTAACGGATGGAAAGTATCTCTGGAGACAATTTAGATCAAGCCTTATTGCTAAAGCAGGTTCATCTAGAGCAGCTTGCACAAGAACATATTGAGCAGCTGCTACAGGCTGGAGACAATGTCTGGAGAGTGGCCAGACAGAAAGGCATCTGGGGGTGCTGGTTGATAGTAGGCTGAACATGAGCCAGCAATGTGCCCAGGTGGCCAAGAAGGCCAATGGCATCCTGGCCTGTATCAGGAATAGTGTGGCCAGCAGAAGTAGGGAAATCGTTCTGCCCCTGTACTCAGCACTGGTTAGGCCACACCTTGAGTACTGTGTCCAGTTCTGGGCTCCTCAGTTCAAGAAAGATGTCGAGTTGCTCGAACATGTCCAGAGAAGGGCAACAAAGCTGGTGAGGGGTCTGGAGCACAAGCCTTATGAGGAGTGGCTGAGGGAGCTGGGGTTGTTTAGCCTGGAGAAGAGGAGGCTCAGGGGAGACCTTATTGCTCCCTACAACTACTTGAAGGATGCTTATAGCCAGATGGGGACTGGTCTCTTCTCCTGGGCAACCAGTGACAGAATAAGAGGACACAGTCTCAAGCTGTGCAGGGGGAAGTTTAGGCTTGATCCTAGGAAGAAGTTCGTCACAGAAAGAGTGATTGCCCATTGGAATGTGCTGCCCAGGGAGGTGGTAGGGTCGATGTCCCTGGAGGTGTTTAAGAAAAGACTGGATGAGGCACTTAATGCCATGGTTTATTTGATTAGATGGTGTTGAGTAATCGGTTGGACTTGATGATCTTGGAGGTCTCTTCCAACTTGGCTGATTCTGTGATTCTGTGGTTTTGAATATCTCCAGAGAAGGAGACACCACAACCTACCTGGGCAGTCTGTGCTGGTGCTTTGTCACAGTCAAAATAAGGAATTTTCCCTTATGCTTAGTTCCTTTCCATTGTCCCTTGTCTTATCACTGGAAAAATTCAATGTTCAGCTCCATCTTCTTGACATTAGTCCTTTTAATATTGATAAGCATTGAAAAGATCCCCTCAGTCTTCTCCTCTCCAGCCTCAACAGTCCCAAGTCTCTCAGTCTTTCCTTGTAAGACAGGTACATTCTTATAGATAACAATTCATCTTTTCTAGGACACCATTACTCTCATCCACATATGACTATAAGAAATAATTTGTCTGCCTAGTCTGTACGTATATGATAGAGAGGCTGTCACACGCTTTGGCTGCTTTTGGAGTTGCAGCACACTGCCAAGCAATTGTCATTTTTTGTGAAAAGATGTCTACGTTTTCAAGGGACAAGAAGGGTTGTCTGAGGTGAGTTTTTATAGTGGCTAAGGATTAGAGAGAATTTTGTTGAGAAGGTTTTTTATAAATAAATGTTTGAGGTCAAAAGATAATATAAATGTAAATCATTGTCACCAGCATGGCAAAGAAAAGACAGATATATATTATCAGTATAATAATGAAAGCAGTGGAAGAATAAGAATTCCAATTACTAAAACATTTTAGTAAAAAGATAAAAAGTAATACATTCTGTGCACATTTGCTTTACACAAAAAAAATTGTAGACCATTTCCCAGTAACAAATTTTATTCTTCTTTATTCTTAGGATCTCTGAAACATTGATTGAATAAAGATATATCATCTTTAATTATCCTTTTAAAGATTTTTTTTTTTCAGCTGGAAGAGTTTCAGGTCCCCTTTTTTCTATCACTATTTGATATACAATCCTTCATTATACATCAGTGTGAAGATAATATGTGCTAGATAACCCAAATTTTTCCCTAAGGAGATATTAGTATTTTTTCCAATATATATCTCTAGTGATTGACACACATATACTGTCCATTTAGAAGTCCTACTAAGAAAGGTATTAATTGTTACTCCTGAGCCAAGGTTACAATTATTCTTAATCTGCAAAATCTACTTAAAACATATTAATGAAAAAAATATATCCAGCTGGCAAAGAACATAATGTTCATACCTCATCAATATGAATATAAGAAAAGAATAAGTAGTCCAAAATCCATGATCAAAGGCAATTGAATGACATAGTTGGATTTTGTTCTTTTATTTAAAAGCTTGTAAACTTTTAAATGTGGAGGAGCCCCAACAATATAAACTAATGAATTACCTCATGGTGAGAAGTACTGCACATGCAATCTATAAATACTGAAAATATATGGCTAAGACATACTAAATAGTAAGTGCTCAACTTTTCTTTGAGATGCTTATTTGAGCTTCCAGTGTTATTGTCTAGGAAAAACAACCAATTAAAGCTTTATAGTAATTCTAAATTCAGCAGATATAGTATCAGGGCAGGACCTGCAAAGTTGAATCTTTATGGCTCCATTTGTGACCTTAGTCTATTCAGCTGCAATCTAAATTTGACAGCATATAAATTCATAATGCATTTAAGAATTTGACAATACAGTTATCCACTCATCTCAACTAATTCTTCGAGGATTGTGTGCAACCATTTGAGATGTGATAGAATCATAGAACCATAGAATTGTTTCCTTCGGAAAAGACCTTTAAGCTCATGAAGTCCAACTATTATGTAACTCTACCAAGACTGCTGCTAAACCATGTCCTTTAGCACGACATCAATGCATCTTTCAAACACCTCCAAGTATGATGATTCAAACACCTCTCTGCAAAGACTACTCCTTTGTTTGATAACTATTTCAGTGAAGAAGTTTCTTCTAATACCCAATCTAAACCTCCCTTTGTGCAACTTGAGGCCATTTACTCTCATGTTAACACTTGTTACTTGGGAGAACAATACACACCTCACCACACCTTCCTTTCAGGTAGTTCTAAATAGAGATAAAGTCTCCCCTAAGCTTCCTTTTCTGAAAAATAAACAAGCCCAGTTCCTTTAGCCACTCTTCATAAGATCTCTTCTCCAGATACTTTGCCAGCTTTACTGCTTTTCTCTGCATCCGCTCCATGACATCAATGTCTTTCTTGTAGTGAGGGCCCCCAGAATGAATGCAGTACACGAGGTGTGGCCTCCCCAGTGCTGAGTACGATGGGACAATCACTTCCATGGTCCTGCTTGTCACACTGTTCCCGATACAAGCCAGAAAGTTGTTGGCTTCTTGGGCACACTGCTGGAAGTTCAGCCAGCTGTCAATTACCACCTTTTTCTATTGGGTAGCTTTCCAGACACTCTTTCCCAAGCCTGTAGCATTACATGGGTTTTCTGTGACCTGAGTGAAAGACCCAGCCTTTTGCCTTGTTGAATCTCTTGATTGACATTTAAATTCTGAGAAAATTCTTAAAGTACCCACCCACTGCATTCTCAAACTCAGTCGAGAAATGGATGTGGAAGTTTATTGGAACAATCATTATAGAAAAAAGAATGAGGGAGACAATCTCAATTTTCATCCAATGAATTACTTCAGAGGTAAAAGAACAGCTTCTCTTCTTTTTACTGCTTTACTTTTGTGTTTTGTAGCCAGTAATTGTTCTGGAACCTCAAAATGGACCTATAAAATATTCTGAGTGGAGATCTATTCCCGAAAGTCTGCTTTATTCACTGTACACTCTGAGACAGGATTCTTAATTTCTCCCAGGGTAGATGTTTCAATTCACATAAAATCCTTGACCATTAAGCACCTTTTTGTGAGTCCCCCACATATATGCCCAGTCACAAAAAACTTGCTGCTGAATGTTTGTTTCATCCTAGTTGATTTTGTGGCATCAGGACCAGACTTCATACACCTCATATTCTCCTGGTTACACTTTTCTTAGGGTGAATCCCTCTAACATAGGAAATGCTAGATATAAGCACCTTACTGAAATTTAATGACGGGTGTTATTCTCTTTAGTATTTAGTGGGAAAAAACCTCCAAGAAAATATAAAAAATAAATCTTACTGGCATGGCTTAGGCAGTTAACTTCAGATTGGACAGTTCAGGTGTGAAACTCTCTATGCAAAAGGAGATGCTTTTCTACCCTCTGGACAACTAGCACAAGCAAAGAGTGTGTGGCGTTCGAAGAGCAGAAAAAAGGTCGGAGAGTTTCTCTGCTACTGCCTCTGAGCTCCTATAAAAATAACCTTCTCCAGCCTCTAAATATTACCATCTACCCTTCACCAGCCAGATATTAACTAATATATAACTCATCTGATAGCCTTCTATGAAGTTATGACCAAGTGGGTAGATGAGGGAAGAGCAGTGGATGTCATATATCTTGACTTCAATAAAGCTTTTGATAATCCCGTAACATCCTCATAAAAAAGCTCAGGAGATGTGGCATAGGTGGCTGGTCAGTGAGGTGGATTGCAAACTGGCTTGACAAAAGAGTTCAAAGGGTCATTGTCAATAGCACAGAGTCAACTTGGAGGTCTGTGGCAAGTGGTGTCCCCCAGGGTTCGGTACTGGGTCCAGTTTTGTTCAATATCTTTATCAACAACCTGGATGAGGGGATTGAGAGTACCCTCAGTAAGTTCACTGATGATACAAAACTGGGGAGGTTGGCTGACACCTGTCAGCCTGTGCAGCCATCCAACGTGACCTGGACAGCTGGAGAGCTGGGTGCAGAAAAACCTCATGAAGTTTAATAAGGACAAGTGCAAGGTCGTACATCTGGGGAGAAATAACAACAGGCACCAGTACAAGTTGGGGGCTGCCCTAATGGAAAGCAGCTCCACAAAGAGAGACCTTGGAGTGCTGGGGGCCAGAAAGTTCTCCATGGAACAACAATGTGCTGTGGCGGCCAAGAGAGCCAATGGGCTCCTGGGATGTATCAAGAAAGGTGTGTCCAGCAGGTCTAGGGAAGTCCTTCTACCTGGGCACCACCCCTATGAAGAGAGACTGAGAGCCCTGGGGCTATTTAGTCTTGAGAAGACTGAGAGGGGATCTGATCAATGTCTGTAAATATCTGAGGGGTGGGTGTCAAGTGGAGGAGACCAATCTCTTTTTGGTGGTGCACAGTGATAAGACAAGGAACAATGGGTTCAAACTAGAACACAGAAGGTTTCACCTCAACATGAGGAGAAACTTCTTTACAGTGAGGGTGACAGAACACTGGAACAGGCTGCCCAGGGGGATTGTGAGTCTCCTTCTCTGGAAACTTTCAAAACCCACCTGGATGTGTTCCTGTGCAGACTACCATTAGTGATCCTGCTTTGGCAGGGGGATTGGACCTGATGATCTCTTGAGGTCCATTCCAACCTCTGATATCCTGTGATATTCTTCCTAATTCAGAAATCTATGTCTTCACCATTCTCAGATGTAGCTCAAGCCCCCAGGACTGCATGATGTCCTTGTACCATGTGTTGAGTGCTGCAGAATTAAATAGGTCAGCTATATTACTTGATTCATTATACTTTGATTTAGTGAGGTTTGACAATGTGCTTACCACAAGCTGTGCTTTATACTGAAAAAACCAAATAACTCATAAACAATAATGAAAACAGAAGAAACAGACATTGTTATTATTGTTATTACTAATGCTGAAATTTTCATAAGGCAGGTAAGGTACTGCCTTGAAAAAATCAGAGGTCTATTTGATAGCCTAATGAATGTGCACAGAGTTGTCTAATACAAATCAGGGGGAAATATTAAGATCTGAGGTGAACGAAAAGCTTTGCAAGTGTCTATGTCACTTCATATCCTAAATGTAGGTATGAGGAATGTAGGCTTTCTTTTATTTTTTTGATGATTTTCTTCACAGACATGGGTGTTGTTAATACAATGTATTGCAATGTAACATATTCATATTATTTTAAGGCTATTATATATTAAGGCAAGGTATTATTTACAAACCTACTTGTTAGGTAACTTGGTTATAAAACCTTCTTAAAAGTCTGAAGTTATGCAAAAGGCCTTACAATGCAAACTGGCTAACTCAGCAGCAATAATAAACCAGAAGCTTAACCAGCATCTGCATTTAAATTAAGCTGCTCTAACCTCTCTAGACTAATATTTAATTAAAATTAGGTTATTTATATTTTTGTCTACTGTACTGATGCCATCTGAAATGGCATTGTTGCTGACCCTTCTTACAACGAAAGAGGAACTGTACCAAACAGCTTCAAAGGTCTATCCTATCTAAAACTATCTAAATACATAAAAGAAAGACTTTTATTATGTTGGATAATATAAACACTATTAGTTTCTAATTACGTACCAAATTTTCGTACAAATTGTGTTCTGTAGTTTAATTAAAATATGCTTAAGGCTGTTGGTTAGTTACATAGTAATTCTGCACATTTAGTTCAGTTTGATTTCATTGTTCTTGTAGTCCTATCATGAATCTGTAAGTGCTCGGTTTCCCAGGCTGAACTAAAGGGCTTCCTATGACACTAAAATATTTTATTTTGAATAGATAAAAGAAGATATTTCTTAAATTAAGGGATCATTTTCAGTCCTGGGGGAGTTTTCTTTTGAAACTCATATAAGAAGGAGAAAAAATGTTAATTGAATCTTCTCATTTACACCTTCCATCTGTTTTCATCCCAGCTGCATATGCTTAGATACTTGAGAAGCAGGTCAGGCTAACACTTAATGGGTCTCAGCTGATTACTGTAGTAATTGAATAAATTTGCTGCAAGGAGGAAGTAGAACTGCAGTGACAGCTTACAACTTGCTGTAAATATAGAAGTTTTAAAGATGTTTTTTCTTGGTTTTCAATATATCAGAATAAATTGGGATAAAAAAAAAAACACACAATGACGTCATTCTCTTGTGTAGGAATATAGTGCTTTGACCATTGTATCCAAACAGCTTTTTTTAAAGAATTTATTATTTTGCATATTCTTTTTTCTTTCCCTCAATAAATACTATACCTAATTTCCTTTGTTTTCTTCCAGAGATGACTGTTGGGTTTTCTAACTCTTTTGTTTTGTTTGTTTGTTTGGGGTTTTTTTCCAATTCTCTAATTATTTTTTTTTTTTATCTTTTGAGTATACTTTTGCAGTCTTCAGGGTACATCTGAAGATATATGATAGGATCTTTCTTTTTTTTTTTTTTTTTTTTAGATATTTAACATCTATCTGCTTGAAAACTTATCTTTTCAGTGAATTGATTCAGTAACTGTAGTACTGCTGTAACTGCAGTAGCTTAATGATGTAAATGAAAGGTACTACATAGACTTAGTAAGAGATATTTCTTCCCTTTTAAAAGTTCCTCTTTTTCAAAGGATTGTTCTATTATAAGGACAAGCTTTCTACCTTTTTTGCCCTGCATTATACTGCCGGAAAAAAAAAATAGAGTGTCCTAGGGAAGAAAATTCACTGGTAATATTTACCTGATACAGCTTCATCTAGCATCCATCTAAGAGTTAACATTGTTGATTTTCCCTTTAGCAGATGGTGAGCGACAGACACTATTAGAAAGTAAATAATTTCACCTATGGTGGACATTAATCACAGAGTATAATATATATATCTACACATGTGTAATTCTAACTAACATACCTAATATAGCTAAGTCTGTCTAAAAGTATTAGCACTTTTCTACCCTACGAGAAATTCTAAGGCAATGGTTTGTTTTGTCAAATGTGAAGAGGACATTTGTCAGTGTGCTGAAAGTTTGCTGCCTGACATGCCTTGGTGAGTTCTGTACTCATGAAAAGCTTCTACCGTTGATGGAAGGAATTTTGTTCCACAAAGCAATGTGATGCTCTTGCAGGTCCAGTGTGAGTAGCAGAAGAAGAAATTGTGGGAGAGTTAGAGGCCATAAAGAAGTCAATAGTGGCACCAGTGAGGTAACCGTTAGCAGGTGCAGGCATAGTGAAAATTAATGGTGGCAGTTTTGAGCACATTTATCAAATTAGGCACGTAGATGTGCAAAGATGGAAATGTATATGCATTCAAACAGTCTAGTGAGGATGGAGAATGGTATACTTCATCAAAGAATTCAGCTATGGAATTACAGAATCACAGAATCAGCCAAGTTGGAAGAGACCTCCAAGATCATCAAGTCCAACCGAGTACCCAACACCATCTAATCAAATAAACCATGGGATTAAGTGCCTCATCCAGTCTTTTCTCAAACACCTCCAGGGACATCGACCCTACCACCTCCCTGGGCAGCACATTCCAATGGGCAATCACTCTTTCTGTGAAGAAGTTTTTCCTAGGATCAAGCCTAAACTTCCCCCTGTGCAGCTTGAGACTGTGTCCTCTTATTCTGTTGCTGGTTCCCTGGGAGTAGAGACTAATCCCCACCTGGCTACAAGCACCCTTCAAGTAGTTGTAGAGGGCAATAAGGTCTCCCCTGAGCCTCCTCTTCTCCAGGCTAAACAACCCCAGCTCCCTCAGCCACTCCTCATAAGGCTTGTGCTCCAGACCCCTCACCAGCTTTGTTGCCCTGCTCCGGCTGGCCACACTATTTCTGATACAGGCCAGGATGCCATTGGACTCCTTGGCTACCTGGGCACACTGCTGGCTCATGTTCAGCCTACTGTCAACCAGTACCCCCAGGTCCCTTTCTGCCTGGCTGGTCTCCAGCCACCCTGTCCCCAGTCTGTAATGCTGCATGGGGTTGTTGTGGCCAATGTGTAGAACCCAGCACTTAGATGTATAAAATCTCATGCTGTTGGACTCTGCCCATCTGACCAGCCTGTCAAGGTCCCTCTGCAGAGCCCTCCTACCCTCTAACACATCGAAACCTGCTCCCAACTTGGTATCATCTGCAAACTTACTGATGATGGACACAATCCCCTCATCCAGATCATCAATAAAGATATTGACAGGCCCAACACCGATCCCTGGGGCACACCACTACTGGCTGGCCACCAACTGGAAGTGGCACCATTCACCACCACTCTCTGGGCCCAGCCCATGTGGTGGGTTGAAAATCTTCCCCCAGCATTAACTCTGCCAGACCAGCTCAGTTTGGAAGCAAATGAAACTTCTATTTACAAGCAAAACTACAATCTACAACGAAATTCAATGCATATATACAAATATACAGTATTTACAATATTTACAGGTATTTACAATTAACAAACAGCACAAGGGCCCCCCTGGCTAAAAGACCAGGCGAGCTGCAACAGCTTCTCACTCCCTGCTTCCTCCTTACCCCCTCTACAAAAGGGACAAGAGAGAGAAAGCAAAGATACTAGACTTAGCCAAAATAAAAACAATGCAACCAAGGTCAGCAAAGCCTGTTAGTATCTCCTCAGCGAAGAAGTGAGAAGAGAGAAAAAATGTTTTGGGGCACCAAATCTTATGGGAGATCTCTCTCCATGTTTAGAATAATCATTATTTTCCTTTTTGTACACAATAGTGATTTATTTACATTTTTACTACTTTCTGCTCAAGATCTGTGAAAAACGTTAAAGGCATAGTCTAAAACTACCACAGCCGTCCAGCCAGTTCTTAACCCAGCACAGAGTGCTCCTGTCCAAGCCGTGGGCTGCCAGCCTGGCCAGGAGTTTGTTATGGGGGACGGTGCCAAAGGCCTTGCTGAAGTCCAGGTAGACTACATCCACAGCCTGACCCACATCCACCAGGTGGGTCACTTGATCATAAAAGGAGATCAGGTTGGTCAGGCAGGACCTGTCTCTCCTAAATCCATGTTGGCTGGGCCTGATCCATTGGCCATACTGCAGGTGCTGTGTGATTGCACTCAAGATGATCTGTTCCACTAATCCTGCCTGGCACTGAGGTCAGGCTGTCAGGCCTGTAATTCCCTGGCTCCTCCTTCCAGCCCTTCTTGTGGATGGGCATCACACTGGCCAGCTTCCAGTCATCTGGGACCTCTCCAGTGAGTCAGGACTCTTGAAAAATGATGGAAAGTGGCTTGGCTAGCTCATCTGCCGGCTCTCTCATTACCCTAGGATAGATCCTATCTGGTTCCATAGACTTGTGGGGATCCAAGTGGCTCAGCAGGTCTCTGACTGCTTCCTCCTGGATTACAGGGGCACTATACTGCTCCCTGACTCCACCTGCCAGTTTAGGAGGCCCATCGTCCTGAAGACAATCTATCCTATTATTGAAAATTGAGGCAAAGAAGGCGTTAAGTACCTCTGCCTTTTCCTCATCTTTTTTTACTATATTCCCCTCCACATCCCATAAAGCTAAAAGAAAATTAATAACCTAGTCACTTCAGCAGATTTTCTGTCAAAAGTTGGTAATATGAAAGAAAAGTTGTAGTGCAATCTTAAAGATCAAGGCTGATGTCAACATTACAGGGAGCAGGCAGAGAAGGCAGAACTGACAATTACAAATGAAGATGCTTTTGCAGCACTTGTATTGCAGACATGGTGAATGGTTATTAAGTGGCAGACCCTTCTTAAGACAAACCAGGAGGAATATTGTCAAATTATTAAAAATGTCAACTGAGATGCATTGTTGAGTATCAGTGGCATTAATGTAGAAGCTAAGGTTAATGGTATAGTGAAGATAAGATGTATAAGGAAGAATGCAAGGGAGCTTGTTTTTTATCTCCCTGTCATTTTCTTTAAAACAAGTCCTCTCTGGCTTCACCTGGCAATAATGACTATGCTGTATATTTAATTCTGTTCTGAGAACTCATCCTTTAACTTCCAGTACTGGAAATTAAATATTTTCATAAGTGTTTTAGGCAGATGATTTTCTAAACATGTGCGATTGATGTGATATTTAGTTCATAGCATATAATTGATCAGAATGCTAAACACATCATGTAAATCCATAACTAGTTGTTTGATACTAAATCAATATGAAGGATGAAATGATGACTCAAATCATACTTTATAGGAGGAAAAAGCAAGTTTTTAAAGGATTTTAGGTTTTGTTTCAGAAATAATTTTCAAAGCTAGAAGCTGAGCTATCAAACAGCACATGTGCCCTAAAATTTAAATGAGGATAAATTCTGGTCACAGCTCAAATTTTGGGTGTTTTTAACATCATTTACACACGAAAAAATATTATCAACTCCCACAACATCCTTATAGGTAAACTCAAGAAAGGTGGACTAGATGATTGGACTGTGAGGAGAATTGATAACTGGCTCAACAGAGTTGAAAGAATTGTGGCCAGTGAGGAGTCCAGTTGGTGTTCCCCAGGGATCAGTACTGGGTCCAGTTTTGTTCAATACCTTCATCAGTGTCCTTGATGAGGAGATTAAGTGTACCCTCAGCAAGTCAGCTGATTTTTTTTACTAGGATGTTAACATGGTCCCCCACAACAGCCTTCTCGACAAGTTGGAGAGAGACAGATTTGATGGGTTGACTGTTCAGTGGATAAGGAATTGGCTGGAGGGTCACATCCAGAGGGTAGTGCTCAATGGCTTGGAGTCCAGATGGATAGCCACAACAAGTGGTGTCCCTCAGGGGTCTGTACTGGGACCTGTACTGTTTAATAATTTTGTCAGTGCTGTAGACAGTGACATCAAGGGCACCATCAGCAAGCTGAGTAGTGCTGTCAATATGCCAGAGGGACAGGATGTCATCCAGAGGGACCTGGACAAGCTGGAGAGGTGCGCCTGGGTGAACCTCGTAAGGTTCAACAAAAGCAAGTGCAGGGTTCTGCACCTGGGCCGGAACACTCCCCATAATCAATACAGACTGGGGAATGAGGTGATAGAAAGCAGTCCTGTGGAAAAGGACTTGGGGGTGCAGATGGAGGAGAAGCTGGACATGAGCAGGCAGTGTGTGCTTGCAGCTCAGAAGGCAAATCACATCCTGGGCTTCATCAAAAGATGCGCTGCCAGCAGATCCAGAGAGGTGATTCTGCCGCTTCATTCTGGTGAGACCTCACCTGGAATACTGCATTCAGCTCCGGAAGCCTCAACAGAGGAAGGATATGGACCTGATGGAGCAGGAGCCATGAAAATGATCAGGGGATTGGAGCACCCCCGCTACAAAGGCAGGCTGAGAGAGCTGGGGTTGTTCAGACTGGAGAAGAGGAGGCTCTGGGGAGACCTATTTGTGACCTTTCAGTACCTGAATGGGGTCTACAAGAAGGATGGAGAGAGACTGTTTACAAAGGCCTGTAGTGATAAGATGAAGAGCAATGGCTTCAAACTAGTTTTCTAGTAGCAGATTTAGATTTCATGTTAGGAACAGGTTCTTTTCCATGGGATTGGTGGAACTCTGGAACAGGTTGCCCAGGGCTGTGGCTGGGGCTCCATCCATGGAGATTATCAAAGTGAGGCTCGACAGGTCTTTGGGCAGCCTTATTTAGTTGAGGGCCTCTATGATCTCTGGAGGTCCCTTCCAACCCCTAACATTCTGTGATTCTCTGAAATGAAAATAGCATTTCCTCAAAATATCAAAACCTTTGTGCAAAATGTGTAACCTTTGTGAAACTGTGGCATTCTTTGAATGTTTTTTGGTTTGTTTTTTTTTTGTCTGAAGCAGTACAGGCTACCTCCATGCACAGACAAGCAAGTCAGGAAGGGAAGCTACACAGAAAGTAGGCGAGGACACACTTTGTGAATGGTGTATAGTAAGGAAATACAAAGAGAGCAAAAAAAGGGGGGGAGAAGGGGGAATAAAATTGAGTAGAAAACGAAGTCAGGGGTTATACTTTTTAATTACTAGCAACTACCTCCTTTGCCATAGCTCTGCTTGTTTAGACTCCCATGAGATGTGTCAGCCTTGAGCTCTTACATAAATGCCATAGAGGGCTTGCCTTTTTGCAAAGATGATACTTTACTCCTGTTTATTGAACCGTAGTCTTTGTCTGACTGATGGAGAAGTAGCAAAGGACTGACAAGGCGTAGCAGAAGAGTCCTGCTGCAGCACTCTTGATGCTATTTGTGTTAAGGTCACTCTTAGAAACCTACATTCTTCTTCTCACCAGGTACATGGATGCTGAATGCAGAGAAGCACCTCTTAAACCAGCTGCCCCTTTTGCTTTTTGTCCTTTGAAACCACCTTTATCAAAAGGTGCCACGGAAGAGGGAAAAGCTAGAGGGTTAAATTAATTCATAGTCAAATTTGGGGATTCACAGAGTCATGTCTATCACCAGTTTAATATCTGTTTTACATATCAGGTATCCTCAATACATACATAGTAGTAGTTACAAAGGTAATTTTTTGTACTTTAAAAAACATGCTACCAATGAAGCACTTCATTAATACCTAGCAGAGATTTTGAAATAATTTTCTTATTATTTTCAAATGTTGTTATACATTTGTACACCTTCTTTTAAGCAGTCTTTGGTATCTGAAACATCTAAATACAACTTTTAAATATCTACTGTTCCTGATAACAAAAATCAGAGCTACTAAAATTTTGGAACTGATAAAGTTAGCTTCTTACTCACAACTTCAAAACAAACACAGATTGTGATTATTCTGATTTATCGTACATCACAGGCAGAAATTGTTTGTAACAGCTTTTCTAATCAGGAAAAATTTAGTGGAGTTTTGATGTCTACTTGGAATAAAAGGAAATCAGTGCAGATTATATTTATTAAGAAATATATTTATTAAATTAACTTCCAACTGATACTTCCACACACAAGTACCAGAACAAGATGGAAAAGCTGTTTATACTACAATTTCTTTCAGGAATAAGGCTGTTTTTCACTTTCATATTGCTCATTTTCATTTGCTACATTTATTACAGATCTTTCATTTTTATGGCTTACAATATCATGTCAAGAAATTTTAAATATTATCAGAATTTCAGCAAGGCTTTTATATGAAAACTATGGGTTCCATGCATTTGCAGTAACCATGAACAAATCACTTTCTCTTTTATCTGCAAAGCCAAAAGAAATTGGAAAGCTGAAAGATACAAAATATTATGACTGTTTTTCTGGTTTACTTGTATCTCATGTGGGGTAGTGAAGAGGGCATAGTTATATTCCTTCACTGTGAGAAGCAGGGACAAGGCTTCTAAGAATGTCCTAGGAGGGTTCCGGGTTTACTCCCTGCTCCCAGGCACTTGGTCTTGTCCCATCTTCAGCTTCCTTTCCTTTGTTGGTATTTTTTTCTTTTTTAGTGAAGAGAGTCACCCTTTCTTTCCTACCAGATGTATTTCAAAGCATTCAGTAGGAATTTTCTCAAGAGATATATTAGCCTTGGCTGGCACCTTGCCAGCCAATAACCCGCTCTCTCCTTGGGATGTTGTATTGCTGCTGCTTTTATTGTTCACATTATTATAGCACTTTGCTGTGCTAGGTGGTTACAAGCAAGTTTAAAAAAACCTAAATCTGAAGATATTACCTCTCCTTCTATCATTCCCCTGTGCTCAGCTGCTCTACTTTCCTTAGTGCCCGCTGTCATGCAGGGCCTGCAGAGACATCTGCCATGAAAGCACGATCAAATATTAGGATTATTGTGATATGCCTTCTGATGGTGCAGCTGCTCTTTAAACCGCTGAGGTATAAAACGGTTTGAAAGAATACCAAAAATTCCTTGCTCATCTACGTTGTGATCCAGAGCATAAACAAATAATTTATTTTCCCCTGTTTCTTGAAGGCTTTTCTTTCTGTTATTCTTTTGCATGAAAATATAAAATTAATTTAAAGATAAGACATTCTTGAATAATTTATTCATTCAGTTTTATGATCATTCAGTTTTATGAGCATCCCTTGGCACTTCTTTAATTTCTAACACAAGACCATAATGTTTAACTTCACATGGATCTGACAAAAATGTGTGAAAGAGGAAAGTATTTGTAGAACAATTGGCTTAAAACAAGTTCCAGATAAACACATTCTGGTAACATGCTTTGGATCCTGTTCCAGACACTATAGTTGGTAGGTGTCCTCAGTGTGCCATCCCACACATCCTGTTTATGCCATTCTGGTCACATAACAGCAGGACAAAGCTGCCAGAACAAGCACATTCTTCTGTAATTTCTGGAACAAGTCAGTCCACAGCAGTAAAATTACTGTGAAAGTTGCTCCTTTTTGTAGGCACCAATCAAGCAAATATTTAGGCATATGCTTAGTATAGGTGTCTTTAATATCATTCCCTAAGGCACTTATGGACTGACTGACAGTAGAGTACATATTTTATCTTTCTTGGATGTGAAGCATCTCTATAGTTAGACTATGATGCTGTTCTTAAAGGCTGAAATTTTCAGGAGAGAAGCAGATAAAAAAAGCCTGGACAGCTATAACTGGCCTGTAGTACTACACTCTGATTCTCAAATCCTGTAAATTTTTAGATTGGTTATATAAATGTGTCTGGATATTCTGGGAAAGTAATTTAAAATGACAAATGATTTAAAGAAAAATAATGTCATATTATTTGGCAGAGTGAGAAAAATTTGTAGAGTGAGAAGAACTTGTAGAGAAATCCTACTTCCAACAATGCATTGACTAGATTATAGGAATAACTATCTAGATGATAGGAATAACTATCTAGATGATAGGAATAACTATCCGTATTGGAATATATGAATCTGCTGATGATTGGAAAGATCATCACCATGTCTCCTGGTTCTAGATGGTTTTCATGCTACGCTCAGCTGTTCATAAGGTGGCAGAACCATGTGTATGTAAACCACTAATGTTAAATTTTAAGAAATAGAGCTAACTAGTCATGATTCTTTTTCTCAAGTTCCTTTTAATTTTTTGATTCTTTTTGAGAATGTTTTGCCTTATGAATGTAAAAAATCTGCAACAATGTTAACTGGCAAACCAAATGTATTGACTGTAGCCACTATCACTGTAGTGATATGATGCAATACATGTACTGCTTTCCAAAATCAAATGAACTCTTTGTTTTGAAATCTCCTTACCTTACCTTACAATCCTTTCATTTGTCTTGGAATAAAATCACATTATTTTATTTCTGTCATATATTCTTACTAATGCTATTATGCTCTGGCTGTATGCTCGTGAGCCAAGCAAAGATAGATTATATCAGGACACTGAGCCATGACAGAATCACAGAAACATTCAGCTTGGAAAAGACCCTCAGGATAAGCAAGTACTGTATGTATCAGTCCAGTACACAGTCCTATTGTGATAGCTTGCTGATTTATGGGACTGATCTTCCAGTAACAAAGACTTAGCACCCTTAACACTGCAGAAGTCCTTCCTTACCCTTTGGCTTCTGTAGGTGAGGGTGGCAGTGCTCCAAGAAGGAGATCTACTTAATGTGATCAGGAAACAACACTCTTACTCTGCTATGATGTTGTGCCATCACAGTATCACAGTATATCAGAGGTTGGAAGGGACCATCAGGTCCCCCACTGCAAAACAGTTTCACCTAGGGTAGTCTGCAGAGGAACGCATCCAGTGTCCTGGGTTGAGTTGAATCTGCTGATGATATTCAATACCATGCTGTGTCACGACAGCATCAAAATGAAATCAGTGGCTGGAGCAAAGTATTATGGGGCTTGAAGTTCAGATTGTAACATTAGAGGTTTCCTGTTCTGGTTGTTGCTCTTGATTTTTGGGTTTGAGGTTTCTGTTGGGTTGGCTGCACATCGCAGTGGTAGAGCTGCAATGTGATGTTTAGTGGTGGGTCAGTTTACTCTGGTTTTGTCCAGAGTAATACAGGATTCTCCCAAGAATACCACTGAGAGATCTGTCCTGATGCTGGATAATTATGAGTGACAGGCTGTGTGGGAGAGCATGGCAAATTCTTAGGCTGGTGGTGTTTTGGAATTTCACCCCTGAGCAAGTGTGAAATCCTGACAAGCTGGTGAAATATTTGGAAAAACTCTGTTGTCAGACTGGAAGTTCCCAAGAGACAGAAATCACTGTGGTGTGTTTGGAACTGGCCTGTGCCTATCGAGACCTTCTCATCACTATTCAGAGTGCTCAGGGCAAAAGAAAGTGACTGGGCCTACGAACAGACCAGCAGCCATAGTAGCTGCACCAGAAAACCAGTCTGTGCCAATATCAACTGCCCCTGTGCAGAAAAAGAAGCATACAAGGAAAGCAGCTCCTCTGCAAAGGATGAGGATGAATCAAGCTCATCACAGGAACAAGAGAAAGAGCCAGGGCTGCTCACTCAGTATTTACTTCTTGGGGGACAGTGGGGCAGGGGGGGGTGGGGAGCCGTAGGTCACAGTATCACAGTATATCAGAGGTTGGAAGGGACCCCCAGAGATCATCAGGACCAACCCCCCTGCCAGAGCAGGATCACTTAGGGTAGTCTGCACAGGAAAGCATCCAGGTGGGTTTGGAAAGTCTCCAGAGAAGGAGACTCCACAGCCTCTCTGGGCAGTCTGTTCCAGTGCTCTGTCACCCTCACTGTAAAGTTTCTACTCATGTTGAGGTGAAATCTTCTATGTTCAAGTTTGAACACACTGTTCCTTGTCTTATCACTGTGAACCACTGAAAAGAGCCTGGCCCCCTCCACTTGACCCTCGCTCCTCAGATATTTATAGGCATTGATCAGATTCCCTCTCAGTCTTCTCTTCTCAAGACTAAACAGCCCCAGGGCTCTAAGTTTCTCTTCATAGGGGAGATGCTCAAGTCCCCTAATCACCCTCGTGCCTCTCCATTGGATTCTCTCCAGCAGGTCTTGAACTGGGGAGCCCAAAACTGGACACAGTATTCCAGGTGTGATCTCACCAGGACAGAATAGAGAGGTAGAAGAACTTCCCTAGACCTGCTGGACACACCCTTCTTCATACATCCCGGGATCCCATTGGCTCTCTTGGCCACCACAGCACATTGTTGTTCCATGGAGAACTTGCTGTCCCCCAGCACTCCAAGGTCTTTCTCTGTGGAGCTGCTTTCCAGCAGGGCAGCCCCTAACCTGTACTGGTGCCTGTTGTTATTCCTCCCCAGATGAAGGACCTTGCACTTGTCCTTATTAAACTTCATGAGGTTTTTCTGCACCCAGCTCTCCAGCCTGTCCAGGTCACATTGGATGGCAGCACAGCCTGACGAGGTGTCAGCCAACCTCCCCAGTTTTGTATCATCAGTGAACTTGCTGAGGGTACTCTCAATGCCCTCATCCAGGTCATTGATAAAGATATTGAACAACACTGCACCCAGTACCAATCCCTGGGGGACACCACTTACCACAGACCTCCAAGTTGACTCTATGCCACTGATGACAACCCTCTGAACTCTGTTGTGGGACCAGTTTTCAATCCACCTCACTGATCAATCATCTATGCCACATCTCCTGAGCTTTTCTATGAGGATGTTATGGGAGACAGTATCAAAAGCTTTATTGAAGTCAAGATATATGACATCCACTGCTCTTCCCTCATTAGCCACTTGATCATAACTTCATAGAAGGCTATCAGATTAGTCAGACCTGGTAAATCCATGTTGGCTACACCTGATAACCTTCTTGTCTTCCATGTGGTTAGAGATGAACTCCAGGATGAGCTGCTCCATCGTCTTTCCAGGGATGGAGATGAGGCTGACTGCTCTGTAGTTGCCTGTGTCCTCCTTCTTGCCTTTTTTGAAGACTGGAGTGACATTTGCTTTCTTCCAGTCATCAGGCACCTCTCCTGTTCCCCATGACTTTTCAAAGATGATGGAGAGAGGTTCAGCAACAGTATCACCAGCTCTCTCAGCACTTGTGGATGCATCCCATCAGGGCACATGGATCTGTGTGTCTTCAGATGGTATAAGAGATCTCTAACCCTGTCCTGACTGACCAGTGGAATGTCCACATCTCTCCAGTTCTGCTCCCTTGCTTCTAGAGACTGAGGTTCCTGAGGGCTGGTCTTTGGAGTAAAGACTGAGGCAAATAAGGAATTCAGCCACTCTGCCATCTCTCCATTTTTTCAGACATGCATGATGACTATAGGCTGTATCATAAAGACAGGCAGGTAAGAAGAGGTGAAGGAGTTGCATTCAGGAACACTGAATGTATAGCAGCCAACTACAGCAACAGTGGAAGCCCTGTTGAATGCTTTTTGGTGAAGATCAGAAGGACTGTCTCCAAGGGGTATCTTACAGTAGGCATCTGCTGGTGATCTCTGAAACAAGATGATAATGCCACCAAAGTAATATTTGGATCAACAGAACCTGGTTATTAGGGAAGACTTTAACTATCCAGACATTTGTTGGAAAAACAATACAGCAGCCTACATGGCATCCATCACCTTCCTGGAATTTATAGAGGACATCCTCATATAAATGTTAGATGAGCCAACCAGGAATGACACTTCTTACTCACAAACCAAGAAAATCTGCTTTATAATATCTCTGTTAGTGATAGCCTTGCTGCAATGATCACAGTATCATGACGTTTGGGATCTTGCTGAGCAGGCTAAAGGTTAGTAGTAAAACAAAGATTTTATATTGTAAAATAGCAAACTTCAGCTCACTCAGAGCTTGATTGGGAAGGATTCCATGGAAACTTCCATGAAGGATAAAGGACATAGTGAGTCCTAAAATGTTTTCAGGAGCACTTGCCTGAAAGTACAAAACCCCTTTAAACTTAAGGGAGATAGGCAGAGCAAGAGACCCCCTTGGTTTAACTGAGTCTGTTCAAAATTATAAGAGATGTGTAATAGTAATGGAAAAGTGGAAGAATACCCATTGAGCACTAGAAGTGTGTGGCCAGGGTGTGCAGAGATGCAGTCAGAAAAGCAAAAGCTCAACTTGAACTGAAATCAGAAAAAGAGGTCAAAAACTACAAGAAACTGTTCTTCAGGTCCATAACTAATGAGCAGAAACAGAAGGAAAATACTTGTCCACTGTTAAAAAGGATATAGGAACTAGTCATGAACAACGCTGAAAACACAGAGGTTCTCAATACTGTCTTCACCTCCGTCTCTGCCACCACGCTTGGATCCCAGGTCTTGGGAACAAAAATCCAGTTGATGCGAACACACTCACTGTCAATGAAGGAAGAGTCAATATGTAAAGTGTCACAAGAGCTTGATCCCTGCAAATAGATGGGCTCAGTCATTATCCACCCGAGGGGGTTAAGTAAGCTGGCTGATATTGTTATAAGGCTGTTCTGCATAAACTTTGAGAGGTTATGCAGATCTAAGGTCATGCCAGAAAACTAGAAGAAAGCCAAAGTCACTCCCACTATGCAAGAAAGGAGGATCCAGGAAATTATAGACCCATAGGTTTTACTACAACCCCTGGGAAAGTTATGGACCAAATTCTCCCAGGGGCTATCACAAGACAAATGAAAAATTTGACTGGAAAAAGTCAGCAGAGCTTCACCAAGGTCAGATTGTACTTGACAAAACTGATTGCCATCTATGACAAAGTAACCTGCTCAATTGATGAGGTCTGTCTACCTGGATTTGCCCAAGGCTTTAAATACGGTTTCCCACAGCCTCCTCCTAGAGAAACTGTTGCATCACAGTCTAGACAAGTGGACAAGGACTGAAATGCTTGCTGTATGTGGAAAGGCCTAAAGAACTGGGTTTGATCAGCCTTGAGAAAAGATGATTTAGGGGAGACTTTATTACCACATTCCAGTATTTAAAGGTTGTCTACAAAGATGGAGACCTGACTCCCTTGTTTGCAAGCAACAACATGGTAGAGGCAAGAGGTAATGTGTACATATTACTCCTGAGTAGATTGCAATTGGACAGAAGGGGAAATTTTTTCGCAACGAAAGCAATCAGCCGTTGGAATAATCCCCATGTTTTTGCCAGGAAAAGCTGGACCAGGCAGTCCTTGAGGCCCCTTTCAGTCAGGCATTTTGTGATTCTATGAATTAAATTCTCAAAGTAGAAAGCATGTTTTCAATTTTTGCTCATGCCTTTAGAAAAGCACATCCAATTATTGGAGGTCTCCTTGTACATAAATACATATACTACACACTTTATACATTTTTATGGAGAGAAAATGTATGTTTCCTAAAAAGTTATAGCTGATTCCTTTGTTGTATTGCTGTTTGGTTTTGGTTTATTCCTAGACAACATCTGATTGCAAAATCAGATTAAAATATTTAATATAATTGAAAAGTACAGGGTTTTTTCCAACTCATATTTATACACAGATGTGTACTGGTTTCTCTATTCCAGACTGGTCAAAAGGTACTGTCTATTAAAAAGAAAATAAAGCATTCAGAAAGCATGATATGTTTAAATTTTTCTGTAGATTTAGCCCTGTGTTTTTTTTTTTTTCAAACTTTCCTCGAGTTTTAACTTCCTGCTTGGCAACTGCTGGCTCCTGAAGTGCTGAGCACAGCACTTGCTGAGAACCAATAAAAAGTCAAAGACTTGATGTCAGGCACTCTTAGACTTATTTAATCACTATGAGTGGAAAGGAAGACAGATTTTGATTAAGACCAGTTAAACCGATCAATAAAGTCCTTGAACTTGCATAAGTCACTACTGGCTACTTTCAATAACACTGATAGCCTGTACTTAGGAAGAAATATTCTTACATTTGTACCTTTGCATAAGAGAGACACACGTGGGCAATCACTGAATATGTACATATGCTCCTGTAAGAGAGTGCATTACCATTCTTAACATTGTACTGCTGTTGCCTTTGGGAGGTGTAAGTCTAGTTAATTTATTTTTCATCGAATCTGTGGGAAAGCTAAATTTTAAAATGACATGCAGGTAGCTATGTATAAACATAAAACAAGACTAAATATATAGTAAACAGCATGACAACTTTGCAATGTGCAATTTTCACTAATTCCTCTCTTGATATGCTAGTCCAAGTTCAAAAGAGTGAGAAGGTCACGGTGGAGGTACACTACTTCAGAATTCTCTAGATCTGTTGGATATGAGACTTAAACAAACAAGAAATTACTTTCATTGATTAAATGTAGATTGAATTAGTAGGAAAAAATGACAGGCCTTGCTAAGGTTGTGTCCCTTAGTCATTGTTTAACTCAGCATGACAGATTCAATCTGCTCAGCCCAAAGGAAGGCCAGACATGTCACTCATGGACTGCGCACAATGCTAGATCTGTAGAAGAGCAAAATCGAAAAGTTGCACTTTATCAACTCACAGCCTGGAGCCACTGTTCTTGTTCAGGTTGTGTTAGCAGAACAATGAGCTACAGCAGGCACAAGACTGCTCCGCATAATAATTATAGGTATCCCACAGGCAAAGCTCTTGTTGCTTTTGAGACTTGACAGAATGTGTCTTGTAGGCATGACCTAGCAGATGGGGGACTTTTTTCTTTCATCTTTTCCAAAAAGCCACCTAGGAGAAACATATAAAGAATCCTGATAAGGGATATATTTTCTCCTAAAGGGGTAGGTTGATTACTATAAGCTGCTCTTCTTTTTTGTTCACCTTAAGAATAATTGCAGTTACCTTAGTGGAAAGAAGTCAAGTATAGCAACAGAAGCATGGATAGACCTTTTGCTCCATCCTGCTAATTTGTGTCACCTACTGCACTGCCTTATGTATTGATGGTAGAAAAAATGAAGCAGAAAATTAAGTCTGAAAGGCATTTTTGTCCTGCTGTCACTTTGTACAACATTTAGTTCAGTTGACATGACACTGTGCCTTTTGTTACATAAAACTGTCACATTGTCCCCTTCTGGTTAGCCGCAGTTGCTGGCCAAATCAATAACATCTGTCAAAACTGTCAAATAATGAAGACAGTCTAAAAATATTTGCTATAATAGATAATATTTTTAATGGTCATCAGAAAATACAACAAAATTAATTCACCAATAAAATGAGTAAAGAAATTAGATAAACTTAACTATTAGCCTAAACTAACTGAACAAGGATGTTCGGGGATATATTGTAATTACTGAATATTTTAATTATTTCATAACCAATTTTTTATGATTTGGCATGATATTAACCTTTGAAGATAGTTTCTTATTACTAGGAACATGAAAAATACCTTCCAAATGTATTTTGTGTATTTTGTTAGAGTTGTTAGGTACTTTATTTTGCTTCAATTTTTTCCATATAAAACTTTGAACACAGGCAATCTTAAAGAACACAAAAGGAAGCTAATGGAAAAATAGACTAATTGCATTTTCTTTTTTGCCCACTTTTTTGCCCTGACAATGGTGTAATACAGAAACGTAAAGCGAGGGATAGCGGCATTTACAAGCTGTAGTTAATGTCTTATGATGGGATTTTCTTTTTACTTTCCACCATTTCAAACTGAAATTCTCCAGATTTTTGTTTTGTTTATACTTTCCTATTAGAAACTCTAGTAAACATGTACTTCATCTAGAACGTACAAGAAAGGATTAGTGTCCCAGAAGGACACAATTTGTCCAAAAGACACTGCAGTGCTGGCTTAGCTGGATGCTGCGGGAAGACATGAAGCCAAATTTGTCTACTGTTCTCATAAACAGTCAGGAGCTTTCCAAGCTTTTTCCTTTTGTTTAGCAGATACTTTTAAGAGAATAATTAAGACTCCAGACTTACAAAACTGTGGTTGCTGCAGTTATTTCAAATTATTTCTAGAAGACGCAGCAAGAAATGCTGAACTAGTGTAAAAATTCTTAATTATGTCCTGGTTTGTAAGGATAAAAGAAAACACAGATTTGAAAATTTTACCTTGTTTGTGGTTGTTGTTTTTTTTGTTTTTTTTTTTTTTTTTAACCTGGACTAAAACATCCCTTTATGAATTTTATACATTCCATGTTTTCACAAATGTGATTTCAGCCCTGATCTACCAATCAATTAGTTTTACTTAGGTAGGTGAACTCACATATTTTAACTAGATAAATGTTTGAAGGTGAAAGGAAAGATTAAGCAAAAACAGCAGCCACCAGAATGAAGAACCAATAATTCTTGCAAGCCAGGAATATATGAATCCAAATATTTTACTTTGTACTAGATTTATTTGCAACTCTGGATTGCTTTTTTTTTATTGTTTGGCTGGTTGTTTTGGAGGGGGGGAGGGGTTGTTGGGTTTTTGTTTCTTTGTTTTTCTGATCACAGGTAACTGCATCTCCTACAATAATCTGGTCTAGAATTATGTCTTACAATGGAGAAATATTTAAGAGGAATTTCCGTTGTTATTCCTCATTCGTCCAGCCTGTTGGGATTCCTCTGAGCTGCAGTCTTGCCATCCTGGTTACCAAAACTTCCCCTCAGTTCAGCATTATTCAAACACTTAATGAAGATGTCTTTGTTCCTGTCATTGCAGTTGAAGATAAAGTTGTTAAAAAACTATTGTCAAATTTCAGCCTCTAAGTAATACAACTTCTAGCCAGTTTCCAGGTAGTACTTGAACTGCTTGCCGCAATCCCTAAAGCCTAACAATACATCTGGATTTTAGCCACATTGCACTCCACCATTCAATTCATAGCTCCTCTGTTTAGCTACAGGATACAATGGGATATTGTGCTAAAAGCCTCACTACAGACAAGAGTCACCTGTGCTAATCCACAAAGTCAACTAGTTCATCAGTAGAAAGCATTAAACATTGTTTGCCTTTTGGTTAATCTCTGTTGGCTGCTCTCAAACAGCTTCACTTTCACCTGAATTTTAATGAAATTTCAAATCAATATAAGGGAAAAGTATTTTTCTCTGAGGGTCACCAAACACTGTAATAGGCTTTCAGAGCAGGGGTGGAAGCTTCATCTTTGCCAATACTCAAAACTCAAATGGAAGCCACCATGGGTAAACTTGATTCATCTGGTTTAGCTCTTTAGTTTCCTAGATCCTCTTCCTTTTTGATGATCTACTTCTCTGGCCTTGTATAAACCCACCTTATTTGCATAGGTCCTGTTTGACCTTCCACTCCTGTGGAAAGTACATATTTCCCAAAGATTCATGACTAAGCATGAAGACCTGGGGCGTAGGACTTTCTGGTAAGGACTGAAGCACTTTAATAGCTCCTCATGACCGGTCTGCAGTGGATGCTCATCACAATATCTCTTGGCTCTGATCCCAGCCCTTAGGGCTGTCTGTAGCACCGTTTTAAACTCCACCCATCTTCCCATGGGTGCCTCCCCTTATCTCTATCTCATATCCTCATTCAAGCTATTCCTGAAGCCTGCAAACCTATCACAAGTGTAGGGTTTCCTGTTGGTACCACAGGTTGTTTATGATTAGCAATGGCCAAGGGAGATCCTAGTTAATAAATGATTGCTTATTCTGGTGATAAATATGTGCTAACAAGTAAGAAATGATGTCTGCAACACTCTCTTCTAAACCTTAGGCTTATACAAATTAAAAGTAGAATAGTAGTTTATTTGTAAGCATTTCTTTCATTTTGAGACTGTTTAACCCTAATTTGGATGAAATTCTGCAATATAAAGTAAATTAATTGGAATAAATCTCAATGTGACTTATCATAGTTTGTTTTTGTGAACTTGTAAATGAAAATAAACTGTTAAAGTCCTTTTATTCAGTTGTCCTGTTTAAGATCTTTAATATGCTGTGGTAAATGACCTGTATATTTCATAAAATTAATTAATTATAGTTTTAATTATTTTTAATTGCAGCTTCTATTCATACTTTTTCAAGGCTTAAGAAGCATAAAGTCAGAAGTTTCTTCCTTGTTTACTAACTTCTGCTATTTCTCTGCATTAAGTCAAGAAATTCCTATGAGAAGAAAAGCACAAATGAAAAGATTTTCTCTTACCTGATTTGACCTAGGATTTATTTCTGTGATGTTACAGCATATCTCCATTTACATTCTAACTAATGTAAGTGCAGAAAGCAATAGTATATTTTAGTATGTATCACAGAGAATTAAAATTTTGAAATATTAGACTGTAATGATACAGTGTGGTAGTTTTAGTCTGTACGTTTAAAATTTTCCACAGATCTTGAACAGATAGTGGTAAAATGTAGATAAATCTCTATTGGGTGTAAAAAGGAAAATAATGCTAAATTCTAAACAATCCATTGGACAGGTAACAAACATAAACTAGTAATGAAAACTATTTTTCTCTCTTTCCATTTCTTTGACTCTGGCTGATGCTTCTCCTGGCCCTACTGACCTTGACTGCATTGCTTTTGTTGTGACTGGTATTAACAACAACTTCTCTGCTCTTTCTCTTGTCCCTTTTGTGTCCAAGGGAGGTAAGGAGATGAGCACTGGGAGTAGAAGCTATTAGCTCCCCTGGTTTTTGGGCCAGGGGGTTTCTTTTGCTGTTTATTAATTGTAACTACCTATAAATATTGTAAATACTGTGTATTTTGTACTTATTCATTGCATTAATTGTAGATTGTAGTTTTACTTGTAACTACTGCTTTTGTTGTCTTCCAACTAGGCTGGTCTGGCAAATTTTAATGTTGGGGGGAATTTTTAACCCAATACATACAGATAACAAATATTTGGAAAAAATATAATGGTCTTCTAGATGACACAATTTGGATTGTTCTCTGCTAGTAGCTTGGAATACTAAGTTTTTGCCTGATTTTTATTTTATTTTATTCCTGAAAAAAACCCAAAACCTGTGGGTATTGGCAAGTCAGTTTTCCATAGTGTTTGAAGAAAAATAGCTTATATTTTCTTGTACAATATATTTTTTTCTGGATCATTTTGTGTAGACTGATCTGCACGAAACATGGATTCATTGACACCCCTGTCAGAGTTCAAGGAGTTAGCTAGCCTCTAGACAATGATCTTCGTCATACTATTTAGTTTTGTGAGGTGCAGGGAGTCAGACTCAATGAGCCATAAGGGTCCCTTCTAACTTCAGGTATTCTATGACTCCATGATTTTCAGGCAGAAATTCTGGCCTAAAAATTTTGATGTGTTTATACTTTTTTTTGTTTAGTGGTCCATTTTCTGTCATTCTTGTATGCAGGTCTCGGATGTTCTTCCCTGTAACTATTTCTCTTTCAGTGCAATTTCCGTATTGAGGACTAACAACAGATTCAGGAAAAAATAATTTTACTCACATAAGAAAAAATGGGGGCAGGGGAGGATTCTCCACAGATATTTTGTGTAGTAGAATTAAGTATTTATTTTTTTCTTCATTTTTTTAAAGCTCCTTCAGACCGGTTTTCACTTCAGTGACCCCTAAAGGAAAAGTAATTTTCTGAGTTTGTAGATTTCTGATAGTTTTTTATCTCTTATTTATTTATTTCTATTAACTACAGGGTGAGTGCTCTCTTTCACCCTCTGAAAGTATAACTGGCTGACTTTTCATTTATAGGAGTTGAATTTGAGCCAGGAAAAATTGAGTAAATCTTGGATTCTACTTAGTATACTTGCAACGATTCTTTTGTGGTGAAAGTTGTCTGAACTGAGAGTCTTCATTCAGTCCTATTTGTTGATGATTACACTAAAATTTTCAATAATATAACCCACTCTCTGATCACATATGTACCCTTTAAAAAACTTCATCAGTCACCCAGGAAGCTCCACACTGAAAACACACATTTGCACTGATTAGGTACTTTCTTATGGCACTTATAAGTAAATCTAAATATGATAGGTGGTCAAAAGACCTATGACTTTTGCACAAAATGCTAATGTTGGCCTGTCTCTAGGACCGACATAGCTGTGCTCAGAAGGGAGAAGGAATGTATCTTGTTTGTCCATCCCTTAGGAGTATTGTGGGACTAAACAGCAATGAAGAACTTAATGAACAATATTCTTTTCCCACCAGCAGATGGATAGGAAACATGTGAATGCCATTACCTAACAAGCAGGGCTCTCCATGTGAGATTCAAGGAGTAATTGATGGCCTCCAAAGGTTTTAAACAATCTCTTTCCTGCATGTCTGCGAGATCAGAGGCAGGGCAGGGAGAGAAGAACTAAAAAACCCAAACCCAACCAACGTACCAAAAAACAGCTCAAAAGACTGAAATACATTTTTGGTTTGAATTATGACACTTTATTTCTTCTTTTTCCCTCAAAATCATCAGAATAGGATATGGGGAAATTATTGATGATTTTTTGATTTATTAAATGAACTAGATCCTCTTAAGTTCACATTTAGTTTCACAATATATTATTTAGAGATTATTATATCTTAAAGTTGTTGTTTTTAATCCTTGAAATCTGCATGCGTAAGATGTAACAGGAACCACTAAAGACTATTCCTAAAGTCCAAGACAAGGCATAGCATCCTTAAAGAAACCTATGTACAGTTGTTTAATCCATTGTTTGAGCATTCTGTACAATTAATAATATGCTAAGTCTTGTTGACATTTAAATTCTGGCAAAAGGTTAAAACAATGTAAACATTCCAAATTATAATAGCAAATATCCCAACTCCTTAGAAGCAACAGAGGACTGGATTTTTCAGTATTTGAACATTCATTGAAAGTTTCAGGCAAATTAGTATTTCTATAGCAGATTTTTTTAAATTACCTTTATATTGAAAGGAGGATTTCTAAACTTCTGCACATGAGTGCATTTCACATGCCCTACTTTCAAATAAATGAGAAAGCCGCCCTAAGAAACTGTTGTCTTCTTTGTATCATTTAAGTAAGGTGTCCGTCTTAATAATGGTTTTAATTCTATTTTCCTCTATGTCATCTTGATACTATTCATTACAGAAGGTTCTAAAAAAATGGTAAATATTTGTTCTTGTACAGAATAGTAGCTAATTGTGCCTCAAAAAGCTTGGTAAAGCAGAAGCAAATTTAGCTAGAAGAAAATTCATGTATAATGAGCAGGATCAAGTGTGAATAATGTGGTGAATGTCATAGAAATTCTCTCAGCTGTAGGAAAAGAGGGAAGTTTTGAATAATAGAAATAAACTAAAATTAAATTGATATGAAGTAAACAACCACTAAAGAGAAGTGGCGTAGGTATCTAGGGTGTAAAAAGGAGCAAGTATAGAGGAAGGTTAAGACGCCAAGAATATTTTTTTTTCTTTATTAGAAATTGTGCTGTCATTGGTACTTCTAAGTATTTCAGATTGTTGGCAGAGATGTGAGGAAGTACTTTTTAAAAATGTTTCATTTGTTTTTCAGCTGCAGTAATCTCTCTGACCTCTGTGCTGCTGGAGCTCTGGAGCTGTCAGGTTCATTCTGAGAGAGGAATCAGCGCAAAACATCAAGTTGCAGCCCCTGTCAAATGTTGAGCACCAGCAAAAAGACATTTCTAAATCAGTTCAGGTCCAATAATTATGCAAGTATTATTTGGTATATTATTATGAGCAACAAATATATGCAAGAAAATTGCAATTATTTCCCATGTTTATACAAATTACAAACAGAATTTTTAAAAAGCAAAACTTCTCAGTTATTTTTTTTTTATTTTGAATTATGCAATGTGCTTAATTTACAATCTATGCAAACATGGTCTACATAAAACAAGATTATTTTTTGATTTTCAAATTAACCTTTCTAATATTTTCTTGTTTTACTTTTCCCTTTGATGCATTGTTTACCTGTTACATGGAAATACTTTGTCTCAGAGTTTCCTGTTGTGTAGTAATTTAAGACTGACACTGAGGAGGGAATGGTCACTTAATTCCACGGATTTGGATAGAGAAAACTGGTATTTTTGAGCATAAGACAAATGGTTCAATTAAGATAACACCTGGAAGCACAGTGAGGATATTTTGCTTGCTATTTTTTTTTTTCTGTTATAGCCTTAGCTTTTCACAGTCTTGGATATTCAACATGTAACCCTATTGGGATAATGATTCATCACTGTACTCTGCTCTACAAAAAATCAGAAAAAAAAAAAGATAGTTTTGCAGTAACATTGCTTGAGTCACAGTTCACAATTCTTTCCTAGTATAGTGCGCCATACAGTTCAAAGGAATATCATCTTTTATAACAAATATTTTTTTCAAGAGTATTTATTTCTTATTAACAAAATCTACCTCCTTTTCCAAAATCAGAGTGACAGTTGTCTTTCTCCTTATTCTATCATTAGTAGAAGAGTGAGTGGAAATACTTGAACTTTTGCTTCTGTATTCAGGGGAACTTACAGATTTTTATTATACAATTATTTCTGAAATACTATTTACATGACTACATAGTTTGTGAATTTGGTCCTCTTAAAGCTTCATTTGGATTTTAGAGATAATGTATTCCTGAAAAAAGTCCCATATTTGAAAGGGGAGGTAATTTTCAAGCCAAAAGTGGAATGTCCTTCTCCAAACCATTTGGGTGTTAGATTTTTTGAAGTTTCAGATACCTAAACTGGGGCCCAAGAATGGAGCCCAAAACTGCATTTTACAGAACTCCTGTCTACAAGTTACGTAGCCCCAAAGGCCACAGAACATACAAAGTGTGTACACTGACTTAGCGCACCAGTTCGCCCCCAATATGTGAGCACATCCATCTACTGGATGAAGACCAGTGTGGATTTTAGATCAAGGGACCTCAAGGTTTGATATCTCAGATCTCATTAGAACAAAATGAAACCCATGGTATTATCACATTTTGTTCTTCAGAGATTAGCGAGAGAGCAGGAATTTGCTTAAAATTGCACTTATATTAAAGTTGCCTATAACTTCAAGTTGTACAAATATGAAGTTATTTGCTTTACAGTCAGATAATATCTCTATTTCTGCATCACTAACTGGTCAAGATGTCTTCACTGATACGCTTTTGACATTTTGTTTGCTGACTTCAGCTGGATTTCTGCAGGTGCTGACAGGAACATGGTTTAGCTATATTTTCCATATTATTGAAAAAATTAAGTCTTGCATTAAATCTTGTAACATCTACCTAAATATTTGGAATTTGTCTTGGTTAGTTTTTCATTATGCTATAATCAAATTTTCCCATTATATTTGCAACTTCTTTACATCTGCTCTACTTCATAAGTAAAAATATCTTCTAATGCCCTACTCACTGGTATGGTGCAGATTGATCTCTCTGTAGAAATATGTTCTTGCCTCTGAACTGCTGTACTGATTGACCTCCAACCTATATATTATGGTGCTTCTTTAGCAACTGAAAACTGCTATGCTATAATTTTTATGGTTATTTTCATCATTTTATGACAAATTAAAGAAGAAATCATAACCTGTATAAAGGAGGAATTATTAAGGCCAGAAGATGTTCTGAACAGAATAGCCTGTTCAGATTTAGAACTGAATCTTTTCAATCAAAATCAGAAGCATGTTAAACCTTTCAGTTGCCTTTTCTCTAGCTATTACTACAGATTTTGTAATCTGTGTATCTGGGCTTGTGAACAGACAGCACTTTAATCTAGTCTACACTTTTTTTTAATTTCTACCAATCAGGAGGGCTCATTCCTTTCAGTTACAATGAGTAGTAATGACCTGAAGGTATCTTTTTAATTCAATTTTTTTCTGAAATCAACAGTTTTTTCTTATACATTTGCCTTTTCAGTTTAATCCGTGCAGAATCTCTGAGAGAGAAGTGCGTGTATGAGTACGCGCTCTTCCATTGCCTAGTCATTTAAAGCATTCACATAAACATGGAGGTCTCCTAGGACAAACTTCTACTCCCACTGCTATTAATAGTTTTTGTGGGTGATTGTTTTTCTTCAGTGGATCTGTGACTTAAAATACACAAGAGAGCCCAGGGGCAGGGACCAGAGTCAAGGTCTTCCTCTTCCCATATCAAAACCCTCCAGTCTAAAGAGTAATATCACTAGTTTACTTTCTGGCCTGCTAAATAGTGCAGGTTTGTATGCAAAGCTATAAGTACAAGGAGGAGTCTTCTTACTAAAACTGCTATTATTTGGTGCTTGGTTTCAATCTTAGCAAACAGAAGATGTAGGCAAACCCTTCTCATATATGGTCTCCTATGTACCAGATGAGTACTTCACCACAGTACGCACACATTACAACATAAAAGATGAAGTGTCTTTATCTTTGTGTCTAAAAGCAATCTGTGGTCAAACCTGCCTGCTGTAAAGACTCCAGATGTGTATGCAAGGTGCATCTACAGAGCATGGACAGGTGGAGCTCTCCAGGCACTTAATATGGAAGAGTGCCTACAGTTTTACTCCTATGAAAAGTGTAGTGCTGGAAAGAGAACCAGACCTTCATATTCAAGTCATAGTGACTTTAGACTTGCAGGATAAAGTAATAGATAAGTGGAAAATTTGTCAAAGCTGGAATTTGGATGCAGGCAGTCAGGTCCTTTCTTAACATCTTACCCTTGTCGTGTGTGAAATACATGACTAAATCTCTGAGGAATACATGCTTAATTTGAAAAAAATTGTTAGATGATTGTTCTCTCAGCTATAAAGTGGCCAGTGACTTAAGAGACCTGGATTTTTTTACAACATTTTAAAGGCACATGAAACTCAATGTTTTTGAATATGATTTTTTTATAATCTCAGCTTTTTTTAATAATATTAGATATTTGGAAATTGATGCAACTAAATCTGAAAAAAGTGAATCTTAATTGGTCTTGTTCCTTGCAAACGTACTTTTCTTGTGTATGTTACTAAGTTCACTACTTTTGTGTGTCTTTGACTTGCCTATTCCAACCTTCATATTTTCTAATTAACCTCTCATTATAGAAGTTCCTGCCCTCAAATGCTTTTATTAACTTTGAAGAGTTTTATTTCACTCTTTCCTACTGTACTACCTGTACCTTGCTACCTTTTTTTAATTTTATACGTGAATAATAAACAGCTGTTTTGACCTGCAGTTTTAGTTTTCAATAACTAAATACCTACAGGACCATTTTTAGTTTTATTTGTCATGTGCATTCTTCCTTTCCAGAATGGATTTAATAAGGTGCAGCTTATCTGTATTGTTACATCCATGCAGTCTTTTATTTTATTACTTCCTCCTGTGGAATTGAGCCATTACGAGCATCCTGATCTTAAAAGGAGCTCAATATTCAGAGCTCCCAAGGGAACAAACAAGAAATGCTCAGCATCTCTCAGAACCAGATCCTCCAATGTAAACTGTTATATCTGCAAGAACTTAATATCACTATAAGAATTCATTCCAGTTTTCACATCTCTCCTTCATTTCCTTAACTACAAAATTGTCCTTATCTACAGTCCTTTAAGGATACTGTTCTATATAAATACCCCACCCATTTGAATAGACTTTGGACATTTTAGGTAATTCATTTTGTTTATCCAAATGCTCTATCCTGTGATGGTTCAGATACTTTTTGCAGGTTCATCAGTATTCACACAGTCTTGTGATGCTGATTTGGGTAAAGCTGACCAATTCTTGCGTGGCTTCATGAATTTAATGTTATTCTAGTTCACTTTCCCAGAACCTGAATATTGTCTCTATTAAAATAACAGTGTTTATAATACATGAACACACTATGAAGAAAAAATATTAACTGATTTAACAAATTCATTATATATTCCCTGTGTTCAGTTCCAAACTAATCTATAGTATCAGGAAAATATAAGGCCTTGAAAAGAAAATACAAATGGTTATATTGGATCACTTGTACCCTTTCTAAATTTAGAAAGAAACACATGCATGTCAGGAAATAGGTGTTTGCTACTAGTCTAGATTTGTTTGTGTTCATTTTATATGTATTTATAAACGCGTGTATTTACATGTGTGTGTGCACATATATATACATATATACACTTATATAGATGCATATATGTGTATATATATATATATATACACACACATATACACACCTGCATTACAGTACATGCAAGTATAGTCCACTAGGTACCTCTGTATTGATATAGTAATGAACACACATACTATATGGGTACAGTGTGGCTTCCACATAATATTTGTCATGTTCCAGATGCTTGAAATGAAGTGTCTATGTGTATAACATGTCTCCAGCACAATTTAGACCACCGTACGCTTATTTGCTCTCAAGTAGGTCTATTTAAAGTATAATTGACTGCCCTGGCAATTACTGTGAATAGCAGCTGTCTGCTGGTGAAAAAAAAAAAACACCAACCAAAAAAAATAAAAATAAAAATAAAAAAAAAACCACAAAAACCAAACCAAAAAAACCCACCCCAACATGTATACAAGAGAGAAAGGATCAAATACAAACGATAGGAAAAAAAAGCATAAAGAAAATATCTATATAAGGTATCTTAGAACAGATTTTATAGTGGAAAGCCACAAGGCCTATTAGCCATTTCCAATTAGGGACTATCAAAAAGTGAATGAAGCTACTCATCTATTTATGAAAAGCAGCTGGGTCTACCAGAAATATAAAACTGGCAAAAGTTTATTTGTTCTAAAATTGTTACAGCTTACAGCACTTCATTTATTTTCATTAACTGCATTAGGTTTTGTTGAAACCTTTGTTGTATCATGTACCTTGTGCATCAGACAAAAACACCTTGCTTTGTTTTTCTCCTAAATAGCTACATAATTAGATGGATTATTTCATGTGTCTGTGCGTGTGTTTGCTGAAAAGAACAAGCCAGATAAATTAGCACTTAGCAGAACACACAATAGCACATAATATGCCCTTGTGTTTCATATAAAGCTTTATTTGTCATTCATGGCTGGTTGGCAAAACTGACTTTGCTTTTGAAAATGACAGGTGGTACTCTGGTGCTTTCTGTATGTAAAAAAGAAACAACCTTCACCAAGACAGCATCTGTCAATAGCTCCTGTGATTTAGTATTCAACCCTAAGCTTATGTTTCCTCTAAAGATCTTAGGCCTGACATCACCAAGCCAGCTA
Organism: Indicator indicator; assembly: GCF_027791375.1. NCBI lineage: Eukaryota > Metazoa > Chordata > Aves > Piciformes > Indicatoridae > Indicator > Indicator indicator. The sequence goes on along the minus strand of NC_072053.1, from coordinate 25,573,298 downwards.
TGCCACAAGTTACGTTTAGTCCCAAAAAGACCTTCCTCTTTCCTTAAGGCCTGATTATAAGACAGGTGAAGTTCAGTATATTTCAATAAGTTCTGCATTCCATGTCAGGAATCAATAGCCCTCCTCCTTTCTTCAGGGGTTATTAAATTGCAGCTGTAACATTAGCCTTCTTTATCTAATTGATTGTCTTTTCACAGGGCTAAGAAAATCAATAGTAGTCAATGGGTCTGCCCTGTTTTTCCTTAATAGATGTTTTCTCCTAATTGGCTGCCTGGGTGGCTTCAGTGAGCTCAGTATGTTTTCAGAAGTCCACAATATGTTGCAGCTCTTGTAAACTATTTTACCATGTGCAATGGTTATTGATTTTATAATGAAATCTAGAAAATTCAATAGCAATCAGGAATATAGATCAGGATTCCTAGGTACATTAAGGCAAAGGGCAAACTCAGTTTGCTACCACTCCAAGCTGTGATCTGATTAAATAATTCCTTAAAGTATTATCTTAGCTAAAGACTTTATACGGTCAGTTGATCAACTCTTCTAAATTTCATATGATGAAAAATGCATCAAAAATTTCAGTGTTTTTGACCATGCATCATCCAAATTACAGTTGATTTTAACCAGTAGGAGGAAGTAAAAATGTGTGGTATATTCAAAGCTCTTCTAATTGAATTTTGTCCATCTCAACTTCTTGAAATATTCATTCAAAGAAGATGCCCATTAGAAAATCAAGTTAGAAAAGAGAAGGGATGAGTTGGGCAGGGAGAAACACTCAGAGCTACAAAAATTATGCATTTGACCTTTGTTGAAAAGGTCAGTGTGTCAAATGCCTTATTCTCAGAGTCCACTCAACACTTAGAAGTTCAGTTCTGCCTATGGGGAAGCTTTGGAGGTGAGTAAATCTCACAAATATTTGTTTAATGTCATTTCCCTCTACAGTGTTGCTGCACCAATTCTGCTCTATACCTTGAAGGGATGTCTTTGGATGAGTGTCAGGCAAAACTGCAGCATCAACAGCACATCAATCACAGTCTGCAGAGATCATCAGTCAGTGATGTAAACTGATGTAAGATGCAGCCTACGTAGTATAACTTTGCTACTGACTCAAGATTTGCTCTGCACTAGGGCACTACATCTACATTTAAGCAATTCCTCAATTACATACTCTGATAGAGTGAGAGCAGGTCAAATTTCTTTGATGCTAAAAAGACCCATTTCTCCAATACGGAGAAACAGGTAGAAATACTTCAATGTCTATTATCAACATCTAAAAATTCAAAACAAAAACAAAATAAAACAAACAAACAAAAATTCCCAAGGAAATAACTATCAATCAGAAAATTCCACCAGCAGCACCACCACAACCAGATAAAATTCTGTAATTTAAAGAATAGGAAATGTTTCTTGTATCTTCATTTCCTAATCACTAAGGGGAACAAAAAGAGAATAAATGAGAAAGAAAATTCCATCAAATGAGAAATAATACAAGGTGTATTCTGATTTTGTTCCTTTGTGTCATATTTTTTGTCATTATTGTGGTTTTAATGAACAAAACCTTTTGCTTATTCCCCATCTTCATTGGAGGACTCCTCAGTGGAACATGTCATTAGGACAAGGCACTTGCGTTTTAAAATAAGCACAGAGTTTTTTCTTGAATGAATACATAATGAGATTTATATGTGTAGAAGACAATTATTTATGTAAAAAAGTTTATCGTTATCTGTACACCAAATATTGTGGCATTAAAGGTCTCTAACATTAACTAATATCAAAACTGTAAAAGTAGCCAGCCTATGCTAAAACCACAGAGAAAATTTTCTTATTAACATGTAATTGTCAAAATCATAATGGAAATCTATAACTGGAAGTACTGTGTTCCTTATAAATTTTTGCATTTTTCTGAATATGTTAACATTGTTAAAACCAGTGAGAACTTGTATATACTTTGTTATTTGCATTCATCCATAATATAGAATTATATGCACATTTTAACACATTCGATAATCCTTGAGAAAGCTCTGACCAAATGTGTATACATATTACATCTGATAACTGCCTGGCATGTATCCTAAGAGGGACTTAAAAATATTCTGGATTCTGCAAAAGACTATCCCACGCAAATGCTTTAGCCAGAAGGAAAATGTAAACATGCAAGACAATATCTTTGATTTTACCCCAGACATTTTATGTTGCATACACAATTTAACCAAATTGTGTGTGACAGACCATCAGCCTATATAAAATAGCTCTCTTATGCTTTCCACTGTCTTTGCACTGCTAGTTCCTTCCTGCTAAAACAGTACACAAACTTTCTTGAAGTTGTTAAGAGGTAGCGTCAGCGGAACTAGTGGTGGAGTTGTCTCTTTACATTCCTACTGCATTTAGATCATTTGTAACGAAGAAATTTGAGACTTGATCTGGTGAGATATTGGGTAGATGTTGACTTTCAGCATCTGGTCATGACAAGCCCAGAAGTCCTTGTCAATGGCACACAAGCATAAAAGAGTCTCATTGCGTAGTGGGCCTATGGCCTATGGCATAATATAAGAGCCCCAGTTTAGCAGAACTACATGTTAGCTGTTGGCACAACTTTCTAGTGAAAAATCAGCATGAGTTTTCTGTGTCCTTTGTTAGAACATTGAACTACAAGAGTAGCAAGAGAATGCTGGTGGTATAAACAATTTTCTATTTAAAACCCAGTTCAGTTCCTGAAGAAAAACAAAACAAAACAAAAAAGTAAAACAAAACAACTTCACTACTCTTTGCAAACTGAATTATGCTTGTATTTAGTGAGGTCAAAGCGAGAATAACAAATACATATCAGATTTGCTCTCTGTCCAATCTGTGATGTAACAGATTGTAGGCCAGAACTTGTCTAAGTTGTTCCTAGATGTGAGCAGCATTTTTAGCCAGTGTGAAATACCCAAATAAATGTCCATTTCTGTGTTAAATTCTTCTGTGTTTAATCATGGATTATCACGTTTTCAATCTCATTTGAGACTTGAAGAATCACAAGTGAAAGATGAGTATGTTTAATTTGGATGAATTTGTATCTTGGAATGCTATGATATTTGAACATCTCAGGCTTTAGAGCCTTGTCTTTTTATTATTTTAAGGCATGTTATCACCACATAAATTATAGGAATCTATATCTGAAGATATATATTTAAATATACATTTCCTGTGATTTAAAAAATTGTCTGAAATACCTGAACTGCTGCTAAGACATAGGAAACACAAAAATGGAAAGGACAAATACATAAAATGACAGCAGCAAGCTGGTTTTTATTCTACCAGTAGAGGGACACAACCAAACACTAAAATGGACACCCAAAAAATAATGCATTTTTTCACACTTTCAGAAAGACTTTTGGCCAAACTTTGTCAAGAATAAAATAATACAAATAAATCTTTGATGGGTAAAGGCCAAATACATCTCATAACCTAACATTTTCAGGAAGGTTATCTGCAGTTTTGCAGTCGGTATCATTTTTCCTTCAATGAGACTTTGAATTTCAGAAGAGATGTCCATTCAACTAGCAGTTTTACAGGGAGAATGGCTCTGCTGCTGGCATTCTTGCAGTTTATCTGCATCTTTGTGTTATTATGACATAACAATAAGGAATTAAAATGGTGTAGTGAAACATGAGTATGCAAATTAGATATATAAATAAAAAAAAGAAAATAAACTGCGTGTGGAAACATGGGTTCCCTAGAATATTAGATGAGAATAAGATGAGACCTCAAATTAGCATAATAACAGTCATAGTGTTTGTAACAAGCAAACGTGAACAGGAAAAAACACCTTTAAATTTTAACTCAGTGGAAAAGAAATCTTGACTAAAAAAAAAAAAATGTATGTAGGATTCTGCTGTACTGGAGGTGAAAATGGTAATTGTTTTGCCCCACTTAACTTGCACCTTTCTGCATGTTCTCCTTATAGAAATGGCTATTTCAGCCTGGTACCAGAGTATATAATTTGTGACAGTGTGCCTTCTTATGCACAAATAAACTGATTTTTTTTTTCTTTCTGTAGACTTCTTAAAAGTGCTAATGGAATCAGAACAAGACAGTACTGAAAAGATCTTCTCTTGCTTTTTGGAAAACTACATTAAAGAATGTGAGAAAGTTGTAAATTACTATTATAGCAAAAATGTAATATCATTAAACACTTAATTTTAAATATCCTCTTTATATTTATTCTAACCATGTGCTTAAAAAATAATTACTAACTATTTCTGGCAGTGACAGGATTATATTTTTTCCCACAAAACTGTAAGAACTAATTCACAGTTGGTATATATTCTACTCCAGCAGCTTTTCAATTACACTTTCAGATAATACTCTGTTTCCTAATCTTCTTAGTTTCTGTTTCAGAGAAATACGTGATAAATAGCAGACTTTCTCACTGATATCTGCAACTCATATCATATGTCAGGGTGAGTATCTATTTTTAGTCACTATCATTAATCTATCTGATTCTATTGCTTCTTAGTATGTTCATGTATCAGGCACATATTTGTAAAATAAAGATAAGAATGCAAATATCACATAATACATTCAAACACATTTTTCATTTAATTTGCATGGTAGATTTAAGTCACAGCAGAATATCATTCATTTAATCATGGTCATTTTATTTCTAGGGTAGGCTTTAGAAGAAAATTATAATCAGGTTGCAGATTGAATAAGAAGGGATTGTTCCAACTAGATTTTTTTCAACGGGAGGAAATATTGGTTTAAATATCTGCCAATGTGCTATACTCCTACTACGAAATCATTAAAGGAGACCCAGAGTGTTTTAGGGACAAATCCAATAAAGGATTTAAAGAATGCAAGACTAGAGCTGAAGTTAGTTATTGAAGTTCTAAATTATGACTCTATTCTCAATTGCCAGCTAAGTCTGGAGGTTTCTGAACCTCATAAACTATTCTGTGACTTTGAAGTTTCCCAGCTATCTAGCTTTCCCTCAGAGAGGCTGGAGTTTTTGTCCATCTTTAGTGAGCTAACCTTATACACTCCAACATGACTTGTATCTTTTCAAGCTGCTATTGTGTCAAACACTTCCAAGTACAACAAAAGCAAAACTTTGCAACTTAGTAGATTGTGGGTTTGGGGCTTTAAAAAAGACTGGCTCACAGAGATTCAATCTCATCTCCTACTATAAGTGTTCGTATTTGTATTAAAGACATTGGAATACAAGCTGGCTGGTAAAGCAAGCTATGCATACCCCTAGTACTAAAGGTGCCATTGTACAGAAGGAATTAAAAATTTATTTGGCCAGAAAGAGCTCACAAGAATGAGTGTGATGCTCTAGTGCTATGATTAAGGCACTCACTTTTGAGATAAAGAGACCACAACTCTGCAGCCAAGACTGCTTCTGTGTTTTATCAAATGAATACTTAATGCAACTACAAGCCCAAGAGAACAGATAAGGAAACACATCTTCCTTTCACTAGACAAAAGGTAGCTTCTATGTTTACTATGTAAGGATATGAGATGGGTTTCTACCCCTAACCTCCCAATGTGAAATGCTTATAGCTGGGACAGAATATGGGCAATCATGATTGTACCAAATAGAACCCTTTTCAGTCTGTACCAGTTCAGACTCAAGCAAAAATCACATTATAAATAATATAAATATACTATAAAGAATAGAGTAGTAGAATCTAACAAAGCAAGACAGAGTGGAAGAAAACATCACTTGTGTCCTGTGGGAAGATCCTGCAAGCTTGCATCTTAATAATGACGTACTAGTGTCTACATGCACACTGAGTGAAACATCTTCCCTGGAAAGAGGGCACCACTAAGGTGATTTTATGGAGCAGAACCTGAAAACATGAGTTGCTTCATGTGTGAATTTTATTTATTTATTTAATACTGAATTAAAAAAAAATCCTGATGAACTTTAAAAATTCCCAGATAAAGGAAAACCAAATCATAACAAGAAAACAAAACAAACAAACAAAACCTGAAACAGCAAAAAAAACAAACAGAAAACCACCAAACAAAAAAACAGATACATGCATGTACTGTGAAGCTAGTAGTAGATGAGAAGAAATCAATTTAAAACAGACTAGCACATCACTAGCTGGAACAAAATATTCATGAATGAAGAATAATTACTTCAGAGTCAGTTTGGCAGGGTCATTTCATGACTCTACATTGTTTTGTACAGCTACACAATCTGAATTTCAGAGTGGCTCCTTTTCTGATTTCCCTGGGTACTAGTTGAATCCCTGCCTACTGCTCTGAAATAGAGTAGCAAAGAACTAAAGCTAGCCATCAGCACCAAACAAACAAGCTTAGTTCATCACTAAGGTATCCTTCTTGTCTCTTTTTATTATTTTCTTTTTTCAGTCTTTTTTTTTTTTTTAGGAAGGTGTATTTATTCACACATAAATGTTCCTTAACTCCTGAAATTCATCTAGCCAGACTGCTGGTGAACTCAAATGTCAGAAGCTGGTGTCTCAATATTCCAAATTTATTCCCACAGGTGAAAAATAACTCATATGAGCTGCTCTGCAGAGTTTATCACAAGTTGTTTTTCACAGAAATAGCAATACTTCCTCTAGAAGAGAACAGACCCCTATCACCCCAGCCTTTTCTATGTCAGAGCAGGTCAGTAACTCATTCACACATCCTCAGGACCAACCCATGCAGGTCAGAAAGCTAGACATGCAACATATCTGTTTCTCACATCTCTGCCAGCAGACAAACATTGTCATTGCTTGCAACATACTGGGTGAAGAAAGCATATCGGTGCTTGGACCTTGCATTTCTGTGGGATCCTGTTACTCCTCTTACTACTGCAGTTACGGCATTCATATGAATTCATTGTATCTCCTGATGCTGCAAAGAGACTACTAGGTCTAGACGTTATTCAGTGTAATCTGAGTTATAGGTGCATAGACTATAAAAATCAGAAGGAACTCTCTGTTCATCTCATTGGATAATGGATACCACAAGAACTTACTACATTGAAGTCTTACTTACATAACTACTTAAGTGGGCAGTACAGCTCTGATATTCTGAGAAAAGTTGTGAAGGATGAGCATCCTAAACCACAAAATCTCATGAACTGATTGGCATCGGTATAGGGAATTAAACCAAGATTCAGAAGATACGGCCTCTCTTGGAACTCAATAAGAAAATGGCAAAGGAGTCTTTTTATGTATTGAAGAACATGGCACAATAAAACAGCAATACTAAAATGCCAGCATGTGTGGAATGATGATTTCTTTGAATTAAAAACAGCCTAATCGTAAACAAGGATGAGGCATAGCCATGCATGAGAAAATTTAGTTTGCCTGCTTTCTATGGTCAGAGTGGTGAAATCCAAGTCATGACATTTTAGTGTCAGGCTCTTCTATGGTCTCTACAATCAGTTGTAAGAAAAATAAATCTATAAAACAAATTCAACTCATTAGAAACAAATTTCTTTCACTGACCTAAACCTGAGATCATTCTTTTTGCCAACACATTGGCTTCCCGTAATACTACTCAGTGCACACCTGTGGTATATTAGTTGCTACTGTATTGAAGTGTTAAAAGCAGTATGTATTTCAAACACTTGATTTATAGCATAGACAGACTTTCAGTGAGATGCACTTTCCATTTTTCATGGTAGTTCTGCCTGAAAGCACTTGGCAGAATGTAGCCTGTGGAGGGAGGGAGAATTTGGGCTGTATAGCCTGAACAATTTAAAAGGCTGTTGAATTAAAAGATGTGAAAATCTGTTGGAAAACTGCTAAAGAAAATGTGACTCTAAAACTTTTATTACATAAAACTAGGCTTGCTAGGTAGGCTCGTCAGAGTGAAAGCATGTAAGACACCTAAATAAATCACCTGACGTTACAAAATCTTGGCATGGAAACCAGAAAGGTAGAAGGTATCTGTGAGCTCTTCTGCAGGTCCTTTCTTCCAAGAGCCCCACAGAAGGTGAACCCTGGTTTCTCATTTGCAGGTATGCTAATATAATTTGTTACTCTCTGAGAGGTTTCTCACTCCTCCTTCTCAAGTCTTCCTGACTCCTATCAGACAATAGTCCCTGCCATAACGACTGAAGGCAGTCAGCAGAAAGGGTGTGAATTTTCACTCTCTCAGCCACAAAGTGGAGAGTAGAGAAGTAGGCTGGGCTCAGATGATTCAAGGCTCTGCCCTGAGCTCGTTCTGCAGACCTGTAGACATGCAGAATAGGGGTTGTCACACACAGCCTTCATGCTCTGCAAGGAAAAGCTCTGATAATCAATCCAGCAGAACAGGAAATAACAGTTTTGGAAGTTTTACATCACAAGTAACATGGCTTGAGTGGACTTTTCCTTTATTTCTCTTTTCAGGAGGTACAACAAACCACAAGATAGCCTAGATTATTCCTTCTCATATTTAATATTCTAGAAAACTGAATAGTTATTTGTTGTATTAGGCAGTATTCGTTCATCATGAGATGTAAGCAGAGTTACATTAATATTAATGGGTATATACTTAGAAATGAAAAACATATGCTGAATGATTATCAATATCATTAAGCAACCAGTAATTTTCTTGTTGAGAAAGAATGATAATTAGGCCCTTAGTAAATCTCAGACAGAACCAAAAAATCTTGCATGTATCCTTTATATTCATAGGAGAGCTGGCAGCCTACCTGAGCCTCCCCTCCCACATATGCTTCCAGCAATAAGGTCAATTGTAACATAGCAATGTATTGCTTATGTGGCTGCCAAGTTTTAATTGAAATGTGATAAATTTCACTGCCAAGGTCAGATGTTATTTTCTGGTTAAGGAGGGTTCAAGCCAGCCTCTTAAAAAGCCACTCCTGATTTTTATAGTGTCCAATGATCTGTTCCTGGAAGTTGATTTACCACAGGTATGACCTACTTACTCTGGGATGACCTCTTCCAAAATTGTCAAGAAGCTGGTTCATTTACAGACATTGGCTAAAAGTGTATTTTAGTAAACTGGATTCCATTTTATTAGCGTGAAAATAGGCCTCACCAAATCAATAAGACAGGAAGCCTTCATTTTATTGCTTTAGACTAGAGACTCAAAGGTCATTTAATATAAACAGAGTTGGGCACATAGCAAAGACAGCAGTAAATGCTAGAAACCTCAACAAATAGTGGTCTTTCATCAGAAGAAAAACAAAATCAAAGCAATCTTTATATCTTAAAAAAATACAAATTTTCAGTGATCCAATATTAGTTTTGTTGTAAAACATTTATGGAGCTAGTGTACTTTTATGAACGTATAAATTGAAGAGAATATTTCAATTACGGTGTTATTTAAAAGCCATCCTGTAAATTATGAGTTTTATAAATAAATTGTCTATATTAGTAGAATCAAAAAGGAAGCAGTAATTGCACAAAATATCTTTGTAAAGTACTTATAAGAATTGAGGTAAAAACAATTTGCTAATACTTGGAAATAGTAATTATTATATATGAATGCATATAATATTATATGATAAGTTGCGTATTGTTTTATATAGTCTATATTTTATAAATACAATAGAACTCTTAAATATTTGTAGTATTTTACATGTGCTCATCAACTTAATTATTTCAAATTACATGAGTTTCCATCTAACAAAACCACATCTCACTAAATCTACCTGCATTTGGTAAATTAAGGCTATTTCTAAGCAGTTACTTTTTGCAAGCTCAAAAAATGAAATATGTAATTGAAATCTTTTTATAACAAACCTGAAGTAGAAAGAAATATGCCAGATTAATCATCCAGAATCATAATCAATCATAAAATAAAGTGGAAAAAAATTTATTCCTTGTCCAGTGCTACTGCATGTTTGCTCCAGAACACTTTGGAAAAGCAAACGCATTTATCAGAAAAAGTTTCTGCCACAAGATCTTTTACTATATTATTCCTCCTGATATTATAAAGGAGTAGAATTATGAGTTCTGTAATTAACAAACACAGGAAAATTACCTTCATCATTTAATTCATATGAGCTGTAATTAGACTTGAAATTTACAACAAAGATGAAATCTTTAACAAAAATCAAATTAATTTGAAAGCTGACAATCAGAAATTGCAGCTATTTTCAAAACAATTCTCCTCCCCAAATAAAGTTTGCAAGTGTATGACATTCTGTGGGTATAAAGATGGTATTTCTTTAGAAAATATGTAAAAACATGTACATATAGGTGGCTCATTAAATATCAAGAATTTTGTTTTGCAAAGTTTTTTCACCACATGTAATTGGTTTTAGAACATAAAGCACAATTATCGTAGACTAAAATGCTAAGGTAAAACTACTGTACTTTTCTGAGCTGTCTTCATTGCTATTACAGCTTTTCCACTCTGTGTTTCATCAAACTTATCCCAAATGAGCACATCCCACAACACTTTGGGAAGATAGCATGCAAGAATCTTGCTTTCAAGGTCCCAAAATACCCAAACTGTCCTTATTGGTTGTGCATGAAGCCTTCTGCTCCTAGTAAATATCCTCTGGTATATTTGCACTTTATTCTCTACTTTATGCACCAGCATACACTCCAGTCTGAATAGATGGTCTCTTTTTCCTCCCATAACTCTTGTCAAATCCTGGGTCTCTTGCAAGACAATGTTAAGCACAATAGGTGCTAGGGTTGGTCCTTGCTGCCTGCAGGCTACTGAGGGCTGTGCACTGAGGTGGCTAACAGCCAGGTAGAGCTTTTTGAGCATTTTGCATTTTTTAGGGCAAAAAGAGTAGGCTGAACCTTCATTTATACCAACCCCCAAACCATTAACCAAGCCTGAACCCATTATGTGAAGAATATTAGAATGCAGGCACATCGATCAATATTTCTCCTAATCTTCAAACCTTATTCCTGTTCAGTCTCTTCATTCCTTCTCCCTTCCCTTGCTGTTACTAAATTTAGCTGTCCATACTCTCCCACAGTCTTTACTATTCTTTTCCATAGTACCATGCATGAGCTAGTGATATGTTACAGTAGGTGCTCAGGCTTCAATAGTGTGGTCCTCTGCTGATCTTTCAATAAAATTTCATGACTTTTCCTTTGTTCGTATTCCATCCTTGTGTAATCTTCACCTCCTACAAACCTCCTGCACTCATGTGGCTGCAGCTCTGGTCCCTGTGTAGCCCAAGTGTGGGATTGGGGAGAGGCTCTGGGGAGATCTTATAACAATCTTCCAATATTTGAAGGAGGCCTACAGGATATCTGGGATGGACTTTGATAAAGGTGTGTATCTGTAGTATGAAGGGTAATGGCTTCAAACTGGAAGAAATTCGATTTAGATTAGACATTAGGAAGAAATTTTTTACCCTGATGGGAGTAAGGCAGTGGAACAGGTTTCTCAGAAAAGTTGTGGAGACTTGGAAATACTCAAAGTAAGGTTAGATGGGGCCTTGTACCACCTTGTCTATTAGGAGGTGACTGCCCATGGCAGGGGAGTTGAAGCATCTTTAAGGTCCCTTCCAAGCCTAACAATTCTATAATTCTATGGTTCTATAATGTGCAGTGCAACAAAGAGGAAGCTTTGACCATCCACTGAGGACTGTGAGAAAGCTAGGCAGTATTACATTCATAATTCACAAAAGTCATTAGCTCAAGATTAAGCTACTTTTCCAGTTATGTCCAAGTTTCTATAGGTGAGCTAGACCTAGGCTTTCTTTTTCCTGCCTTCAGTCACAGTACAAGTTAATGGATGCACAATGGGTGCAATCCAACACCTGCAAATTCGTATTTAAGTAAGTCAAATCATTTAAACATACCTTCCCTAGCTGTAACTTGGTGATAGTTTAAAGCCAGTTGCACCTTCGCCAAGGCAGTGCAGCCTCAGGTTGTAAAGCTCATATCCTCAGATATGCTGCCTTGTCTTTACCTGACATTGCCTGCCTTCCTGAAACCAGAACAAGTACAGTATGAAAACTTCACACTAGTATGGTGTGGGAGTTTTAGGCTGATGCCTAGGAAATTTTCTACGGATCTTGAGTAGAAAGTGGTAGAATGTAAATAAATTACCGTTGGATGTAAAGGGAAAATAATAAGGTCTAAATAATCCCATTGGTCTGATAACTAACATAAAGTTAGTTGTAGAAACTATTCTGTCTCTTTCTCATCTCTTTGCTCCAGCTGATACTAGCTGGTGGGTTTTGCTTGGCTGTTGCTGACTTTGGCTGCATTCTTGTTGTGGCTGAGTAACTAACAAGCTACTCTCCACTTTACTCTTTTTTTCTTTTCCCTGGTATAGGGGGGGAAGGAGACAGACAGGGGGAAGCTATTGATAGCTCCCTGGTTTTGTCCAGGGGCGTGCTTGCATTGTTCATAAATTATAAATATATGTAAATACTGTGTATTTTGTACATATTCAGTGCATTTCATATTTCTAAATTTTAGTTTGCTTGTAAATATAGCTTCATTTGCTTCCATCCAACTGAGCTGGTCTGGCAATTTTATTTTGGGGGGGTAATTCTCTCAAATTATTTGGGAGGTAATTTCAACCCACCATACATAATTTTATATAAATTTTGTGTCCACATTTATTGTAGATCAAGTATGTGCTACTGCTTGTAGGGCAGTAGAGCACAGATCTTCTGTTATCAATCATCAGAATATGGCTCCCCCAAATTCATATCTGCTGTATGCATCTGCAACTCATTACTCCAGTCTTGTACGCAAAATAATTGCTTTCAGAAAGTTTGATTGATTCCATTGAGGCTTCTTGAAACAAAGTAATATTCCATAGGAGAAAGGCTGACAGAACTTAATCCTTGTGATTTAAAAAAAAAAATTCTTAAACTGGTTATGATTAGATATTTTTGCTTTTCAAAGTTAGTTTCAGCTGATAACTACAAGTGCAAACAGGCTTCCCTTTTTGTGTATGGTTCACATACAATCTTTTATACAAGGTAAGGACTTAATAGTTCATTTACAAAAGATTTTTATCATAATTGTCAGTTCACAGTCTTCAGTTATCATAATAATAATAGTTTTAAATGTAAAGAAAGTAGTGTCTGCTCCTGTGTGATCCTGAGCAGATGCCAGCAGTTTACAAGGCACGGGTTGGTTGTTGCAAATGCACATAAACACTTCTTCAGAACACATTTACTCAGATCTTTATGGAGGGCTGATCAGCTTAAAAAATACTAATCAAAGAACGACCAAGTGTACTTTGCTCTACTGGCTGCTGTGCCAGTTTTTTGTCATTCAATCTCATTTTCGTTTATAGTTTTGGACAATAAATGGCAACTATATCTTACTTGCTGGCCTTGTTTCAGAGGATAGATTCTTTCAGCTTTTGGTGGACCTGCACATCTAAATATTGGCTGTTCTCCACCACCTAGGTCTGCTTGTCATACAGACTTGAAGATAATTCAGTTCTTTCTTTATCAATTCTGCTCTTTCTTATCCCTGTCTGGCAGTAAACATGGAGTGGAAATATAATTTTGTTCCCTCTGTGAGAGGAAAACTTACCACAAAATATTAGATTGACAGGTACAAATTTTAGTCCTTCAGCAATTCAGATCTCATTCTAAGGGCACACTTCTAGACAAAGCTTATTCAAATGAATAATCATCAAAGAGTTAAGCCATCTAAATGCGAAATACTGAGGAACAATTATCAGATGTTATACAGACAAGTAACTTTTTCCTCTCTTTGTCCATTCATCTTTGCTGATTTTATTTCTTGTATAAATCATACACTACTAAACAGAAATATCAGCCAGCCTTCATCTAAGTGGCAGAATTTTTACAAGTACTAGTACAGGGTGTATGTTTTTAGCCATTGTACACTGTCTTTTCTAAAATGCTGTTTTACTGTTCTTTTGAAAACAGCATATATAGAGATAAAAATTGAAGCAGAAATGTTTTCAGGCCATAGGTATTCTCTTGAAAGTACCTCAAGATGTTTGATGTATCAATGCAAATTTTAGCTTTATGACATTTACCAGCATAAATGTTTCTCTTAATTAAGGTATTTCTGGTATTAGTTATCATCTTGTCTTTTGGTATGCTGAAGAGTGTGTTCTCTCTCGCTCTACATTGAAGGTTTCTTCATCTCCAAGAGCCTACTGTGTGGGTGGAAGTTTTGAAATATCAGTGTTAAAGGGACTACATGTTTAGAACAGAAACTATCGAGCCCTTGAACTTTGTATTGCAACAAAAATATTAAAAGTCACACAACTAAGTAGTCAAAAGTTTTATACCATTGATATGTTGGTGTGTTTAATTATACAAACCTCATCAAGTTTGCTGATGATACAGAAGCAGGACATGGCAGGGCACGGGAGTGGGGGCAGGCAGCAGTGGGAAGAGGGTAGGGGCTGACAGACAGGAAGGTTGTGCTGGCATCCAACAAGATGTCCTGCAACTGAGAAGGAACAATAAACTGCACCAGTACAGGTTAGGAGATGATCTGCTAGAGAGCAGCCCCTTGGAGAAGGATCTCAAAGTCCTCTTGGACAACAAATTATCTGTGGGACATCAATGTGCCCTTGTGGCCAAGAAAGACAGTGGTATCCTGGGGTGCATTAAGAAGAGTGTGTCCAGCAGATCCAGGGAGGTTCTCCTCCCCCTTGACTCTTCCCTGGTGAGGTCCTACCTGGAATATTGCATCCAGTTCTGAGCTCCCCAGTTCAAGAGGGACAGAGATCTACTTGAGAGAGTTCAACAGAGGGCTACAGGGATGATTAAGGGACTGGAGCACTGCCTTATGAGGAAAGGCTGAGAGACCTGGGGCTGTTTAGTCTGGAGAGGAGAGCTGACAGGGAATCTAATGTATATAAATATATGAGGGCTGAGTGTCAAGAAGAAAGGGTCAGCCTCTGCTCACTTGTGCTCTGTAATAGGACAAGGGGAAATGAATGTAAACTACAGCAGTGAAAGTTCCACCTCAACATGAAGAACTTCTTTACTGTAAGGGTCACAGAGCACTGGAACAGGCTGCCCAGGGAGGTTGTGGAATCTCCTTCTCTGGAGACTTTCAAGACCTGTCTGGATGTGTTCCTGTGACACCAGCATTTGGTCTTGAAGTTCTCCAGAGAACTTCTTCTTCAAACCCCTAATGTCCTGTCATCCCACAACATTGATCAGATCCCCTCTCAGTCTTCTCAAGACTAAACAATCCCAGGGCTCTCAGTCTTTCTTCATAGAGGAGATGCTCAACTTTCCTGATCATCCTTGTGGCTCTCGATTAGGCTCTTTCCAGCAGATCCCTGACACAGTATTCCAGGTGTGGTCTCACCAGGGCAGAGTAGGGGGGGAGAAGAACCTCCCTAGACCTGCTGGACACACTTTTCTTGATGCACCCCAAGATACCATTGGCCCTCTTGACCACAAGGACACATTGCCATCTCATGAAGAACTTGTTGTCCACCAGGACTACAAGGCCTTTCCCATGGAGCTGCTTTCCAGTAGGGCAACCCCTAACCTGTACTGCTGCCTGCTATTATTTCTCCTCAGATGCAGCCATGGGAGCTGTCCCACTATGTCTCTGCAATCGTGATGAGATCATAGCCCTGTGACTGCACCCAGATCTCTAGTTCATCTTGCTTATTTCCAATGCTTCTTGCGTTGGTGTACAGACACTTCAGAGACTCAGCAGAGAAGCATCTGCTACCATTGTGGGTATCACATAATCCACCATCCCCTACAGCCCCTGGGATAGCAGTGGAGTTGGTACCCTGCCTCTCAATTGTTCCAGACTTGTCTTCAGTGAGCCTGGCTTTTCCCTCCTCTCCCTTCAAAATTAGTTTAAAGACCTGTGAACCAGCTCTGCTAGTTCTTGCCTCAGGAATCTTTTTCCTCTTTGAGACAAGCATTTCGTATCTATAGTAAGCAGCCCTGAGGTCTTGTAGAGTAGCCTGTGATCAAAGAACCCAAAATCCTACCAGTCGCACCAGCCCTGCAACCAGGCATTAATGTGCTGACTTTACCTGTTCATGCCCTCATCAGACATAGCTGATGGTGGGACAGAAGCAAATGCCACCTGTGCTCCTGACCACTTCACCATTAATCTCAGGGCTCTGAAGTCTTTGTTCATTGCTGTCAAACTCCTTGAAGGCATTTCTTCATTGCCTGTTTGGAGAGCCATCAACAGGTAATAGTCTGTTGAATGGGCCAGGGTAGGAATTTTTCTCACAATGTCCTTAACCCTCTTCCCTAAGGAGAGAATTGGGTCTCATTATAGGGCCCTCAACACCCTTAAGTGTAGTCCCTAAAGTCTGCCATGAGAAGGGAGACACATCAGTGCTCCCCACTTCCAGAAACCTGGACACCTGCGTGTTCATGTTGGACCTCTGGGTCAACACAGTTCTTCTGGAAAGAGCTTTATGCCGAGTTACAACCATTGCTGTTCCTGCCCGTGTGACCTACCTGGAGAATGCTTCAGTGACACACCCAGGTGACCTTCTGCCAATTTTCTTGGGTGTTGGCTCCGCCAACACTTCACCTACCTCTATCACAAGAGATACTAGCTCAGGGAAGGAGGAGGGGACTCTCCGCTCTCCACGTTCTGCCCAGTTTCTGACCTCTAGAACCCACTACTCTGTGCTGCAGTACTCCAACCTGCCACGGAGACAGAACAGCTCCAGAGGCTGAGATCTCACACACAGATTTCCTAGTGGATAGCAAGTTCTCCATGAGACAGCAATGTGCCCTTGTGGCAATGACATCCTGGGTTGCATTAAGAAAAGTGTGCCCAGGAGGTTTAGTTAGTTTCTCCTTCCACTCTACTCTGCCCTGGTGAGACCACAACTGGAATATTATGTTCAGTTTTTGGCTCCCCACTTCAAGAAAGACAGGGATCTGCTGGAAAGAGTGCAATGGTTCACTATGAGAATGGTTCCGGGACTTAAACACCTCTCCTATGAAGAAAGACTGAGAGAATTGGGGCTGTTTAGCCTTGAGAAGGCTGAGAGGGGATCTTACTAATGCCTATAAATATCTGAGAGGTGGATGTCATGATGAAGATGACAGCCTCTTTTCACGGCACTCAGTGATAGGATAAGGAACAATGGTGCTAGAAAATAGGAGGTTCCATCTCAACACAAGGAGATAATTCCTTGCAGTGAGAGTGACAGAGCACTGGAAGAGGCTGCCCAGAAAGGCTGTGGAGTATCCTTCACTGGAGATTTTCAAAACCTTACTGGATGTGTTCCCGTGCAGCCTGCCCAAATGACTCTTTTGTTGTCCTGGGGGTTGGACTCGATGATCTCTGAAGGTTGCCTCCAACCCCTAACATTTTGTGGTAACGCCTTTGTCTGAAGTAATAAATAGACATTACTAGGCAATTATCTGTCCATTCTCTTACTCCTGAACACCTGTCCCAATAACATAGCTAAAAATTATGAAGTGCGGATTCATGGGAGACTCCACTTTTCCCTTGGAGGATGTTTTTGTCTTTGGACAACAAACTACAGAAAAATCAAAGCTGTTACTAAAGCAGGAATATTTTCTATAAAACATTAAATAATATTTTCTAATAAATATTCTCAAAAGAAAGCCCCCAAAATCTGACTTTCATCTCTGTATCATAGTTGGAAAGCAAATCTAGGTAGCAGCACAGTAAATATTTGAAACAGCAAAAAGGCAGGTGTTGGTATTCTCCAGATTAACCAAAGATGGTTAGGTTAGTTTTGTGTTAAGTGAACAAATCTATGTATTTGGAGGGGAATATCCTCGTCCAAAGTTCTGATGTCTGAAATCATAATCTCGCAGCTACTAACTTTTTAAATCAAGTAAATTACCTGTAAAAGGCCTCATGAGTAACCCCTGCTTTTAAATGCTGTGGAGCATACACTAATACGTCTAACTGTACTCTTTGTGATGAGTCCCACTGAAATTCATGATGAAATGTGACTGTTCTGCCTTACAGAACTGTATCATGCAAACTAGTTAAACTAATAAGCGATCTAAAACACCTTCAGCAGGTTAATGATAACACTCAGTGCGTATCTTTTTAAAATATCAGTTATCACAACAATCTTAGCCCTGAGAAAAGCAAAGGTACAACCAGCCTGGTAATTAGGGTACAAAACACTTGGGTGCTGCAAAAAACACCTGGGGCTGAAAATCTGTTTAAACAGCACTTACCATGACTTTGATAACTTACAGTGGATAAAGCCACAAAGGAGCAAAAAATTGGTTATTACCAATAAAGATTATTGCCAAGTAGTTACCGGACAGGAAGTCTAGCAGCAACTCTTTATAACACAATTCAAACTGAAAGATCTTACATCTCTAGATGCAGCTGTGTTAAAAGATACATTCTTTAGTGATTACAAGCATTACTTCTTGTTGTTATGAAATAATTTTAGCACTGTGCATAGGTAGAGAACCTTCATTCTGAGATCTGCAAAGAAGGTTATTCCACTGAAGTCTGCTATTTAATAAATGCATATAGTTTCATTTTACTAAGACATAAATTATATATTAAATATAATTTTTTATATTCTAAACATAGTACAATAATATATAACAAACTTTACTGCAATCATTTCTGCATGAATGTAAACAATTAGCATTATGCTAATCATCTAGACATGTTTTCATGTCTTTGCAGTAGATACATGAAGATAATGTGTACAGTGTTTATTGCTTGTTAGAACTTACATGCACCTCTCAATATCTTTGCACTCACATACTATTTAGATATTGTTGGTGTTTACAAATAACAGTGACATTACTGAGCATGCAACACAGTTGTAGGACTTATTCTGGGGAGGGGTAGTTTCTTTATCTTGTATTTTCTTAGGAATGGGTCTCAGCTGCTCCCTTCCACAATTTTACTCTGAGGCAATAAATAATTCAATGTGCTAATTTGACAGATGACTCTCCAGGAGCCTCCTACCATTACCAGCACCATTAGGCCATAATATGCATGATGGGCATAGACCATTCAGCAAATGTCCTTCACTTGTTTACCACTAAAGAGCTGTGCTTTGCGCAATTAACTAATGAAGCATCACAGGCTTTTTTTCCCCTTCCCTGCTATTTCAATATATCAATGCAGATTGTCTAAAGGCAAAAATATTTTGTTTTCTTTTGTCAAATGAGTATTTATTGGGAAGTTGTAGACTTGTCTTATGCTACACTCCTGTGAATAAAGAGAAAATAGTAAGATGTTAAAATTTTTTCTTTAATGATGTGCATAGCACATATGTAAGAAACGCATAGTATAAAGATGACTAGAAAAATATGAAGGTAGATTCAGTATCACAGAAACTGAAAAACACTGAGTACATGCTTCAAATCTTTTGCCAACTTTGTCCTGGCTGGACTCTTTGTAGCTGCAAGAATCAAGGGACGATCATGCTAAAATTATAAAAATAATTTCTTGAATTACTTAGCGATAAATAATCAACATTGGGTATGCATATGAAATTAATATCAGTATTGCACAGTATATTTTAATCAAATATATGATTACAGCAGCCATATTGTATCAAATATATTTGTTAGAAAGCAAAGAAAACAGCAAATCTGTAAAGAAAATAAAATTCAATGATAAAGCTACAACAGCATCTGTGTTTGTTGGTCATCTTACAGCACTAAAGTTTCTGTTTCATGACAGCTGTTATTATCTCAATACAGGGCACATGTAGACATGAAAAGAATAAATCCACAAGACAATTTTCCCTATTTTTTCTGGATTTTCCCACATGTGCTCAAAAGCATCATAAAGCCAGTTTTAAAACTGGATTTTCTCTAGAAGAAAAGTTCAGTCTGTCTATAATTTTCATCTTTAATATCTTCAGTTCCTCACCTGTACATGTCAATTCTCTCATCTCCTTAATTCTTCTCACTGTTCCTTTCCATGACATATTCTCTATGCTTTGTTACATGTTATAACCCTTAGTTTGTTCTTAGTTTCTAATTATGACTCTATTTTTTTCCATATTGGTACCATGATCTGTGAAAGATTAATGCAGTTATCACTGAGCTCCTTTGGCTGACACAGGCTGACATGGAAATCTTTATGTGGGACTGTACATCATAAAGAGCATCAGTAAAATTCTTCATAGTAAAGGAGCAAATGCAGTTGCAAGCCTGAGTTGAGCTCTGTCATGGGAAGTAATATCTCAACTTTCCTTTCTAAACTTTAGTAGGTACTCCACTTTCTATAGAGACATAGAAATTTTTTTCTGAAGTTTTTCAAATGTGGTGAGATTTCCACTATTTTTTTCTGTAAAATGCTTTTCTGTTCAAATCTGTTTATTTGTTCATTGCTATAAAGGACACCAGCTCTTCTGACCTTACACGAAAACACATTACCTTCTTGGTGTGCTAAAATAAGCTTCAGTTCTGGTTGAATGGATGAAAAATATTCTACCTTTGCTGCTATGGTATCAGAGTGGAGCACAGGCTATAACCAGGTATATTGGGAAAGCGGAAGGTTATACAGCAGGATCCAATCTGTCTCAGTTATACAAAATCCCTTCTTCTTAGAGTTCAGAGAACCGGGATAAAATGTTCTCTACCCTTCCCTGTACACAGGTTTATCTACCTATTTTTAGCATAAAAATTATTCAAGTAGTCTCTGCAGTATCTGCTGTCTACTTCTTTTGTTCTACTAATCTGATCAATGAGCAGTCAAACAGCCAGGGGAAGCAGATGATACAGATGCCAAAGGGTGAAATAACCAGTCCCCAACAACTGGAGGAAAAGAGGTCTTGTCCTGCTCATAGGGGTGATCTGTCATGAAAATCCTACACTTTTCAGGGAGTTGTCATTAACCAGGATTAGCAAATTTCAGTTTGTTGTGTGTTAAGATCATCTAGTAATAAGAACTGTGCAAAACGTAAAAATATATTCCACTTTTTCTCTACTTCAAGTTTTGAATGCATATCTGCATTGATTATGTATTTATTCTGCTCAGTCTTCAATACTTACTAATGTTCACAGTATTTGTTCATTTATACCATTCACAACTGTAAATAAATTATCTCTGTTTCTGCTAAACAAATGTAGCAATAGTCTCTGAAAGAATGGATAGATTTTTAGTGATGGTGCAAGGTGTTACTATAGGAAAAAAATATAAATGCTTGTAAGTACTAGCATTTATACTATATTATTATATATTAATAATACAAGTGAGTAGAAAATATGCAAACAAACCCATTTATATAAAATTTTTTTTTTCATATAAAATTACTCTTAGGAACATATAACCTAGTGTAACACTTTCAAAAGTCTGACTAAGGTATTAACATGTAACTTAAAGATATTTTAAAATTAAACATCTTTCTCTTCATTTTTATAAGACAAGTTTGCTCAGGGAAACTTTCATGTCTTCTATTAAACAAGCCTTAAGCTTGAAATGCAGTGTTCTGTGGCAGGCAGACAGTAACAAAAAGACATGGGACACACGGGACAAAGAAAAAAAGCAAACAATTTTCATTGAAAACAAGGTTTATCTGGTTGTAGTGCATGCTATATTGTGCCAAACAATGGTATTTACACCCCCTTAGGCCTCATGATAAGCACTGGACATGTGTCTTTAGAAAAAAGAAACTTCTCTCATCCCACTTTCTACCAGTGGTCCTTTGTTGGTTCACAGCATGGGTCTGACTTCGTGTCTTGATCCCACTTTAGGAGGAAGTTCAGCTCAATTCAATTTGGCTCTCCGCCTTTTAGTAATGAGACAACATGCATGTGAGCAAGCCCCGTGATAATGCAGAACAGATGGGCAGATTTTTGTCTAATTAGATTCTGGACAGCTTGTTTGCTTGTAGTAAATGTGTGTATATTTAGAGATTTCACACTTACTATAGAGATAACAGATTAGCCACAGACAAGGACAGAACACTTTCTGGTTTTTCCTGCTTCCTACCTTAGGTGTAGGTATACTAAAGAGACCTGTTAAGTAAAATCTACAAGTGCAACTGAATTGTTCTTGGCTATCACGCTCTTCACGAATTGAATGTTGTGCACATTGATCCTGAAATAAAATGCATCATACACAAACTCTTCTTTTTGAGCAGATCAATAGTAAAATTTGGGTTTACAATATTTGGGCCACTTATAGTTTGCAACTCTTTGCTAATTTGTTTCAATTATTATACAAAGACAATGACTCCCAGGACGTTTCACTAGTCACTTGTCTTAATACACATTTGCCAGTCTGTTTGTTAATATTTTGAAAGCATTTAAATGCTTTTGGAGGAAAAATCATCATTATCTGTGGTGTCATGTTGCCCTATGGACAGAAAGCACAAAGTATATTAAATGCAAGGTAATATTTCAAGACAGAAAACATACTATATCCAAGGAAATATATGGTACTGGCGTTTCTAATGAACATAACAAGGTTCTCTACTTGTTAGTTACTCACCTCAATTAACATATGTAAGTTAAGACTTCTCAAAGTACTGTGAGTTTGTACTTTCTATATGTCAGCCTTTCTTTCTTCCTGCGTCTACAACTGACTTTGATTTTAAAGTTGAGACTATAGGAAAAGTGCAAGATCTTTCCAGTATTAAATATACATTTAAAAGAGGAATTCAAAGAATGGAGATGTCCATCATCCTCATGATTCAATTCTCAGAGCATTTCAAATAGATTCTTCTTGTTTACTGTTTACTTCATCATCTAGACATAAAGAGGTGATGAGATTAGACTATTCATCTTGATGTGGATATACTGATGACATTCAACTGTGTATCTTGTTTTCCACAGGTGTGACTAATTCCACTATACAGGGATATCAGGGTCCAGATGACAACAGCTGGTACGACACTATCCTTCTTATTTCTGATTAGCTCAGGATTGCCCTGTATAAAACTGAAGTAACACTCATTCAGAAAGGAAGGATTGCTTTCAGATGTAAACTGTCTTTCTTTACTATTTCTGTGTTATGTATTAGTCTCCTCCAACAAGAGAAGTGATGCCTAAAATTGTAGTCTGTGGAACTAGACTATTAACCCCTAGAGATGCAAGTGCCTGAAGTCAGAATTCACAACATTTAGCCAATGTTACTACTATTGGTATAAGGCAACATTTCAAATTTTTAGTGGAGCAGATTATACTTTCATCATTTACTGAATCTGCATCCATGACCAACCTAGACTGCGACACTCCTTTAGAGGTGGAAAATCCCCAAACATGGTGGAGTTATGAAGATGCTGCATGTTCAAAGCAGAACATATTTGTTTCGCCCTGTGTTTAATCATTACTAGTGACTATTCTTGAAACACCTTGACAAGATTCTCTTGTTGTTAATGACATTCCAATGAAAACAGAAAGAAAATACAGCAAGATTTATTCACTTTTCAAAAATTCAATTTTTATATAGCCTATCATGTTTTATTCCTACTTCTGACTCTGTAAAGTCATAGAATTCTCTTGATAGGACTCAAGTTCTTGGCAGGACTTCCTGCATCACTTAGAAAGTTATGTGATTACTTTATACACTATGTTAAGGAACTAAATACATGTTATGTTTTTCAAGGAGGAGCATGTTATGTTTTTCACTTGTATCTCATTTTTAGTAATAAAAAAAGACAAAGAGTTCTAAATGTTTTAAACTCTGCTTCCTGGCATCCTCCATTCTCTGTGTTACTGTTCAGAATTTTGTGAAACGTTTCCTTCAAACAAGATTTTCCATTTGTTTATGGAAGGAAATATAGTGTAGGAAGTGGAAAAGTAGTGCTCATCTTCCTGTAGCATATGCCAGTTCCAGACACATGACTGTATGCTTACCCTATAGTTTATCAACTAAGTCTCACAGCAACAGCTGCTTTCTCATATTATGTGAGAAAGTGAGTTTAAAGAAATATTGATTATAATAGTAGTTGCTGAGACAATGCTTTTCTTTTTCTTTTAGTCATTTACTGCTCTGAGCCTTCTTCTTCTAAGTGTCAGTTTCTTCTGAAATGAATATCAGAAATACTATTCTACAAGATCTTTTTGTTGCCTCCTAGCTCCATAGTTCTGTCCTCATAAGCCCAAAATCTTGCTCAGGACATTCTGTTAAAGCCTCTCAGTAGGAGGGCAAAAGATGACAGTGCCAACCTTAGTCAATGGCTCTGAATAAGGCTAGCAAATGTGTATTTTTTCGAATGAACAAATGAAAAAAAAAAATCACCAACCCCAAAGACAAAACAAACAACAAAAAATAGCGAGATGGAAATATTAGTTTTATGCTTTTTGTGCAAACCAGGTATATAACCATCTGACTCCTACCAGTTTATATGTCAACTTGAGAAGGGTTCTCTTTTCCTGACAGCCTTGCATAGCCTTGGACTTCCCAAATCCCTGCCTTCTGACAGCTTGCTCATCCTGCTCTGGTTTGTTGACACCCGTATTCCAAGTATTTTCTGGGTAGGTGGAAGGAAGGGATTCTAGCTGGTGCTTAGATTATTGTTTGCTTCTTGTCCTGGTTTTCAGTGATTTAATGAGCGACCTTCACAGGCTAGGTGTGCAGGCTGCTTGTTTCATCTTCTAAGCTCTTTAACAGACAGCTGGTGAGAGTTTGCTGATCACCTTTGGAAATAGTACATTTATGCATTTCTTCTTATTTTAAAGGACATTTTTTCACACAACAGAAATATTGCTTCTCTCACAATTACATAAGTTTTCTTTATCATTCCAAAAGAAGTAATTTTACTAAGGTACAAAAAAGACACTCTTCATAACTAAAATCTAATTTTAAAGGTATCATAGATTAGACCTGTAAGCTATGCTTAGAAGAAAAAAAAAAAGAAAGAAAAAAAAAAGAAGAGAGCCAAAACTCAGGAGAAGCTAGAGATGTAAATAGCAAAAATATAGAATTGTGTGGTAGTGCTGCTAAACAAAGCATGGTCCTTCACTAAATTGTAAAGTGTTCTTATCTTTCAGACAGATATTGCTCTAACTTGTAAAGCTGAATTTCACTTCAAACAGATCTGATTCACATCTTTGTGTGAATTTTCCAGCTTGAACATAGACTTATGATCAAAGTATATTTTATAAACTGGGGTTTGGGTTGGATTTTTTGTATGTTTGTTTGCTTGGGGTGGGATTTTTTGTTGTTGCTGTTGTTTGGGGTTTTTTGTTGTGGTTGGCTGGTTGGTTGTTTTTGTTTGGGTTTGGGTTGGGGTTTTTTTTGGCTGGACCATTCAAATAAACTTTCTATTTTCCCCTTTTATGTTTTCTTCTACATTTTAGCTGCAACACCTCCTCCTCTAGCACATTTTATAGTTAATACCACTTGATTGAAACAGATCACATGGGAAAATTCATATGTTACTTTGTATACATCCTGATTTTCTGCTTTACCCACATGTGACAAAACAGGTTACACTAACTGCCTTCCCGGAACCTAGAGATTTAATTTCGTTTGAGCTTTTTATTCCTTGGGGATGCTGTTATCAATGGTTGAATGATCTGAATTTATTACTGCCTAGCTCCTTAATTTTAGACTATATTTATGAATTGTTTACTTTTTATATTATTAAACACTTCATCCAAAGCAGTGGCTCTACCAGGCATCTGGACACGTCCGTTCTTCGCATTGTAACTCACCTGGGACTTCCCTAAACCTGACAGACACAACACTGGTAGTAGGAAACTTGTGCCTCTAACCCATTTCCATATTGCCTTTGTGGAACTAAAATGTAATTCAGGAATGAACACAACCTAGCTGGGGATAAGAAAAAGTCTGAACCTAGGCAACTGTGTGAGCATGAGCTAAAGGAACCCAAAAGTGCTGCAGAGGGAAAGAAACAATCGGGAGCTAAATTATAGGGCCCTTAATGGAGCAGCCTCAGTCATAGCTAATTTCATGTGTAAGAAGGTGCTAAAACTTTGAATACTTGGGAAACTCAGTATAAACATCACAGTCAACTAATTAATATTAACCAAAACCAGGTTGCAATACTCTGTGAATAATTCCATGTTGCTCCATCACATAACTAGCCTGATTCTCATCATAATATAAATGAGCCATGGTCTTAACATAAGAAAGCCTGATAGAGAACAAACTAATTTACAATAGGAGGCTCTGGAATTTCTTTTCAATATAAGAATCTTAATTTAAAAAAAAAAAAAAAAAAAAAAGCCCACAGTATTTGTGCTCTGGATCCTACGATAACTGAAGCCTTAGGAAATACTACAGATTTAAAGGAGCAGAGAAGGAAGAGGTGCAGTATCTGTCAACTTTACCACTAGTGAACACAGGCACTTATAGAGGGCTGGAAATTGCTTCTGCTTCATGCAGCTTTATATAATTGTATCTCACATTAATTTAATTTTATTTTACTGTTCACAGTTAGGAATTCTGAAGCCTTAAACTTGCAAAATTAAAACCATGGATGATTTCTTAATTGTGTGACTCAATTAGCATCTCTCTCCTTTCCCCTAACAACGATGTAATACTGTACTAATGAAAAACAGGGCTTCTTTATTTGCTATGGCCTTGGGGTCAATTATCAATTTATCATTGTGTCCTGTAGGTTTAAAATAAAATACTCTGTGCAGTGTAGTCATTGTACAAAATTGACATTAAGTAGATTCTGCAAGTATGGACTTAATAAAAAATACAAAGAGTGCTGCCTAAAAGGCTTCTACTACTATAAATTCTATTAGATTGCCTTTAATATAGGACAGTAGGAAAGTGCAAAACTAATTTAGAGAGGTTTTCCTTTTTCCTTTTACTGTTGTTGTGTATTCTGTATGAGAAGGAAAAACTAAATTAAAAATATCTTCAGTTGTATCTTAAAGATTTCTTATGATTTCAAACCTGGAATTGGTAATAAAAATGCTCTTAGTGAATGACAAATTTAGAGACTGTCTTATGACTGTCAAATACTGCTATGTACTAACCCATTCATAAGTAAATAAATGAAAAATTACTTTTGTGAAGTGTTAAACATATCCTGTTTAAATTATACAATTAGAACATAACTGATTAGGAATAACATTTCTTATTAAAGTAGTCAGCTGGTTAGGAAGTTAATTTGTGTAAGGTCCAGAATTGACCTTTCTTTGTTCAGCTCTTGTCTAGGAAGATATTCTGCTACAAGGAACTTCAAAAAGACTTCTAAATTAATTGAATATTAAACCTAGATTCCCATATTTCAGCACCTAGATTGCTCCTGCATCCAATATTCTTCATCCAAATTTTTCCTCCTCTTTTCTTGGTCTGGGAGGAGGAATCTAATTTCAGCTTCTTAAACCTCAAGACAAGTTGTATTTCCTCTGTATTTCACCAGATGACAGCAAACTCTTATCACCACCTTAGAGAAAAGAAGCAGTAGGAAATTTTGCTCAGTTCTGATCTTTACACCTGACTCTATTGTAACTTTTCCTCTGCCCTTCCTCTATAGTATCATGAGCACATCATGGAATTATACCATCAAAATAACATGATCCATTGCCTTCTCTGGAGATCTTCCAAACCCACTTGGATGTGTCCCTGTGTGATCTACTCTAGGTGATCCTGCTCTGTCAGGGGAGTTGGACTGGATGATCTTCTGAGGTCCCTTCCAACTCCTAGCGTTCTGTAATTCTGTGGGTGAGTGCCCAGAGAATGGTGTCAGGCTCTTCTTGGTGATGCCCAATGACAGGACAATGGGCAAAGGGTAGAAGTCGAGGCACAGGAAGTTCCATGTAAACAATACAATCCAGTATGTCTTCACGCACTGCACAAAATACTCAGGTAGTCATGCTTAGGAAGCAAATGAAATATCAGACCAGCTTTGCCACCAGTGTGTCACTGTCCCTCCACTACGCACTGAGAGACTATATTCATTATGTTGTTTTTGTGCATGAGTCAGGGGTGCTTGCTCTCCCAACTGTGTCAGAGTTGAAAGACAAAAAGTAATAGGACTTTGTCATGCCTTATTTTCACACTTTCCTATTTTTAACCTTGGAGCCAAATTTAATTAATTATGCTTTCCTCCTACTTCTACACTTTTCTGCCCCTCCATTAAGCTAGCTCTCAATAAACTCAACAGCAGCCACACATGCAGGAAGAGGTAGTGGAAGACAGACAATGCTGAGAAGTAGTTTTTCACACCAGACAGGTTTTCCCACCATATTCTCACAGATCTAATTCAAGCCTCTTGTGGCAGCAAGAGCTTCAAGTGTATATCAATATTTTCACTCCTGAAACTAAACCAGCAAATATTACAAGAGGAGAGTAATTTTTCAACTGGCGCCTTCTTCTGTGGCAGCACACAGGGTGGCATGACTGAGATACGGCCGGTTTAATTGATTAGTGCACTTGAGAGAGGGCTTGGGTATGGTCCAGTACAGATCATTCTGAACATTGATAAATTACCACCTTTGTGTGAAATGGTTGAGGTGGGACCACTGCCCTTTGACAAACCAGAAAATGAAATGATTACTATTGGATTCTATTGACTTGTCTGCTTAGAACAGTTGTGCTTCTTCTCAAAGGTTAATTAGACTTGAACTCAAGAAATTAAGAGGTCAGTTGGGGTCACAGTGACAGCAGGCAAACTTTTAACTTACCACTAATAATATTTGTCAGAGAAAGGACATGCTGGAGTTCTTTAGCCATGTGTTTGCTCAAGGGTTTGCTGTAAAAGATAATTGTCCACATTATTATAGAAGCTCTGGGTGTATGTGGTAAATATGTCCATTAACATTCTCTCAAAGTTTCAGAATATGACTGGAAGCTCAAGAAATTTTTTTGTCATATCTCGGATATATCAATATGGATATCAATGTGGACAACAGAAAATTCTTTTTGGAAATGTTAATAAATTCAATGCAAAATGGCTTGAAAAAAAATCAGTGAGCATAATGTCTGTGGCACTGCTTTAAAGCCTTTTACTCTGGGAATTCTTATATTAACTTTGTTATTGTCTTCATGTTTTGTGTGTGATTCCTTCAGATTTTTACTATACATTAAGAGCAATTCTAGGAATGCTCTAATGTTTTGTTGGTAAAAAACCACAGCAGTATATTATGCGAAGAGGAAAGAATGCCAAAATATCTTCTTATCTTTCTTTGTTCTAGTTACTGCAAAGAAAGGACCAATGTTCTCTCATATTTCTCCACTTTTTAGACATTATTGTGTTATTCACAAATACTTCCACAGCTATGTTTCTCACTCTTCTCTCTCTCTATATAAAATACGTCCATATATATATATATATATATATACAAACACTTCTTTTTCAAAACACTTTATTTATTGTTTATATTTCAAGATAAATTATTAATACTATTTAATGAAAAGTCAGGATTACACTCTGATGTGATATGCATTTATCACATCAGAGTGTTGTGATAATTAGAATAATTACCAGATTCATAGGACAGATTTTTTGCTTTGTCAAATTTATCCTTGTTCTGAGACAAAAATAACCCAATTTTTCATTCTTCACATGCTGAAATTTGATGTGAACTGGAATAGTTATAAGACTTTTGGTTTGTATAAGTTCTACAGATAGCTGTAGAACATTTTATTTGTACATTCATGTGATCTGGATAATAGAGAACAGATTATGATTGGGAGATTAAGTATATTGTCAGAAAAATAATCAAATTTAGCACACATCTGAACACTGGTGTGATTGCTTTTAAGTGTGTGGATTTGCGAAGTTGAAAGGTATGAATCTATGTTCTATTGCTTAGAAACTAACATAATACTGTGATGACTAATTTTCCTGGATATACTTACAGTGTAGGCAATGAAACAGAGAGTTGAATCTGTTGCAATCTGACACCATTCCATTGAGAAAATTATCCTGGAGACTTTCAGATAATTCTCTGAAAAGACAAAAATGTCATAAGATTAAGTTAATTAAGCAAGAATATGATGCTCATCTGCAGAGACTGCTTCGTTGTTATACAGCTAAGGAGACACCTGCGTTTTGAGAGCTGATTGATTTTTTTTTTTTTAAATATAGCAAGCTTTTTTTTCATGACAGATATAAGCAGGCATTACTAAAAAGAACAAGGGCAGGGGACAAAGCAGGCAGAGGCTCTAACAAAGATACAGTCATTCTCCTTTTTTCAAACTGTGTATTAAATGTTTTACTTTCCACATACCTCGAGAAATGTTATAAAACAAGACTGGGGGCATGGGGGAGGGGGAGGGGGGAGCAGGGGAGGGAAGGGGGGATGGGAATAAAAAAGACAAACATCTGATACCTATTAAGGTATAGACTGAATTTTAATGCTAGTAGTGATTTCTGTGGTACTGATTATAGTCGACTTTCTAGAAATCTAAAGATGACAGAAGAATCAGCCTATTTACACCTGGCCTTTACTTATTTGCTGCAATGCCTGTAATACCTAAGGAAAATATTTGTTGCCAATTACTGCCTTTAACACCATTTTCAGCACAGGTTTTTTGTATGTGAGAAAATAAGGACCTACAAAACAGAGACAATCAATCTGAAGATACTTGTTGGAGGCCCCTCATGTACTCAGACTTAAACTGATCAAGTGCAGACTAAATTAAACCAGCTGATTTGGCAAAAAGTCCCTCAAGTCAAAATAAAATATCTGTATGTATTTCTTCAAGTAGGTACAAGCAGTGCAGCAGGCCACATGTAAGAATTATTAAAACAGAGATGGAAGGGACAAGAGAAAATTTTTACACATTTTTACACAGAAGCAACATTCCTGGTGAAAAAATAATAAAAAACCAACAGCAAAAACCTGATTTAAAAGCTGTGCTCATAGACCATGGTTCCAGCATGGAAAAACAGGAACCTTACTAAATCATTTATAAAGAGAGAATTTTGATATAATTTTATGCTTGTAACATAGCAAATATTTTTATCCAGGGGGTAGGTACCAAATGAATTAATCCTTTGGTTTTCAAGCTAGCATTTCTCCTGGAATTACCTATGAATTAGAAAACGTGAATAAAAAGAAAATCAGATTGAAAGGTCTTTGTAACTGCAATAACCCTATATTGTATAACTACTTACATTGTTATTTATATTAATACAATATATATTAAGAAATCATAAAGGGGAACACACAATATCACTTCTTATGACCAGAACCACAAATAAATCATCTGTATGTTGAATTTTGCCATTCATAGTTATGCACTGATTATTTAATAAAGAAGGCCTTTTTTGAGCATATTGAATATTGTGAAACTTTCAGCACCTACTATTTGCCTCTGTTTCTGACATCATGCCACAGAAGTTAATCCCTTCAAAGCAAATCTCATAACCCAGCAGCTGTCTTTGTTGTGCAGAGTAAAGCTTTAAAGGTGTCTTATACTGTCTCCACATTATTTGTGATAAGACTACCTACACATTTGAGTATGATTTCTGAATAGGAGTATTTCTCTTTTTTCCAGTGGAATTATTCACACAGGGAGGTGCCACACATCAAGAGAAAAAGTGGGTAATATATATCCTTTTGCTAGCACTACATAGAAGCAAAAAGGATTAGTACTTCAGTTCCCGAGTTATAATCTTGGTTTCTCTGTGTTTAGAGAGAAATCTGGTTACAGCAACATAGGGGAAAAGTTACAAAAGTATCCTCATTATTTCAAATTGTCTCTGGGTCAGTACTTAATATAATTTACATTTGGAAAGAAGTAGAGTTCCTTTAACCGAATTTTCTATTTCGGAACTGTAGTAAAACAGTCCTGCTGAAACTGGTGTATTAAAGAGTGGAAGAAAGCAGCAGAGCAACAAAGAAGGAGAGTAAAAAACAGCTCTGCCATTCAGCATAGTAAATTTTACTATATTTGGTGTTGGCATTGCTAAGTTTTACTTTAGGAAGAATTCAGTGTCTTCAAATAAAAATAATGTCTGAATTGATTGTTCTTGTGTTTTCAGCACTCTGTAAGTCTTCATGTTAATAGAAAGAAAGCTTTTTCTTGTCACATTTTGTAAATAAGTACTAAGATTCAAGAGCTCCAAGGTCTACCTATCAGAAATGTGTTCTCTTTTCTTAAAACAAATCCAAAGTCATACTTGTATTTTTCTACAGATGTTTTATCAAGGTTTTAACATGTCAATGTAAAATAGCGTATTGCACCGTATGAATGGCAGTTAGTGACCAAATTTGGTCTTCTGATGCTGATCTCAGAGATAAAATTTGTTTGCATAGACACTGAAAAATAAAATGTTTATATATCAATACTTAGTTCTGCAAATCTCCCACAAAGAAAAAAAAAAGTTATTTAAAGATTTATACAATTTGGTTTTAAAAGCACGTATGAATTAAAGATCAGGAAACCCATGTCAAATTAGGAGTATTCTTCTCATGTACAGTATGTTTTTTTTCTGACTGAAACAATATTTCTAGCAAAGGATAGCAATGAATAGTAAACTGTTCATGAATAGTAAACTATTTATGTATGTATTTATTTAATATGACTTCTGCTACTGTCATTTTTTTATAAAAAAATAGAAGACTTTTCTATTAAATAATTTTTCTTCATTATTTAGTTGTTATTTCATGAGGAAGATTTTGAGATATATTTTTAAGAAATTACTTCCTTAATTCCATCTTTTCACTTTTTCACATAGTGTTTTCTTTCCTAAATTGCTATTACTTCAGACTATTCTGAGTGTTGGTCTCATGTTCAGACTCGGGTTTAGACACAGAAAAATTTGCTTGTTACACCTAATTTCAGTTTGCCCATTCAGAATAAACACTTCTTATTACACTTAAACTAAGTGAAACCCTGTTGTATTAGGGATTGTTTTGTGAGTGGTAGAAGTGTAGTCATAAAGGAAAACTAAATCAACATCTTAATCCTATTAGTCTTGTCATCTCTCTAGATATACTTTTTACTTTGCAAAACAGATTTTCAAGTCATGGCTTTAGGACAAATTCCTTTAACATTTATAAGATGTAAGGATGCAGTAGTGACCCACAGGAAATAAATTACTAAAAGCATTAATAAATACAGCAATAGTCATGGGCCTGCTGTCCAACTTAGGGTGGTAGGGACAGGTATATATGATCCATTGAAATGGTTCATTAACTATTTTTAAATCTAAAGTGAGATTAATTGTGCTACATATAAGTTAAAATACAGCTGTGGTGTTATAAAAAACATCCCCCTAAAAAAAAGGAAGAAAAGAGTAAGGATGTGTTTCTATATAAAAATTCATTAACTCTCATGGTTTTTCTCAGGCAAAAAGAAAAACTCTTTCTTAAATGCTTTGTTGTCATCAAGATGTTATTGACAATTTATAAAGTAGCCTTAAGAAGATCAAAAGCATTCTTAACTGCTAAATTTCAATGAACCTGATAGAATATATGAAATAGTATAATTTGTCTTATTATGACAACAATTTCTTTACTTGTTTCACTGGATAATTTCCCTCTCTACCTACCGCTAAAATTCAGTATTTGGAGCAGTTATTTTTATACAGAGCAGTAAATATTTTAGTACCCTTGCATAACATCCATCTGAATGAGTTATTTCTAATCAAGTTTAAAACGTAGATCTGTTTCAGGCTGAATTTTTTAAAAGTCTCTAGATGCTAGATGTCTGTGTCATGCGTAATGGAGTTGTACTCCACCTTGGACTAGGGCTTCCAGTTGAACTCCAGCTCAAACTAGGGCTTCCCATGAGCCTAGAAAATCCTAATATGAAAGACCAAAACGTGAGTCTGACCATGCTCATTCAGATCACAGGTTCAGGTAGTGTAGTACTCCAAAACTGGATGGGTAAACCTGGTGTCTAGGACAATAGATGGTGGTTCTGTGAGCAGGAATATTCTCCTTTGGAGGAGATTAAATGGAGTTTCCAGCACTTGGATGCTTTTTTATGTATCCCCCTTTCTCAACATGAGAATATTTTATGACAACCACATGGAAAGTGAAAATGGTTTCTGGAATACATTTATGCACTTGTGTTGTTTGAATATTGTGATCAACTTGGACCAAGTTTGATCAAATTTTTTAAGTATAGGTGATGGAACCCATATATAGATTCATAAATATCTCAGCAAAAAGCTGGGGAAGTCGTTATATATCAATAAAAGGTAGATGTTGCCACTATTCAAAGTATTTTCTAAAGGGCTGAACATACAGTAAATTTCACAAAAAAAAAAAAATAGTGGTTAGCACTGGAGTCATAAGTTTTCTGAATATCATGTCATTTTTCAAAAGGTTAGTGTACATGTGGGAAATATTTTCTTAGAATGCAAGAAATACAAACTATGTGGGTTTTATGTAGAATAAAAATTTATCTGGGCTATAAATCTCCCTTCTGTCTTGCAACAAAATATGCTGCAATCCTTCTGGAAAGGTTATAGACAATTGGCATTAATGTATATCTTTCTTGGAAAAGAATCTCCAAAGCTGGTTATTGTGTATATTCTGGCAAAAAGTGTGGCTTTTAATCCATTCTCACCCTGAGCAGAGGTTTATTGGCTTTCCTCTTCCCAAGAGAGATCTATTAAAAAATTAAGAGCTATATTCAAATATAATTATTTTTTCAAATAGCACTTCAGCACCTCCATGGCAAAGTGTTTCTTGAAGTGCTCTCTGTACCACTGTCAGCCATTCCACTTACTTTTTGAGGACAGGGAGAGGCAGGGCTGACAAGATTCAAGGGATGCTTCTTTTTAGCTCTTGAGCTCTCTTCCAGTGCCATGTGCAATCAGATTGGTGGTATGTCATTTCAATATGTCAGCATCCCTTGAGTGCTACTCAGTCAGCTATAGGGAAATACTTTGTGTGTCGGCAGAGGATGTCCTTTAACAACAACCGTTCGCTTAGTCAGGCAGCCTAAAAGGAGCAGCAGAGAGCACCTTCACACCACTGTATGCTCACTGACGTCTTGATGTCATAAGAAGACACAGCAAAAGGGCCAGGGTGAAGAGCAGAAAAAGGCTAGCCTTGTCTTGTCTGCTAAAACTGGCAGCTTCCTTTACTCCACTCAGTCAGACACAAATATATTTTATACATGTGAGCCCACGTGAGTGTATATATATAAATAAAACCACACATTTTATTTTTTTGCAGTATGGGAATGTAACCACTAGATGACACCAAGAGATAGTTCCTATAGACGTGATTTTATATCCTTTATTCATCTGCCTGCCTGTTCAAAAGGTGACGTTCTTGCTGAGATTGTAATTAAGATTACAGAGGTACGCAAATTAAGTGATCTGGCAAGTATTAACAGTTACCTTACTTTAATATTGCCAATTACTGTCCTAGAGTGCAAAGAGCTTGGAATTTATGATCATTTTGAGCAGTGGATCTCAAACATTACCTCTTCTTCCCTGCTGTGCCTACCTTTAATTGACTATTACAGAAGCATCATTTGTGTTGCCTTAGCCAAGAGTTCACCATTGCTCCTACAGCAAACTTTCCAGTTGCAGAGGCTTACAATCCATCACCGAGAATTTACCCAAGGTGAAAAATTGTCCAAATGTTGGTGCAAGATGTTTATACCATGCCAGAATTAACTAGTTTACCCTTCTCTGCTACCTTCATATTCTCAAAACCAGCTTAAGGTACAGGGTTTAATAATAGGAACTAAAAAATCCTTATCCTTGCACAAAGGGAACTCAGCACAGATGATCTGATATTAATTTCTGAGATTTAGAGTTTGGAAATGAGAAAGGTGAAGCAAGTTTGAAATTATCCTCTTACCCTATTTCAATAATTGACTTTTACACTACCACCACAAAAGAAAAAAAAAAATGTGTAAGTGTCCAAGGTTGACAATCCAATGTTGAAATGTCTACATGGATGTTGCATTAGCACAAAATGGCCTAAATTTCTAAGTGGTGGACAGAATTTTAGTCCCATGAGTCTGTGTATAAATCCATAAAAGCAATACAGTATGACTAATGTCACCCATTAATGTCAATCAGAGTTATAGAGCCTGCCTGATGATACAGAGAGCTGGTAGGGTCGTATAAAAATATGCAAGTCTTTGGGAGACAACACTTTGAATCTTTTTAGGATCTGCTTCTACCTCCTCTCTTCATCCTCAGGTACTAATATAACTAAGCAGTAACCTTTGAATGAAAATAATCATTCTTAAAAAGACAAGGACTTACAACAATAACAGAAAAATGGAGTAGAGTAGTTTTTCTCATATAAGCATATTTCAAGTGTATTCCCGTGTCTCATACAACTCAATATCATTACAGAGAATTTTGAACTAAGGGTGATTGCCATTAAAACTTTAGCAGTATCCTGTTGTGTCTATTGTGGTAATCACAGTAGAGATAATAATGGAAGACGGTACTTATCTTAGTGGTAAACAGAGCATACAACATAAACTACTATTGAGCATGCTAACAGCAACTAGGATTTTTAGGTGTGTTTGTGATGAGGCAGCATATGTAAATCTCACTGACACAGCTTCTCATTCACAGCTTGCCTATGTGGCTAAAAGAGATGCTGTCATCCCTGCTCAGTGGCCAGGTCTGAGCTGACAGATGTATGAACCTCCACCTGGTGCCTTCTGCCTGAACATGAGACAACTGCCATGGAGGCGGCTCTAAGAGCTGGGTGCTGGATAGGAACCCGCTCCCTGGACCAGGTCAAAAGCTACAGGGAGCCATCCACTTCCTATAGAAGCATGAACCTACAGAAAGCCTGGTGTCTTCCATGCCTCAGGCGCAGTTGATAGTGTGAAGTAAGCAGGCTGCCCAGTTGGCTGCTGTGCTGCAGTCACCAGCCCCAGGCTAAAATGAGGGCACATGGAAATAATAAATCAGTCAGTGCATGAAAAGGAGGTAAAAAATTCCAAGTCTTTGAGCAAGGAAATGATAAGGTTTATAAATTGGGATCACATGGCTATTGAATCTGATTGAATAAATAAAGTCCTATTGCACAATATGAGCTCCTCCCCTCCTTACTTGGGGATCAGTAGTTCTGAGAACACAAAACACATGATCAGCTTTGGTGCTACACTTAAGAAAGGATTACTTTTCCAATGACTTTATGAATGTGTGACTAGCGAAATGTCTTAAGATTCTTCACTCTGCTCTGGGTTAGGAACTGGCTGAGCCCACAGAGTGGTGGTGAATGGTGCCACATCTAGTTGGCAGCCAGTCACTAGTGGTGTCCCCCAGGGATCAGTGCTGGGCCCCATCCTGTTCAATATCTTTATTGATGATCTGGATGAGGGGATTGAGTCCACCATTAGGAAGTTTGCAGATGACACCAAGTTGGGAGCAGGTGTTGATCCGTTAGAGGGTAGGAGGGCTCTGCAGAGGGACCTTGACAGACTGGTCAGATGGGCAGAGTCCAACAGATGGTATTTAACAAGTCCAGGTGTCGAGTGCTGCACTTTGGCCACAACAACCCCATGCAGAGCTACAGGCTGGGGTCAGAGTGTCTGGAGAGCAGCCAGACAGAAAGGGACCTGGGGGTACTGGTTGACAGCTGACTGAACACGAGCCAGCAGTGTGCCCAGGTGGCCAAGAAGGTCAATGGCATCCTGGCCTGTATCAGAAATAGTGTGGCCATCAGGAACAGGGAAGTCATTCTGCCCCTGGACTCAGCACTGGTTAGGTCACACCTTGAGTACTGTGTCCAGTTCTGGGCTCCTCAATTTAAGAAGGACATTGAGATACTTGAACGTGTCTTGAGCACAAGCCCTATGAGGAGAAGCTGAGGGAGCTGGGGCTGTTTAGCTTGGAGAAGAGGAGACTCAGGGGTGGCCTTACTGCTGTCTACAACTACCTGAAGGGAGGTTGTAGCCAGGAGGGGTTTGGTCTCTTCTCCCAGGCCACCAGTGACAGAACAAGAGGACACAGTCTCAAGCTGCCCCAGGGGAAGTTTACACTGGAGGTAAGGAGAAAGTTCTTCACAGAAAGAGTGATCTGCCATTGGAATGGGCTGCCCAGGGAGATGGTGGAGTCACCATCCCTGAAGGTGTTCAAAAAAGAATTGGACATGGCATTTGAAGCCATGGATTAGTTAGTCATGAGGTGCTAGGTGATAGGTTGGACTTGATGATCTCTGAGGTCTTTTCCAACCTTGTTGATTCTATGATTCTGTGATTCTTCAAAATAAAATGAAAAATGCATGTGGCATATTGTTTATGTGTGATTGTTATTACTATGATTACAGCCACAATGCAATTAGTCTATGAGTATCTCAACAGGAAAAAAAATGGCACTGTTAATTTATTACAAATAAGACAGACTTGACCTGAACTTCTGATTTGAAGTCATGAAAGTTGTGATTTTTCCTGCAAATAGAATAAATGTCATATTTGTTTGATTCTTGATTTTGTTGTCACTTTTGGATATCAGGTCCCATTTTTATGTGGAACAATGACAATTGTCAGTGAAAGCATCACATATTCTGTTTGACTCTGAGTTTTTAAAAATCCAAACAGTTTTGACCCCATCAGTTTTTCAGGCAGTTCAAATTACCTCATAAAACTCTGATGGCTTTCCTCATTCACAAATTGCATTGTGTGGCAGGCACAGATTTTCTGTTAGGTAAAACGTACATCTGATTGGATGACTGTTCCCCTTTTAGCAATTATCATTGTAGAAATGTTGTGGGAAATATACTACCATGTAAGACCCACCTTTTAATATTTTTTTTAAGTATGCCATGGAAATTATTTCAGACTTTTTTTTTTTTCCCCTGGGGAATGAACGTGATATCTATTAACATTTCTAAAAAATATTAGAGATGTCCTTTTATAGATTATTAAAAATCACTGTTTTGAGGGGCTTTACACATAATCCCCACTATTAACAGCCTTCTTATGATGTGGTATTGTTTGTATTCAGGAGAGACGCATAGGCCAGGATATTTTTCAATACCTTCTAACAGGTGCAGGAGAGATACATAGACAAGAATTCTCAGAAGTACTGCCAATTTTTTTCCCTTTCAAAATATGATAAATTAATATTCAAATTAGTGCTCAAAATCTGGAATTAATTTCTCAGAAATCAAGACACTACCTTAGAAGTCATTAAGTTTATGGTGTACTTTTACTGTACTTGCCAGGTTCTTATCTACTCTGTACATTCATTTCAAAGGACACTTATTTTGAGGTTTCAGTGTTTTTCCAGAACTGTGGGTTTAAGCATCTACATGTTTTTAAATCTTGAATTTTTATTAAAACTTATCAGCACACTACTGTTAAACTACTATTTAATGGTAGTTATGATTGTTAAATATATGATCTAAAATACAATTCCTGACACAAGTAGAAAAGTTGGGCCATTGAAGAGAAAAGCACTTTTAGAAGTTTGTATGTGAGCTGAGACATCTGGGGTACGGTTAATCAGGCTTATAAGGTTAAGAGTGTTTCAGCTTAGTTTTGTGTTTTAATTCCATTAAATTACCTTAATGTGATGCAGAGCTGTTCATTCATAACAACTCCACCCTGCTTGGGTTTAGCTGTTCCCTTTCCCTGTCTAAGAATAAAACTACTACTACAAATGCTCAGCTGCTCATGCAAAGTACACTGCTCCAAACTGACACTCCATGATCACCCACAGGCCTAAATATACAACAAGAGCTAAGTCCCTGTTGTTGTTATTATTATTAATTATTATTATCATTGTTGTTGTTATTGATGATGCTAATCTAAAAAATTAAATAGTGCAAGATTAATGGGCAGAAAGATTAATTTTTTTACAAGCCAGACAGTACAGTTGGAAAAAAATAAACCAAGACACACAAACCTTTACTGAGTCTGAAACAGAAGCATAAAACTTCAAATCCAACTAGAGTTTTTTCTTGACCATATTTTGCCTTGGCACCTGCAGACAGGCATAGTGGAGATCCATTGTGCAAACCACTGTGAAAACAGAAAAGAGGAGACAGTTCCTGCTCCAGTGAGTTCACAAGCCAAACACTGAACAGTGGAAGAGCAGGAGGGCAAACAGTCACACAAAGGAGAAGCTTTAACAGCTCAGTAACAGAGACAGGGAGAAACTCATGTCTCCTGGTCTGCAATTTAGGAACAATTTACCCAGACCATATCTGGAACACAAACAAAAAGTCATATTTCCTCCCTCGTAATGCTTTACAGGAAAGACAAGTATGAAGGCCAAGGTGTATCCTATGTATGCCACTGCGCAGGACGTGGTACTACAAATCACTTGTCCAAGCTGCAAAATTACTCCCTTGTAAACTCATGGAAATCCACTGGTGGAAACACAGTGAGCCCTGTGGAAAAGAAACAATTGATGGAATGAAGTCCTTAATCTGAAGCTTCTCATTTTCATTTGTTTTACTTAATATTTTTACATGCTGATTATTAATAGATCATTTAAAATTAGCAATGTGTAGGACTTGATATATCAGAAAACAGGTTAAAAATAATGTAATAATCTAATTTGCTTTTTCCCCCATATTCTGGTAGAGATTTTTTTTTTCCTCCATTTACAGGTGCAGAATTAAAGAACACGTTCACTCACTATATTATTGATGCACTTAAGTGGAGTGTTCCAAAGCATATAATTACCGTGTAGGCTTATGGCCCTGAAGTAGATTGGGATAGTGGTGCTGCATATCCATGATTTGAAGGACATACAGTGATGATTATAGAGGCAGTACTCTACATCCATTCCAGCCCTTTTGTGTTTAGATGGTTGCCATGGCAAATAATTGGATAGAATTTAAGCCACTTTCTTCCAAGTGGGAAATTCATAATTTTACCCTTCACCTAATTTTGAACATACTTTTAAAGAATCTTAAAGTTTCTGCAAGAATGGAATACAGACCTGGTAGAAAAAAAAATAGGTTTCTACACACTGAAAATCACTTAATTTTCTTTTCTTCTTCTTTTTTTTCACCCAAAAAATCAGGTTTTACACAAAAAGTGAGTCCAAGGAAAGATCAATACTATCTGACCCCAGAGAAAGGGGAAATCTGAAACTGAATTATCAAATACATCTTGCTGTAGTAGTTGGTATCAAAGAGGGATGATTTTACCAATGTAAATTTTCC
Source organism: Indicator indicator (assembly GCF_027791375.1). Classification (NCBI taxonomy): domain Eukaryota; kingdom Metazoa; phylum Chordata; class Aves; order Piciformes; family Indicatoridae; genus Indicator; species Indicator indicator. The sequence continues at coordinate 25,532,500 of NC_072053.1, read as the reverse complement.
AAATTTATTTAGTCTTTTAAATTAAATTTATTTAGTTTTTTTAAAACTTTGAAAATATTTGTCATGTTTTGTTGTGGCTCATGGCAATCATTTATCACATCCCCTTTTTAGTTTGTTTCATTTTCTGTAGACACAGACAAACTTTTCAAAAGTTCCTCTGTGATTTCACATCGAGGCCCATTATATAGAGTCCTAGCTCAATTAGAGGTTTATTACCTTAAAGACTGCATTTCTTAGCTGTAAAACATCAAGTATTGTACAATCCCTGACAATCCAAAAACTTCAAATTTCTGCTCACTTTAATATTTTACTGTGAGGATCTCTGGAGGAAGACAGAAGACAGTGAGTCTTGTTCCATTGTATTATTTCTGAGCCTCACAGGAGTTGTTAATGCCTTTTTTGCCTTTAAAGCAAGCAGTACTCTAACGGGCCAAGAAAGTGCACCTGTCCTTGTAAAACAAACACAGCAAAAGTTGTGGCCAGATTCACTTCATTTTCTTTTGGCTTCTAATTTGTGCCTACTTTTCTAAAGAAGAAGCACTCCTAAAATACACAATTACTTGTATATTAAAGAAGTACATGATACTGATCGCTCTGGATAGGGTCATACCTGCCTACATTGTCCATGCCTGAAATAGATGAACAGGGTGGCAACAGAAACTACCAGAATGACATCTACATCTTCAATTATTAGATAGCAAACTTAGCTTGAAAATGAAGTTTAAGTGAACAGTAGTTTTATTATTCAGAGACAGTGGTGGATAATGGGTATTATCTTAGGTGAATGAGGTCACCGATATCCTTCCTGAGAAATGTGGGAGCAAGAAAAACTGTTGCCCTGATACGAAAATTATTGATGCAAGTAAATGTCTACAAGGGTACCCATTCTTAATATCAAATATCATATAGTGGGAGAGATGGAAAACCAACATACTCGAAAGAGAAAGCACATGCAGGATGAAAAGGATAAATACTACTACTAGTAATCTACTGAAGTCCTCTGTGAATGATGAAACATAAGGCAACTAGCCTAGCGGTACGTTATCATATTATGCATCTCTCTTTCTTCTGAAGGGGACTAGGAAGATAATTTCATTTCTTACCTCTTGAGTCAGCCTCTATGCTGCCACATATTAAGAGACCAAAGGAGGGCAGCTTGTGTTCATGCCACAGAAAAATAATGTAGGTGTTCCCGATTTTTTCAGTACCTTCATAACAAGCAAATATTTGCAATTACCAGAGTTCATTACAATGGAAAAAGCAGCTGGACAGGAGCAGGAGGATCACCTTGCCAAATATATGTAGGCAAGTGAATGATAAAAGAAGATAAGATAAAGGAAAAAAAAAAGTAGAAAAATGTTAAAGGAAAAAAAAAGCTACTGATAAGCATTGCCTACATAAACTCTACCTAATGGGCAGCCTGCAAGTCCCTAGCAGGCTCTGTAGTATCTTGTATTGGTTTATTTTGGCATAATAGTTTGCCATTAGATTTTTTTAATTTTATTTTTAATGAAATCTTGATTAACAAAAAAATCTTTCCCTTTACATATTAAAATGATATTTCATCACATTTACTTGACCAAAGAACAAACAAACAAGCAAACAAACAAACCCCACAACCAAAAAGCCCCACAAACTAGTATTTAATTGAATCATTGCTTTTTATATATAAATTATTTTAAAGCACGTGGGTTGACACTGGATTTTCTTATGACAATCAAAATACACAAAAGCTTCAGCTTATGGTTGAACATATCTGAACTACCTGTTAGAGCAATGTTGCCTTAAAGCACTAAAAAACCCCTTGCAGCAATTCTCCTTTTCCTTTGTCATCCTCAATGTAAAGAAAAAAAAAAAAAAGGCAACAGAGCAAAATCAACTCAGTTGTCAGTGGAAGTGGGCACAAGTTTTATTGTATAATGCATGAGTCCCAGTAAACAGCAGCAAAGTTACATCTACTGTATTTAATGCAAGGCCAATGGGAGATGTTTTTTTTCTTTACATTCCAAATTGCTTCTTGAGGAACAAGAACTCTCAGTGAACACATCTATTAAACCACTGGCTGCTCTCAATAAAAGTCACTCCAGACTTATAAGTCTCCATCAACCAGGTTTATCTACACAGACTTGTAGGCTTGGGTGTCAAATGCACTGCAGCACAAAGAGGTGGATTGCACCTACATGTAAATATTGGATATTTATCTGTGTTAGACAGAGCATGGAATAGAGACAGATAAAGTGCTGGCTAGAGGTCCTGGAAACTCCATCCAGTTTACACAGACACAAAATTACAGATAGGACAATTTATTTGGATAAAAAGAATATGTATATTCAATTTCCCCTGAGTGTGATTCAGACTTCCGAAAGAGCCCTTTCCTACTCCTGGAAACCACATCACATTCAGTGCAGATACCCCTGGACTGATGAATGCTGGGTGGATACCCACAGTATCTCAGGGCTCAGCATAGACCAGTGGGGGAATGGATGTGCCTTCCTTGGGGGAATGGATGTGCTTGTCCTGGGCCACACAGCTGGAAAATGAGCATCCTCCATGGAGCTGCCAGCTTTCTTGAAACACAGTCTGAAAGTCTGCACATTGACCTAAGGAACATGTTTTGTTCCAGAAGTGCACCAGGTTTCTACAGGTTTAGATATGAGTTTTTTCCCCCAATTTCATGTAGATTGAGAACTCTGCTACTGAACCTCTGCAAATGTAAGAGAGATTTTCATTAGTTTCCAAAAGGTGTTCACAGGGGCAGTCTCCTGAGCCTCCTACTAGGGTAACATAACTTGTCCATCACTCATTGCTTGAGGGTTTACTCATGGATAAAATATCTGTAACAGATTTGTGCTCTGTTGCCTGCCAGTGAAAGCTAGAGAGAGAGCATTTCTTCAAGGGATTACATGGGTGTTGCAGCTAGTTGTTCATGCTTTTTTCCTAACATGATATTGTCAGAAATCATTATTTTTTTTTTAAGTACAAATACATATTTTATAAGTACTAAAAGATCTTTTAAATTATTCTGTAACACATTAGAGGATAGGCAAATAAATTCATTGCAGCCTTATGCTAAATAAACCATTTATATGTACACAAAAGTGATTACATAATTTTCAAGGTTGAAAATCTATTTAAATTTAGTTTAATTAAATTGTATTAATTTGCAGATTCCATGACATAAACAATTAAGACAATTAAATAAAATGAATGAAGGGGTTCCTTTTTCGTTGGGGAGCCATTTCCTTCTTAAACAATTAATTTGAAGTGCTAATATCTTGAATCAAGAAAGCGGATATTGGTGATCAAAATCAGCTTCAAGATAGGTATGAAAGTTTGCTGGATTCCTTTACCTTTTTTAATTTTTTTAACAACAGGGATTTCTCAGATTCTTTAATATAAATGCAAAGAAGCAGGATTGGTAACTCAGTACACAGTTTCTGAAAATAGCTATAGTCATGCTTTACTTTGGTAATTGACAAGACTCAATCACTTTGAAGCCAATGTTGTTTACAGAATTCTAGACCAATTAAATCCAGAGCTAAGAAGTTGCATGTTTGTTACATTTTTCAATAACATGACAGCAAGAAAACAAGAGCATTATTACTGTCATAAAGTTCTTGATGTGATGCATGTATGTCTCTAGTATCAAGTATGCTGTATTTGGAATCTTCAAAATGTATGAGGAAGGTTTCTTGGCCATGCTCCTTTTCTTATGCAAAGACAGTACAAATGGAGTAGATAGCATTTGGTGGAGATTATTTTGTCATGAGGGGAATGTCTGCAAGTGCATATATATATGTGGCACAACTTCACTGCTCCAGAGGAAACACCCATCCCATCTATCCACTCCCTTTACTGCACTTGAGATGGCCTGTGGCAGAGAAGGCAGGACAAGTGCATTTTGCATCCATCTTCTCCGTACAAATTCAGGCTGGAGGCTACTCCAAGTGTTGCCTGGTTCTTGTGGACATGAAGAATGGGGTGTTGGAGGCATATCATGAGTAGGCTGCCTGTTATGCTGTGATCAGGCACTAGGAAGGGTAGAGTTATGTCCCTGTTTTCTTTCTTTAAGGTGGTAACAACTGAATAACTTCCATCAGCCCATTCCTTCTTTCTTGTATTGTCTTGTTTTAATTATGTCATATACCCTTGCCAGAGAACAACACATCACAAGCAGGAATACAATTCTGAAGCCATCTTCAGGGCAAGACACCCTACTCTGCCTGTATAAAATGGAAAATACTGCATGAAACAGGATTCCAGATTCTGTCTTACTGCAATTCCGTATTTGTTATGCCTGAGTAGATTAGGAGGCCAAAAAGCAGTGCCGAAAGCAACAGATAAGACATTTTCCCATTTTCATATCCACATCGCTGTTGATGTACTGAATATAACTGAAGTTCCTGTCAACATCCAGAGTGCCATTCTATGTGTGCTCTTTCTCTTGAAGGGAGTAGTACTTTTAATCCAGAAGCAGAGGGGTTAGAACTAGATGATTTTTAAGGTCTCTTCCAAGCCAAATCACTCTATGATTCTACCAGGCTCTCTTTCTTCTTTTTTCATGCACTTATTAAAGTTACCCTTTACAGGGCCTGATGGCTGCATGGACTATATGCCTGGCTACCCTGCCCTGTGGCGGGGGAGGCAGCTGCTCATGGGCTCTGCCTATAGCACTAAGACCAGGAGACTCAATCCTGACATGATAACTAATCTTCCTTAAAGCTGGTGGCTCCTTCTCAACAATGAAGGTTAAAGCAGCCCCCTTGGTAGCTTGAGGAGATGAGCAGGCATCCTGTGCTCCTTCAGGGTCCACATATTTGGCCTTTAATCCTCCTTAAATGCCTCCGTCTGCTCCTGCCATGTGGGAGCACAGAATGGGGCCATTGTTCCCACACACTCTGTGACCATTTGGCATCCCCCTTACTGCCACTGTGGCAGACTTGGGTGGATTATCCATTACAGGCTTGGAAGTCAGAACTGTTACCACAGCCTCGGTACAGAACTCTTTTGCAGCCAAAATCCAACCAAAAAACAAACACCTTTATACACTATTCTTTCATATGAATCATCAGTTGTGTGATGCAAGCAGTAACACATTGGGCACCACCAAGAGGTATCTTGCTCTTGAAGCTGATCATTTGATACCTTCATTATTTTGTCTTAAGCTGTTTTCCTTAAATGTAATGCTTTGGATAAAGCTTGGAGACCCAGCAACTTTTTGGTGCAGATACCCAAGTATTGTGACTGAGGATGGAAAAATAACATTTATCAAAATATGAAGACAAATGTAGAACTTGCATTACCTTCACCGAGTCCTAGCTGAACTTCTCACTTGGCATAAATATATTGGCTGAATATATTAGCTGATCAATTTTAGATATACTGTGTGATGGTAAAGTCACCCAGTTTGATCCCTTTCACCAGCACATACAGCTTAGTGAGGTCTGAATTTCATCAGATCACTGTGGTGGAATTACAGTTGTGAGTCTTTCTTTTCCTTGGCATAATGCAGATTTAATTTGGAATTGTAAGAGATTGCACTAGACATTATTCATGAATACCACCTTAATTCCAGTTAGTAACATGCAGCAATCAGTGTGAATGAATGGTAAAGAGGAAGAAAAAGCCATGCTGTATGGCCTCAATATCCTCCTTCTTCTTAGGCACTGCTGTGCTACAGCTGTATGTTAATACATGACTAATCATTTCGGAAGTACTTCAAATATTTTTAATCAATTTAACAAATATGACAAACTTCAGAATATTAAAAGAATAAATAAATAAATACAGACTTAGAGGAAATAAAATAGACTGTAGGAGCTTAAAATGCACAATAAGGTCTGTCTCCCTTCCTGTTTAGAACAGTACAACTCTTAAAGGTGGTCCCACTCTCCTTTTACAGTCCTATTTGAAAAGATTGCTTTTTTCTTTTATACTACTCCCTTTAGCACTCCAGTCACCTAAGTAACATTTCAGTATTACATAACTTTAAATACTGCAGGGTTGTTTGTTTTTTTTTTTTTTTTTTTGGTTTGGTTTGGTTTTTTTATATATATATTTTAATACATGAACTCAATGCATTTACTTATTTTAATGGTTCTCTCCTCATGACAACATATTAAAACACACATCCTCAATTTTTTTCCATTGGTGTTTCTACAATACATGTGAGAATCATGCTTTATGTTAATTACCATGTATAAATCTTTTAAATAAACTTAGGATCTCATGTGGAGTTATGATGTCATTTGTATAGACCTCAAGTACAGTAGGGGTGTGAGGTTGGCAGTGCACACCCTGGAGAGTATTACTGCTTTTATAAAAATCGTACTTCTTTCAATTACTTCAGTAATGGCCTCCAATCTATGCAGATGTGGTTATATAATTACACATCTGAGAATCCTCATTAACCAATCAGATTTGTCACTGCTCAGCAAGTCATGAATTTTGGGCAATTAGTCTTATCAGGAATAGCTCTCCTTGGGCAACCCGTGGGATCTGTAAAAGAGCATTATCAAAATTGTTCTAAAATATACAACTGAGAGAAGAAAAGCAAGAAAAATAAAATCAACTCCAATATAAAACATGTATTGGATTTGTCCATTTCATTCCTTCTTTCTATATATTTCATTGTCTTTATGACAAGAGATGCTCTTAATGAAAGCACAAGAGTGTTCAGCAGCAGCTGACAAATTAGCCTCTAATAGTCTATCCAAATCCTGTAAGATAACCACAGAAGAGCTTTGATTCAAAGAAGTTATAAAGACATTACTTTTTTTCTTTCTATTCTCTCTGTGTTTGATATTTCACTTCCACACAAAATGTAGTAATAATTTCTTGTCATTTGCGTTCCTGCACCAAAGGATTTTATGTTCTAACTCATGATGGAAAAAAAAATAATAAAAAGTGTGGTTAAAGCAGGTGCTGTTTGTAGTGTTTATATAAACACATTAGCACTCTTTTGACACAGCATGACCTGAACAAGTAGTTCATCCTACTAGTAGCAGGGAAACAATAACTGAGCGTGCCAAAGCCGAGTTCATTCAGACACTGCAAAATTAACACCAGATTATGAATACGCTTGCCACTGGTAATTAATCGTGAAAATTGCTGGAGGAGTTCTCCTACTGTGAGGGATATTGGCAGAAGTATTTACTGCTAATAGGCCTTGTTTAAGCTTTTTTTTTCCCCCACCCCGTTAGAGATAAAACTTACAATAGACTGCAAAGGAACTGGAGGGTTATTACATATTCCTTTGGCCTGTTTTCATATTAACATTTCTGAATATCCCCAGTGTTTTTCTCTCTGTTATTAGAAATGTGCATTGTGTGTTCACATTCAGACCATTAAACTGTCCCTTAGAGAGGAGGATAATTTCACATTCTGGACACTGGTTTTCTATTTTCTACAGTGATCTAACATTATCCCATATTTTGCAGGAGTAATTTGGAGACATCATAAGAAGAGTTTGGTATTTCAAATAATATACAAGCTTTTATAACCTTAGGTAGTGGCTACAAGCTCTACAAAATCTTTGATGTACCTATCATTTTAACCAATTTTCCTTATATATGCCTTTTGTGATGTGTTTTAAAGTGTGAAAAATGGCCAAGATGTTTTCAGTTTACTATGCTTTTAAATACAGTCAAGAGATACAAACATATGTTAACTAATTAAAAAAAAAATGGCACAAACTACCTTATGGTTATTTTCCTGAAATAGATTATATACAACATACTGCAATCATATGTTTCCTATTTTAAAAAATCAGAGAAAAAATGTATCCATCTTGACTGTTTTTTTAACAAGTATGTTATTGGATATAAAACAAAGGCTAGTTTCTTAGTGAAATCAATGCAAGGTTTGCTATTGAGTTTAATGAAAGTGCAGTTGAGTTCCTTATCTGTTAAAATTTTATTATTGTACAATATGAGCATTATGGAGGCATTTATTGCTGATTTTACGATGAACAGTAATGATTCTTGGCCTGTATATGCCAATATTTGATTAAATCCCTATATAGCACATTCATCAGGCAATTTAGTCAATGATTACAACCATTTGACTTTTATAAGACTTCTGAGATTGATCCCCATCCAAAAAAATTTATTTATTTTTAGATCACTTTCTTCATTATTTTCCCCCTGATTTTAACAGGAATGAAACTTTACTTATTAAATATGTAGTACCCAAGCTCTATATATTGTATTTCTTATTAAAGATTGGTAGGTTTTTTCTTTTCAAAACTACTCAGAATCTGGACTTCATTTCTTTAATTATTTTTTCTTATAAAAGACACACTTACTTTTCACATTTTCCTTTTCTGAGAAAAAAGAGTGCTGCCAGCCTAAACACAATCACAGCTTTATATTCCCCTGTGCCTTAGGTGTATATTTCATGGCCCATACTTAAGCCCACTGTAGACAATGGAGTCAGTGCAGACAATGGACACACCACCATTGAATTCAACCATTCAGACTGACAAGGTTTTAAAGTAACTAACGTTTGAAAATATACTATGTTTATTGAATTTTAAATCTTTGTGGCTTTGATAGCTACAAATAAATGGAGATGCTCTCATTAGCACTACTTTTATATCTTGTTCATCTAAACAAAGGAGCTTTTGTCTAGCTGGCATAATTTAGTGTGAAAGATCACTGAGTCAAAAGTAGCCTACATTGCTCTAAACGGCTATGCTTTATAGTGAAGATGCTTTGCAAATATTTATTCATGATAGCACACTGTGTAACCTTCCCTCTGTCTTCCTCTGAAATTCTCTGAGGGTTTTTTTGCTTTAGCTGATCCCTCAGGCAACAAAAAAACAACAGCTAACAATTAGTAGCTGTCACACTGTTCTGACACAGAACAATAAAACATTGCGGAGGTTAAACTGTCTCTGGTTTATGTAAAGAGTAATGATTTTGGTCATTTATATGTCTCTGGCATAAGAGTTTTATATAATCTGGACTATTTTTTCTATATTAAATTATTTGTAGTACCAAAGCGTGCTATGCTTCATTTCTGTAAAAAACACAAGCTGTGGTTCAACAAATGGCTTTTGTTTAGAGTGAGATTGCAATTGTAGTTTTAGGTATCTTGGAGGGTGGATTCAAAAAAAAAGAAAAAGGTCTTCACATAAGAGCTCCTTTTCTAGGTATCACAGCTGTCTACTATTAGCATTTTATTGCTCTGAGAAAGGAAATGTTCAAGGCTCTACACACTGCATACACAAAGACAGTCATATGCTGAATTATTCAGGGTGTCCTTTGTATCTTTACAACTTCATTATCCATTTAATGTAGTATTCGTTGTTATAATGAATGTTTACAAAATGCATTCTGTATTTTTCAAATATTTTTTTTTTTTAAATAGACCTTGTGTTGCAAAGGACATCTGAAGTCAGGTGTCCTAATTCACAATGAATAATAATTTATTCATCTTACTTCTGGTTCTACATAGCATGAAAAGGCATGTCTGCCTGCTATTTATAAAAATATAAGTGTTTGCTGGGGTAATAGGTGTTATTAACCATTCATATTTCTATGGCTTCTAATAGCTTCCCTTCTGAAATACCTTCCAGCTTTTATAAAGTGACATTCCCGTTAATTTTATTTTGTTTTTTAAACATTGAAAATGTCTCTGAACAAGTAATTATTCTGTAATTTAATTAAGTGATAATTTTAATCTTCCCAATCAAACTGTTTAATTTTGACGTAGCTCACGTAGAATTTGATTATATATTATGATGATTAAATATTGAAAATAAAAACAATTATATATTTGGTTTAGGAACTAAAAATTTGCTCAGTTTATGTAGTCAGAATATCCTTGATTTCTAATGAGCCAAGTGTATTCTTCTAAGACTGTGGTCAAATTCACTCTGAAAATATTTGTGTCCACAGTGGCTGCATGAGACCCAAAAAAAACAAACAAAAAAAATGAATTATGTTTTTGCAACAAAATTGCACACGTCCAAACTCAAAATATTCACAAATGTGTACCAACCAAACCACAAAGGGTTTCATCTTCTACAGGAATGAGTCATTTCTATTTGTGAAGCTTTCTTTTGAAGGCAGAAAACAAAAAGTAATTTGGTCATATAATCTGCATAGGCTGCATTGGACTCCAATGACCTTCAGAGACATCTGCATTTCTCTACTGACCATTCAAAAACTTCCTAAGTGAGCAAATAGTTCTGCACATAGTAGTTGTAGCTTGCGAGTAAACTACATACAACTAATCATGATGAATGCAGCCATCATTCTGCAATGGCCATTTTGCTAACACTTTGCACAAGGTCATATGTCACTCTCAAATAAAAAATCTGAATTTAACAAACCAGCAATTTAACACTTTCTCATAGACACAACATATTTAGTCCTAGTTCCATTTGCTCAGGCCATTGCATATGATGATCAAATAATCTCTTTAAAATCCAAAGCGCCCTACCATTTTCACCACCACAAATAACATATAGGTAAGTGGCTGAACATGACTGATTTATCACCTAAGTACTTTCTTTACATGATAGACAGAAGGACTCTGAAGGAACTATTATGAACTATCTTGACAGAAATCCTTTTAAAAGTGTGCCTTTCTATATATGCATGCAATAGACTGTGTAATTACAGCATATGGGGTAAATGGTGTATGTTTTTAAAATTAGTATGCATGCCAAAACACATGTTTACCTTAAAGACTGTAGCAGCTTTGAGGCAGTTATTTTAATCCATCAGGTAAATAACACACATTTCCTAAATGCTACACAAATGCATATTATTATGCAGTACATGTGTTATTATATAATAGACTGTGGTGGCATTGAAAAAGATAAACTGTTCTCTTGTGTGAATACTTCTAAAAACTCATGACATCGTTTTTTCACTTTCCTTGCTTATTTACTTGGAAATAAAATAATAAAAAAGTAAAGCAAAAAAAATAGCCATGGCAGCTCTGAAACAGTAATTAAATCCACAATCCCTATGACTGCCCAAGCAATCATTAAAGTTTTCTTTTTTAACTTTATCGTTTCAGAACATTTTCACGTGGGACAGAAGATTCTGCTCACCGTAGCAGGAAAGTGAGAAAAAGCTATAATTTTGCATGTTATTGGTGCTCTATTTCCTTTTGCAGCAGTATAGGAACATAATTTATTTAGCCTGGACATTACACTCTCTTGTGCAAATACTGACTGCTACTATACATTTTCTTTCTTCTTACACATATATGCTGTTTTTGTTGGAAGTATCAGAGTTATTGTATTGTCTATGGGTATCTGTAGTATGTGAAGCTGAAAATATGAAATGCATTAAGACAAACAGGAAGGTTTCAGAACAAAATGTAATAAAACCAATGTGGGATTGAAAAGAAATTACTTGTGATAAGAAAAGAACATATCAAAATTAAAAATTCTGAGCGTATGAGGGTATTCATTAGAGAGTAATGGACAAAAAAACTTAAGGTCAAATATCTTTTTCCCCTTCTCACTGATCACATGCTTTTCAAATAGATCAAGTAGTCTCAGTCTATGCTCATAGGTGCAAAATCTTGGATTTCTATTTCTGGAGACAGTAGAGGAAAAGCTAAAATAATCTATCCATTCCTATTAATTTTTGAAAGTCATGATCTCTCTTTGGAACTATCTGGACTAATCTGTCACACAGGAGACCTACCATCACAATATTGACAGTAAGTAAAAATTTCAGATTAGGAATTGTCTTTTTGTCCCTAAATTACTCTCAATGGAGCCTAAATTTCATTTTCTGGAAAATCTGGCTTCTACTTTTTAAGCTGGAAGAACATGGTGCTTGCTGCAGGAGTAACATTTTGATTCGTATCTTCATAGAACAGTTTGAGTTGGAAGGGGCTTTAAAGATCATACAGGTACACCCCCCTGCCATGGGCTGGCTCAACTTCCACTAGTCCAGGTTGCTCAAGTCCTCATCCAAACCAGCCTTGAACACATCCAGGGAGGGGGCATCCAGAACCTCCCTGGAAAATCTACTTCAGTGTCTCACCACCCTTACTGTAAAGAATTTCTTTCTATTACCTAATCTAAATCTACCCTCTTCTCTTCGTGCTTCAAACCATTCCCTCTTGTTCTATCATCATAAGCCCAGATTTCTTGTAGGTGACCTTCAGACACTGGAAGGCTGCTATAAGGTCTATCCAGAGCCTTCTTTTCTCCAGGCTTAACAGCCTCAACTCTTGCAGCCTGTCACCATTGGAGGGGGTGATCCAGCCCTTTGATCATCTTTGTGGCCCTCTTCTGGACGTGCTCCAGCAGTTTGATGTCCCTCCTAATCTCAGGACACCAGAATTGGATGCAGTACTCCAGGTGTGGTCTCATGAGAGTAGAGGTGGAGAATCACTTCACTCATCCTGCTGGTCGCACTTCTCTTGATGCAGCCCAGAATACAGTTGGTCTTCTGGGCTGCAAGCACACATTGCCAGCTCATGTTGAGATTTTCATCAGCTGACACCCCCAAATCCTTCTCTTTAAGACTGCTCGTGAGCCACTCCTTGCCCATCCTATATTTGTGCTTCACACTGCCCTGACCAACATGCAAGACCTTGTGCTTGACCTTGTTGAACTTCATGAGGTAGGCTTGGGCCCACCTCTCAAGCCTGTCCAAGCTCCCTCCCTTCCCTCCAGCACGTCAGAAGGACCACATAGCACCCACAGACTTGCTGAGTGCACTCTATTCTACAGTCCGTATTGCTGACAAAGATGTTAAACACCAGTCCCAGTTCTGACCCCTGAGGGATGCCACTTGTTACTGATCTCCATTTGGATAATGCACAGTTGACCACAACTCTCTTGAGCGTGGCCATCCAACCAATTCCTTATCCAGTGAGTTGTCCCTCCATCAATTCCACACTTTTCCAATTTGGTGACCATCAGGTCATGCGGGACAGCATCAACCACTTTACAAAAGTCCAGGTAGATGCCATCAGTTGCTTTTCCTTTATCCACTGATGCTGTAACTCCGTCATAGAAAGCTACCAACCTCATCAGGCACGATCTGCCCTTGGTGACGCCGTGTTGGTCGATCATCTCCTCTTCGTTTTCCGTATGCCTTAGGAAGGCTGCATGTTCTTGCCAGGCACAGAGGTGAGACTGACTGGCCTTTTATTTCCATCTAAAGGTAGAGTGAGTTAGATATGAGCCAATATACTCACTATATAACTAAAGGGGGATACATTTAGAGGTACTTGCATTTCAATTAACATGACATTCATGAGCAAATTGGAAAATGAAACTATGTACATGGTTAATTGAAAAACCAATTTAATTACCAAATGTGTATCATTCTCAGATGGAAAATTCTCATTTGTGTGGCTTAACTAAATTGTTCCAAATTACCAGAATAAGGTATTTTACTTGACACAGATGGGAGAAATGAGTTCTGGACAGTTCTTACAATTTTGATTATTTTGTCCTGATTTCATAGTTACAAAGTTTTAGTTTACTGGGAAACTAGTTTGCTCCATTCTTGAGAGATTCAACTGTATCGCTGAATTATCTATGTCACTGCCTTCTACCTGGTGGTTTCATAGCCAGGTGAATGGCTCGTTCCAAAGTTGGTTGGTTGTTTTCATCAAAGCAAACTTCAACAGCAAGGATTAAATTTGTTGGCAAGTACTTTTACCCTGAGCAATAAAAATAGTGTGTTTCACATTTGAGTGTTTCTAATGTGAAAGTTGGAACTTCAAAAACAAACACCAAAAGCATTCTTCCCAGAGAAGCCCAGGGAAACAAATGTCCTACAGTTTTCAGTGGTGGACAAAGTGCTTTCCTTTGGAACTGAAAAGCTTCTTTGGCTCTTCCAGAATATTGCATCTGAAAAGAGAATCTCTTTTATTGCATTTATATATGTGAAAGATTTTTTTTCAGACTTTCACATTTATTCTTATTTAAAGAAATATTTATTCCTTCCATTTTGCACAAAGAGGTCTTCTTGGAGTCCCTTCCAGTGAAAATACAACACATCTTTGCAGACAGCAATTCCCTCACATTCAGGAATCTTTTGGCTTTTTAGCCCCAATGGTGGAGAAGAAGCAGTTTGTTGTGATTGCCGAATTGCTTTCTCTTTTCACATGCAGCAGCACTTAAGTGTCATGTTAAGCCTGAGGCAGGAAAGATTTTATAAATGACCTGTCCTGGCTGGAATTGTGTTTACTGTACTTTTTTTTCAAAATGCAGTGCAGAATCCTTTCCCTATTTCCTACCTAAAGATTAACAGTTTGCAGACTCAAATTTGCCTACCCAGGCAATGTTGTATTTGCCTGTTTCTTTTTACAGCAAAAGGTTTCAATGATCCTACACTTTGGATATCTGCCTTCTATTACCTAATGTCACCCTCTAGGCTAGCAAACAGCATTTTTCAGTACCAGAAATTGCCCAAAAGGCAGCTAGAAGCATTACACATTGAGATGTGTAGGTACATATCTTTCTGTTTGCACTGGGAATTCTGGCAGAAAAGTTGTAGAACTACTCTCTGTGGAACTAAACTGGTGAACAAGTAAGCAGTGTTTGCATGAAGTGATTGCTCTTGGCATTCACAACTGCAGATGCAGCACGCAGGGTTCACTCATTGAAACCTTCAGTGAATCTGTACAGAAGAGCCTTATAAACACAACAATTGTGGGGAAATCTCCCACTGAAGTTTGACACTGCTGCTCCCCCTAGCCACTTGATGTGTTCCGCTCTGGCTTTCCTTCATCCCGGCTGCACCTTGTGTTTCTCCTTACCTTACATCTGGAACAACCAGATGATATTGTCTTATTCACTCTTGTTCACAAAAATAAACCTCCTAGAACTGAATTACTCCTTCAGGCAACCCTTCTTCATTCCTTCTTCCGTGCTCTATAAGCACCTTGTGGCTGGTTTTTCTGCATTGTCCTTTCACTGCCTGTAGGTTGTAAACTTTCAAAACAGGAAAGATTTACGTTGCCTCCTTTCACACTACATATGATGGTATTAACATGCTAACATACCATATTTGCTGGAGAGTAAAATGCAAAAGACAAAAATCGCTCCTTGGGTTTTACTCTCTATGGATTGAGTTGAACCTGCTGCTGTTACTCATACCATGCTGTAGTCATGCCAGCCTCAAAAATTAAACTGCTAACTGGAGCAAAGTATTATGGGGCTTGAAGTTCAGACTGTAATATGGGAGGCTTCCTGTTGCAGTTGCTGCATCTGGGTTCTGGGCTCTTGGGTGTTGGCTCTTTTCTGCAGGCACAGTGGTGGAGCGGGAGGGAGTTGAGTAGCTGCTGGTTTTGGTTTCAGGGTTTATGCTCGGTTATTCTTTTTCCCTGTGTATTTCACTGTGCTTCTTCTGCAAATAGGCTAAGCTAAGGTAATCATGCATTGTATTATTAGATTAATTAGATTATTAGCTAAGATAATTATGCATTGTGCTTATCATAGGTTGTATTAAACTGTCATCTCTTTATCTCAACCCTCAGTTTTGTTTGTTACTCATCCCTTCACTCTTGTGTTGGGGGAGCAGGCAGGTTAGTTCTTGTTCTAAACCATTATAGGCAGTAACTTGTGCCAGCACACACATGTGTGTGCAGTTTGGTTTCTTGCTGTCAACAGCCAAAGGGTCAGTGTCCTTCCTTGACAAGAGGAAGGACAGCCCCATGTTCTTTGATAGATACTGTTTTTTGAGCAAGAGGTTGAGATTATCACAGGAGCTTTCTGAAAAAATTACATTCCAAACATATTAACTCCAAAGCAGCTCAAAATTGGCAATTCCTCAAGTACCTTACCCTTGTGGTTTTGCTTCTTGGTTTTATTTACATTGCATATTCTTCAAAGATATTAAGGCTGTACTATGAAGAATATAAAAATTACTGAGGTAATATCTAACAGAAATTTCATACACTGAAGGACGTGCTGGACAGAAGCAGCCCAGAAGGAGAACTCAGGTTCCTCAGGGGTTTTGCTGCTTATAGCTAGTATAAAACAAATGAAAGTGCATGTACTGAAACTGCTGTTATACTAGAAAATGGTAAGATTCAAAGTCATGTGGGAATTATTAATCACCATGCATATAACTCAATAATTGTTCTAATGTCAGATCTCATAAAATTAAGTTAGAAACAGGTAATATTAAAAAGCGTTTTATTCTATTTTCCTGCCTGCTTTAATATGGGAAAGAAAACTGCTTCCAACTTCATGCTTTTTAAAGGCAGTTTGTAGGAATCTTCTTTTTTAAGTTGAATACCTGCATTCTTCCCAATGAAAATGACTGCCAAAATACCTAATTAAGTTATAAAATAGAACAAAATAAGTTACTGCTTTTAAGAAAGAAAATAAAATATATTTAATATCGAAATTTACTGACACAGGAAGGTATCAGAAACATATAAGAAAAAGTCTCCTACAAAAAAAGAAGTTACTTCTGAGGTTCAAAAGATATTTAGAAGCACAGAATATTACTTTTTAAACCAAAATTAATCCATCATGCTTGTTTAGCATCTTATCTTGAAATCCTTATCTGTGTGTTTACCTTAATGTTTTGAAAATAATTTCAGACCTTGGTATATACAAAGCAGAGTAAGCACACATCTTTGAATTATTACCTACTTCATTACAGAAGCAGCTGAAGGTTTTAGCTTTAGCTTTTGGTTGTTGCTACAGATAAAATCACTTATAAAGTACTATGTGGTTTTAAAAATATGTTCCAAATGTAGCTCATCAAGGTGATCAAATCTTGAAAAAGATGAGAATATTACTGTTATGCTGGTATTATTACCTGCTGTCTTGCTTTCCACAAAAAAAGAAAGAAAGAAAGAAAGAAACAAAAATCTCAAAACAACCACCCAAAACAAAACAAAACAAAACAAAAACATCCAAATGAAACACCATAGCTGGAGAAAATCAGGAAGGTGAAATAAAAACATCCGAGAACAAGTCAGTCTACTGAAGCTGAATGACAGTATGTGCTAGTTTATGAGAATCTCCAGCAGACTTATTAGGAAGATTACTCTCTGCATTTTTACAGTAGAATTCACTAGGGGCAAAAGAAAAGAAAAAGTAAAAATCAAACTCAAAATCTCCTAGAATCCCAGCCTAATATAACTTTTAATTTATTACAACACTAATTCCTGTGTTACAACAATAATTGTGCAATTGCTGTCAAAGTTACATTACTGCACAGCTAAAGGAATACAAAGACGAAACAAGTTATTTTTCTGTAATATAGATGGAGTACCTGATATCTAAGTCATAGAGTTCTCAGTCTCCTTTTCTAAGAATTAGTTTAAGTGTGAAAGGAATTGCAGAATATAAACGAAGCTTCCAATCTGAGCTTTCTCCATTCTTTTTGTGGGAGATGGTTTATGGGAGCTTTTGATCTTCACTATGAATGTCAACTAATGTTTACTTCTTAGACTTGGGGTTTTCCCTCCTCCATATGGTTCCAATTCATTGCAGATCATGCTTTGTTTCCAGAAGTCTTCAGATACTCAATCCTTACTTTTACAAAGCGAGGTCATTCTATATTGTCTTCTTGATCTTTTATCAACAGCACAATGTTAATCCCTCTGTAAGACTTTTAGTAGCATAGAGATTTTGAAACAGTAGCAAATAAATCCAACCAAAACATGTTTGCTTTTGTAAGTTGAGTGTCCATCTTCCCTTTATTAAAGACACTTTATCTTAAAGATACTTTCCTTCAAGACCAAAAAGAGGATCTCTTTTATTTCAGTCCACATATATAGATAAAATTATTTTATTTTTAGCTGAGCTAGACTACACACACAGTCCAATCAGAAAATTAGTCTCTGGTTTAAAGCAAATGAGAAAAACTACATTTTAATTCTTTTTACAGAGCCAGCTTTCCATTATTTCCTTCAGTTTAAAACTTTTGCTCTTCTATTTTAAGCATAAAAATCCAATGACAGAAATCAGAATATATCTAATATCCCAGTACTGAATTAGATGACCTTCATTCCATCTGAATCAATTACATGTTCATAAATTTTCCAGCACAGATTGTAAAAAAATCTGTAGTGAAACATGTTCATTAAAAAAGTGCCTGAGTATCCAAAAAAAAAAAAAAAAACAAAAAAAAGGAAAAAAAAAAAAACGCAAAACAAAACTACACCAGAAATGAAGAAACACTAAAGAATCAGATACAAATGTCACCTCCATTTTGTCACTTGTATTACAATATTTTCAAGAGCCTTCTTATTTATTTGTTTATTTATTTATATTGAGCTAAATTAAAATCTTAATTTATCCCATAATCTGGATACTCAAGACTGGACTTTGAGTTTTTCTGTCTGCTTTATTTTTTTTTTTTTAATTACATCTTATTCACTGAGGTATTGCACCTGGATCTTTGTTACCTAAGTGTAAAATAAAAGAATAATAATTTTTAAAATAGATCACTTTTGTGCTATCCTTTAGAAATCTACCTGCAGCCCACAGTTTTGGCAAGCAGAAGCTGGATCTGAAGACACAGAAGTTCAGGTCAGTACATCCTCACACATGTTTTTTCACTTCAAATAGTAAAAACATCTACTAGCTATCTTAAAATGATATGGTGAAATTCATTCACGGAAAATATCAGACACATATTCTAGTTAAATAAATTCTAAAAATGAAGCTGTGTCAAAATCCCACAAGTACAGAGTATTCCTGATTTTGAGTATGAACACTTTACATGAAAAAATTAAAAAATCTGAATGTCTAATTTGCTGACATATATCTACCTTCACTA
Source organism: Indicator indicator (assembly GCF_027791375.1). NCBI lineage: Eukaryota > Metazoa > Chordata > Aves > Piciformes > Indicatoridae > Indicator > Indicator indicator. The sequence continues at coordinate 25,513,760 of NC_072053.1, read as the reverse complement.
CAACAGGTATAAATTTAATTACTCTTATAGATTTGCATTAATTTCTTTAATTGGGATCTGAATAACATGAGTTATTCCAGTTGTGAGTCAGCTCTTGCTGATGTCATTGCATTCTATTCTTCAGCTCTAATCTAAAAGAAATGTCTTGCAATAGAAAAAAAAATGCACAGTCAAGCCCAACTCACTGAATTATCCTTCTGGTTTTATCATGGTGTCCCAATATTACTGTAAATGCTCCTTTGGATTGAAATATGTTGCTAGGGAACTTATATGTTATATGCAGAATTGTAAGTGATGACAAATGCAATATTAAGCAAATAAGTAGTATGTAAAAATACATTTCGTGGGTATGACCTCCTTTCTCAACTATGCTGAAACTTCAGAAACTTTGTGCAGATAGCTGATTTTTCAAGTAAGCAGAGAAATTTTCCAGCTAGCCTGAGAAATATTTAACAAAATGTTAAGACTGATTCTTTATTTTAACAACCAAGGAGAGAAAAGCTCAAAAGCATCCTCAGTGATTTTTATCAAGTAGAATACTCAGAAGCATAAAATATTTCTTTCAAGCAAAATCAGAGATAATTTAATATTGAAAGATTTTTTTTAAATGTTACACTTACAATGATTAGAAGCAGAATAAGAAGGAGATATATTTATAGGAAACATTTTTGTTCCTGGACAGCTTATCTCTGGTCATGAAACAGTGCTGGAAAGTGAAGTTCTTTGTTTCATGAAGACCAGTCTGTTTGAAGCGAAATTAGTGCCTTCTCTGTCCTACTATTGACCTCGGCTTTGACCTGGCTGGACCACCCTTACTAGAATGGGAGGTAATAAAGTCCCCAGGCTGGCTCAGACTTAGGTCTCAGTTAGGCTGAAACTATCAATCATGGAAAATTAAGTGTAGTGGTTTTGTGATTTGGACGTTTACTGGGAACTAAACTGAGATCACCAAACACTATTCATTTACATTTCCAAGGAATAAAAAACAAGACACTAAAGTAACATTTCTGAAATTTTCAGTGATTGTTGGGTGATACAGCAATCCAGTTTAAGAAATTGGTGAAATTATATTGTATTGAAGTTTCAAAGTTAAAAACTAATAAAACATAAAAAGTTTTACTTTAAAACAAATTATCCTGTATGTAATCTGGAAATGCAACATTTTCAAGAGAAATTCAAGTCATTAGAGAAATTAGTATGAACAATAAAATAAAAAGAAAATTCAAAATTCTATGCAAAATAATACTTAAAAATTCAGTTTTTGAAACTTTTAACATTTAAATCTCAAGTTTGATAAGCAAAATACAGCAGACTATTCACACATCTACTAAAACTATTTCATTCAGCCTTGATGTTTTGCCCATCAAAAACTGAATGCTGACAAGGTCTCTAGGAGTCAAGAGGCTGGGGAATTATTATTTTTTTTAACTTTATTATTATTATCGTTATTATTGTTGTTGTTGTCATTAAACATTGTACCTAGAAGTCCCCAGTGATGCAGGTCTATTGATTTCACTTCTACTTAACATATGAGAACTTGTCCATCCTAAAGAGTTTATCATTTCACACAGAAAATTAAATCCACAAAGTGAGGGAGCTTGCAGGTAGAAACAAAGAAAGAAAAATGTGGCTACTTTGCAGAGCTAGTGACTCAAGGCAACACAATACAGTGCCCTTGCTGTCAGATGGCATTACCTTCCCTAACAGAGGTGATTCTAAAATCAGCATGGATTATCTTGTATCTTGCTGGCATGTCTGGATTTTGTATGCTTTTCCTGAGCTAACAAGTCCACAGAGAATTGGGAGAAGCATCTGGCCTTTTGAAGAGAGGCACCATCATATAGAATCTTTTCTTTTGCTAGTAGAGATCTTCTCACAGGTCTGCTCTGCTGAGCAGAGTTGAGGGAAGAGAAGGAACATCATTAAACCCATCTTGTCTCAGGATCTGGCCATAGTCTGTTTTCATACAAACATTACTCAGGGAAACAGTTCCTGCAGCTTATCTTCTCAGTCAGAAAGTCTATAAACAGATTTAAATAGATGCTTGGTTTCTGAAAGAGACTTCTACATTCCCCAGAAAACAACCTCTCTATCCATGATGGGGTCATGACCCCCAGTTTAGGAATCAGCAGTACCAAAGATATCCTGTGTCAGTTGCATGTGATTCAGCACTGCTGATTGCTTCTGTCTTATTATTCTCACACCTCCAGTGGAAAGATGGATGATTACCCTAGTATTGATTGACATTCCTCATTTCACTGCTAAGTTTCCTTAAATTCTGTTTGCAGAGAAGTTTTGAAGGGCAGAAGTGGCTCCATCTACCAATTCCCTTTCAGGGGTGCCAGTTCAAAGATGTCACCATACAAGATGTAAAGAGTATTATTAATGATGAAAATCAGGTCATTCTGTCACTGCCCTAAAACGAGCTGATTTTATGCCATGTTGTCCTGTGTAATCCTTAAAAAATTGTTTGTCCTCACACTCTGATTCATCTTTAACTTTAATCAAAAAGCAAAACAAACAATCCTTCTCCAATACCTAAAATTTCCCATTTAACATTTTCAAATCGAAAGAATAAAATTCAAGTACAGTTTCTTTTTTTTTTTTTCCCCAAAAGAAGAGAGGGAAGGTGGATGCTTCTGACTTTAACAAAGCAGTGTGTGATTTGGCAGCCAAAAGCCTGATGCCATCAGGAGCCTTTCAAACTTGTTTGCTGGGAAATCAAGATGATACCCCTTTGGCAGGCTGCCTTCGTGACAGAATGAATGCACAACTTGATTTCAGGGGTTGGTCAGCTTTGTTGGACTAGCACATTCATTCTGTATTTTCTAATTCTCTCTATATGCTAGAAAAATAATTTCATAAATTCCTAGTTTTGTTAAAACATATTCAATTCTGCTGACTCCATTGACTGACAATTTTGTATCACTATTATCTTGATGGTTTGGGGGTGTGTGTGGGGGTGTGTTTGGGTTTGGTTTTGTTTTTTTTTTTTAACATTTAGCTTTCTGATTAGTGCTGCTGTGCCCAAGCTGATATGAAGACAACAGTAGTGGTAAAGTGTAATGTAATGTAACAGCAGAATGTAATTTTGCTGATTTAGTTTCTTTTAAAATATTTTCTGTGTGTAATTTCACAAACTATTAAAAAGCAAGACAAACCCCTAAACAAATTAATGGCTCAGTCGTATGCTGCCAGCTTTGTGGGTTGTATGTAAGACTGAAAAATTGAAATGATTCCAGTTAGGGATTTAGTTTGGCTGGAAGGGTCTGTTCAGATGTGGCCATGTTGCAGGAGTGAAGATTATTCATTTCACTGATTGATATTGATTGGAAGGAGGAGTTTAAAACCCCTCCAGTCTCTTTTCATCAAAACTGTATCCAATCCACACTATAATAAGATTTTAAAATCTCAAATTAAGGAAATAACTGTCAACTTTTAAAGACACTATAGGTGGACGAAGGTGCACATTTTCTTAGTAGATTCCAGAGATCTTTCTTGACAGCAGCTTAAGACAGAGCCAAAAATCTTTAATTTCTTCCACCTTATAAGTTTGAGCCACCCCCTCTGAGTCTTATCTGGCCTTTATAATTATTACTTTTCTTTCACTCTTGGTTGCTCATCTTTGTTTTCCTGTCCCCCTCTCAGAATCCATTCATTCATACTCCACTTACACTTATGACTCTGATCTTCATTTCAATCCTGCATAACTGAAATAGAGAAATGAATGAATGTTAAATTGTCTTAGTAAATACAGGAAATCCTGGTATCTCAGCCAGAAACTGAAGATTTAAAACTGGGTATTTTGAAAATGTACATCGTGATTAATGTTTTTTTTTCATGAGTAACTCTTGATTTTTCCCACATGACAATCTAAGGAAAGTCGAAAGCAGTGTCTGTTTGAGTTCGATGTGAGAACAGAGAGGAATCAGTGCTTGATTCCCTACAACCTCTAAATCTGAATCGAAAAGTAACACATTATGTAATCTATATGTTGTATTATAAATCCTTTCTAGACTTGATGTTGAAATATAAGGAAATGATGTTCATAAATTTGATAATATGTAATTTAGATTAGAATAGTTTATTCTAGACCTGAATCATATTCCTCCTTTATTCATATTCTCGCTTGAAAATACCAGTCCTTTAGTTGTCTCAGAGAAAATGAAGCTCCTAAAAAAGAATAATAGATAAATAGATCTGAATGTTGTGGATATGTGTTTACAGAAGCATGCTTTTCATTCACATGACCTCAGTACAATCACCAGCAAAAACTCTTAACAGCCCTCCCTTTTCCCCATTTATTCCAATAAGGCAATTTATTATAAAATTCTAGATTATTCTCTTCTGCATTTCCCTCCTTTCTCCGCTCTGGTGCAGTGCCTATGCATGCCTACAACTGAACTTAGAGGCAATGTAAACAAAAGTGACTTTTCTTTACGATGTATATAAAGGCATTCAACATTTCTTGGGTCCAATATCATAATATGCTTGAGTTTCAGAAAAAAAGATAGAATGCTCACCAGAATCAAGCAATTGATAGACATGCAAGTCATCAGATGCAATCAGCAATCTTGGACTGACTCCAGAAAAAAAAATTCAGACAATCTACTTTTCAAGCAGTTTCTGCTTTACCAGTGTTCTGTATATGGAAGTGAAAAGTACCACCCATTGCACAGCCCATATACTTTCAGTGTGCTCATCAGGTCTTTCTTCTCAGGGAACAATGGGAAAAATACCACAATAGGAAACCCTCTAAAGCAAAACTGTGCTCAATAACATCAAGCTGAGATACAGCACGTTCACTGCTTTTATTTTCCTCCATGCTTAGTAATGTAATAACACTAGTTCTTATAGAACTAACACATTATGAAGCATGACTGAAAATCTTTGTATGAGAATTAATCTTCTTTTATCATGACTAACATATTAAAAATGGTGCCGCTTTTATAACTACTGAAAATTGCTTCATTAGTTCAGTCAAGTAAATGAGATTCAAAAATTCTTGAAAACTGCATGAGAACAGAAATATGTGCAGAGTGTCACAAGAAAGATATTTTGAATGTATAGGTTCTGTGTAAAGATGTGGCAAAGAAAATGTGGTACTGCACTGCATCTAAATGGGTGGTTACCAACTTATCTAGTAAAATAAATATATGTGGCAAACGACACATACCTATTTAATGACACTTTGAGTTCATGTGAAGTTTGGCAGTGTAATAAAAGTCTTATCTCTTGCCTCCACTGTTATTGCACAGATTTAAACTGCTGTCTCAGAGGCAGTTTTACTATCTTTTTCAATCTCTCCCATAAAAGTGAGACTTGATTTGCTCAGCATGAGAACAGATCAATAAAAGCTAAGTTATACAGCAGATTAGATCACTAACTCAGAGATCAAAGATGTTAAAATACAAGTTGTATAAGAAAAATTAGATCAAAAGTTCATTTAAAATGTACTGTACTTGGTTGTAAGGCTTGAAAAAAATATCATTCTGATATGAAAAAGAAATCACTGATAATTTGTCCATTTTATTTGTTTTATCTAGAAAAAAGAAAAAACATTGTTTGTGAAAAGCCAAAGACACAATTTTAAATGATAGAGTAAGATTACTTTGGTATTTGATTATTGTAGTTAATTTTTCTCAATATTATATCAGAAATATATTTGCATCTATTCTTCTAGATTCTAAGAATGCATTAATATTGAAAGGTAAGTGTTCAATGAAGAAGAAAGATCATTGACTTCTGAAATATCTTTGAAGTACTGACTATACCCTAAACAAGGATGTCTAGACTTCTATATGCTTTAAATATCCCCCTTAAAAAAATATTTTTTTAAATCCTTTATATTCGTGAAGGAGGTATTAGTTTACTTATATGGTAAGGGTTGCAAGGAGTTAATTAATAGAGAAGTTACTGTTAAGAACTAGAAACACACAGACACATGTGGTATGTTACTCATACCACAAATTCATGTCAATGAATTTTTTGGATGGAACAGCTCTATCTGTTTATATGTATCATGGAGGTATAAATTCTGTGAAATGATTTACTGTGTTTAGAGATTTGTCACAGTATTATAGGACAGAAATGGATTCATTTCTTCATAAACATATGCAATTTCAACTCACACTAATATAAATTTAATTTATGGCAGGACAGCTTTTTTATTTTCAGTACAGTATAATACCATTGCTAAATGGAAAAAAAAAATAGGGCACAAAAAGCCCCACAAAAACAAACAAACAAAACCAATGACAAAACACCTTTCTTCTTTGCTTGGAGTTCTTTGTTGATTTTTTAAAAACTAGGTGATTGTGTCACGGAATTCTCTGAAATTAAGATTCAGAGTATGTGATTCAAAAGTGTGTGACTCAAATATTGATTCTGACTACCTGCTGTCATAAGGTGCAGGAAAACAATAATTCTAAAAAAAATAAAACTGACCTATCTAAAATATACTCACATGAACTCAGAGCCCTGGGGTCAGTCTGCAGCTTTTGTTGTCATAGAGCTATACTGCAGATGTTTAAAAAGGAGAACTGGATTTTTTAGCCTTGAATATTCTTAGACATGGCATAGGCAAACAATACTTTAATAGAAACAATAATTTATAATATTTACTTTAAGACAATAAATTTATATAGTTTCTTTTCTTTAATTATTGTTAAACAGAGAGGTGATTGACTTACAAAAATGTATTTCAGTTGCTTAATATAAAAATCAGGAAGATAGCATTTTTTTAAGAGGAACAAGTTTGGTAGGTTTTATTAGTTAAGCACATTAACTATAATGTATACCATTCAGTTTACCTATTAAACCATGGAAATTACGTTCCACAAGTTGTTGGTTTTTGGGGGTTGGTTTGTTTGTTTGTTTGACTCTTGCAAATTATTGTTTCCCTTTCTATACTGTTTTTAGATTTTGCCTACTGTTGTTCACCTTCAGAAGTATTTAGGAATGCAGGCATTTAAAAGATCCACTCCTAGAAAGAGTTGTCTGAAACAAAGGGGAAAAAAATTTATCACACTCTTTCTGATATGTATGGCAGGTGATGAATACCAGGGTTCAACAGAAAGAAAAAAACCCACTTTCTGAGTGCCCTGCATTTGTCTGTATTTTAGAACTACATTTGTGTGTTCTCAGTTTAGCATGAAACTGTTGCCCCCACCAATCTGTCTCCCAAGATGACTACTGGTGAATGTACTCTTCAAATTCTCTTACATACTATATGTCCATTCTACTGCAGCACTCATGGCAAGACAAGATCACTAAAAAAGTACTGAGTGGCCCATCTCTCTAGCAAATATTAATCTGCTTATTTTTTGTTTTAAAGAGACGAAGAAATCATCAGATAACTTTGACAATCTTTCAGATATTTACCAGCTTTCATTATTTTAGCATTTTCAGGTAAATCTTCTAGTGATGAAAACAACATGATTTCTAGGTGCTAGATATCATGTGCCTATGCCTGCTTTAACCAGGATATGACATAGATATGAAGCTGATGAGTTTTGTTGATTTCTTCCAGCTGGTAGATGAAGATGCAATGTTCATTCTGTAACTCTTAGCCATGCCAGTAGTTTTTGATGTAAATCACATCTTGCTGATGACTGGATACCATAAAAGGATGAGAGAGAGCTGGTTTTCAGTATCAGGGCAAAACTTGGTAAGATTAAGGTTACAGTAGATTTGGGGAGAGTGCATTGTAACATGATGGAGGTAATTATATATTTGAAGAGTATATCCACTCTTAAGCATTTCAGGATGAATTAAAGAATATAGAAATATTTTATTGATTTTTCTTCTATCTGCATCTTTCCAGAAGCTTGCTAAAACTCCTAGCAGAGTTTTTTTCTGAAAGCAGATCTTTTATTTCTAATGAATTTAAATGCCACCTGTGTGGCACTGTAACTTCAAGTCCTGCAGAATGACACCTAGCAAACTACTGAGAGAGGCAGCTTGCTGAGAATATAATCAATGTTTCATGGATAGTCCATAGTAATGGGCTAGATAATATCATATACTTTCGTCACCAGCCAGATTTTTGAGGACTGCTGAACATCTAGGTTTTGCAGTACTGTGCTCAGCTAAAGTGAGCATTCTACCACAGACCTCCTTTCTTCCACCAGGAAATACTAGCATCAATTCCCAATTTTATCAATCTGCTGACCAGGTGGTATCTATGTTGCACAAATAAACTCACCTTGCATTACTCAGGAAACAATTTTTGTTCCTGGAAGACTGATTAGTCAAACCACATTTCAACAAATGGGGAATGGTATGAACATTATAAACTTGGTTTGGGCTTGGCAGACCACATTACTGAAGATTATGTTTCCCAGTAACAGAGGAAATAGACGGCTGTCCTGCCATTTGAACACCTGTGACAGTGATTAGAATTCTTCTGGGGATTAACCACATCATTCTTACTTCCTGATTATTTATGATACTTACATTAAATCTAAATTTTTAGTAAAATATTCATATTTTAATTTACATAATTAGGGTTTTTTTAATGACAATGCAAGAATCATCACTAATTCACAGTAAATGAAGATGAATGTACACAGGCTTGTACATGAATACATGCAAAATGCAATGATAGAAATCACCTCATTGTTCCTCCGTGAAGAAGAAATTTTCTGCTGATGTGTTTCCGTATTTTTTTGCACCTGTGTAGAGGATAACGGCATTTCCCAGGATCACTGACTAGACAGAAGTGAGAGATAGTAGTGGTAGGTATTTCGCTAGACAGAATATTCATTTAAGGGATGACAAATTGCAAGGAGGTTCTCACTACAAAGGAAACAACTGGAGGCAGTGCTGCAGGTGTCTCACCTTCCTCTGCCAGAATGCCAAATGCTCTTAATTGAATCCAGTGTGAATGCACCTGAAGAGAAACAACTCTCAGACTGGAAAAAATGCTATGATGTCAGTTTTCTTAAAGTGTTTTGCAAAAGAAATGCAAAGGCAAACTCTCAGCTGCTTTGGTAATTAGTTACATAACACATTCCATGCATTCAAAGTGCACTGCAGAAAATGTAACCTGAATCAATAAAAGAAACTGAAATTGATACAGTTTGTATGGATAAATAAGAATCAAAATTACTGTTTACAAAAACAAATTAAGTCACAAGGGTATACAAATAAGGTCTTTGAATACTGAGCTAATTTCAATTAAAGAAAAGTTCATACTAAGCGTGGTATTTGCCAAATGCAGATAATTTAGTTATGTAATTGCAACTGACAGAAAATTACTGAACTAATTAAACTAGAGCTCAATAAGTGATTTACCTCATTAAATGTTTTATAGTACTACATCTGCATCAAAGTTATTTTGTGTTCAGCTTAAATAATAATAAAGGAGGAAAAAATCAAGGTTAATTGGCATTTTAAGAATGAGTGTCTCAATTAAAATTATATTATCTACAGAAAAGAATTCCCCTGTAAATAATTAGAACATGTTCTCTATTTATTCTGAGTTTAAAGAACAGAATGAAAGCAAATTTTGTATATTGCTTCAGTGTGAGTTCCATGATGTGTATTGATGGAAGTATATAATCCACAGTTGTTATTAACCTTTTATCACCTCAATAATTGTTATTAGTGGGGAAGTCTGTTCTCATGAATATATTTGTAAACACAGCTGTGTGATTCCTGATAGATATTTCATTGTATGGGATTAAAATCCGCTATCCTTGCATGAACACCAGATGAAGATATTTCCTGGGTTCAGTTGAATCTACTGATGAGTATTCAATACCATGTCAGCATCAGATCAACTTTAAAACAAAAGTGATGTCTGGAGCAAAGTACCACGGGGCTTGTAGTTTGGATTGTAATATGACAGGCTTCCTGTTTCCTGCTGCCTATTCCGATGACTGGGTTTGGGTTGTTGATCTTTTCCACTCGGATGGCTTTGGGCTTGGGGTGTGGGAGGAATTCTTTTATTTTTTATTTTATTTATCTCAACCACAGGACTTTTTGTGTTGCTTTGTTTCCTGATCTTTGGGGGGTGGGGACTGGGGGAAGATTATTTGTGAGAGTGGTCTTAAACCACGACAAAACATTATAAGTTAATGCTGTAGATGTGGAGAAAAAATTTCCAAGCCTGATTTAACACTTGAGATCACTGTCTTGATCTTCTGATTTTCGATGGCCATTGTCAAAGATGTTTTGGGTCAGATGCAGAATCACAGAATCACAGAATATATCTGGTTGGAAGAGACCTCAAAGATCATGCAGTCCAACCATTGGCCCAGCCCTGAAATGTCAACACTAAACCACATCCTTAAGTGCCAGGTCCACATGCCACTTGAACACCCCAGAGATGGTGACTCTGTCACTGCACTGGGCAGATAATTCCAGTGTTTGATAACACTTCCATTGAAGAAGTATTTCCTAATATCTAGCCTAGTATTTGCTAATATATAGTCCAATGCTACATGTTACATTTTTGTATCTTTACATTTTCTGTGAAAGAAAATTCTTGCTTTCAAGTATCTTCTTATTGGCTGTGGATTGTAGATAGTAATGTAGATTTAAGCCAGATGCTCTGCTTTACCTCTCAGACAGAGAGGAACAGACTTCAGCAATTTGCCAAGTAGACTTCCGTTATTTATTGTGGTTAACAGCAACCGGGGGAAAAAATCATAATTCAAATACAAAAAAAGAGCACTCAGATTTCTATTCATGTTATATCTGCTATGTGGCTGATAATTCTGGTTTTGTGCTTTTTTCCCTCTGCTGTTGTATCCTACGAATGTACGTTCTTCAGTCTTTTTTCTAAATATAACTATGGGGATGGGAACTGGGGAGGGAATTCTCCCAGATTTCTCTTTTTCACTCAAGAACTTCCAACTAGTGTCCTGCTAGTTAATGAAGCAGCTAAACATGTTTGGTCACTGCCCTCTCTTCTCCCTCCCCATTGCAGGTTCCAGGTTTGAGGTCAAGGAGTCAATAGGCAGGTGCCATTCAGGCCACCTGGGGGTAGAAGCTGGACCCCATGCCTCATGTTTCAGACAGGGAACTGCACATGTCAGAGGCTATTCGAGAAGGTGTGTGCAGTTTGCCTGCCATACAGAATTTTGACCTGATTGGCTAGATTTGAATAGGTAATCTGCCATTGGGCCATTCAGTTTTCAAAAAGGGAATTTATAGGGGATGATTTGAGAGCTGACACCCTGTTCATTCATGGGATTTGAGGTGTCGACAAGCACCCACTTTGTGCTCTGGTCTTCAGGGCGATTGGTGGCTTTTGTTCTAGTAGCAGTGCGTTGAGTCCCACACTTTCGCCACAGCAGCATGCTCTCTCTCTCACTTCCTCTAATTTTGGGATTTGCTTTTCAGATTACCCTTGCCTTTTGGATTGCAAATCGCAACTCTGTGTATTGGTTCATCCGGTTAAGGTTTTGATGATTAGCAGCCCAGCGGTTTGTGAGTAACTGAAGTTAATTTACCTGATTATTTCTAAAGTTTATAATCTGTTTACCTGTAGCTTAACCCTTGTATGAAGCCAAGAAGTCCATCTCGCCACCCAAGGTGGTACTGCTGTTTGTTTTCATGTTGTAAGAGTTTCAGTTTGTTCCTCTGCATTCCAAGTTATTCCACTGTTTATTAACATCCTATCATGTGTAATCAACCTATCACCAACCGGGCAAACAAATCTCAATCAAATTAACTTGGAAAAGTAATTTTTGATATCTAATAAATCACATTCATGTTTTATCACATTTCCAGATTATAAATTTGATCATATACTATATCACTCAGGAAACTGCAATGAAAAATATAGTACCTCATCAGCTGTCTATATTTCCATTTTCTTGCCAATCCTTTCATGCTTTAATTTTCTTAAATTATCTTGCTCTTTGAAGCCAAGACTGTATCTTCATATATATATATGTTTTGATATATATATATATATGTGTGTGTGTGTGTATATATATATATACACAAGCTTAACAGAAATTTTCAGGTACATTTCGCTCTAGATAAAAATTAAAATGATACTGGAAACTAAGATATTGATTTCACTCATTATTTTTCAATCAAATGCCATTTTTCTGACATTCTTAAAGCAAGTTTTCATTCTTTAAACAGAAAGCACAAACAAATTATAACAGTGATATAATTACATTTAACATAATGTGTGTAAATAAGTGTCATGATGACTGTCAATGAAAGAATATTCCTATGTGCTCAGACATAACAGGCTGACATTTTTTTTTCCTTTAAAAAAAAAGGACATTGTGGGATATCACCTGCAGTGACCCATAAGCAAGAAAATCTGGACTTTCTTCTTAAGGATTGTGCTAGATAGACCTCAATGGAATGAAATAAAGGAAAGGATTTAATATGCTGATAAATCTTTGAACTCTTCATTAATTGAAAAGCCTTGTTTCAAGTCAACAAACAACAAAAATATCCAGAGGAATATCTCTCTGTAGGAAAATTGATCGATACTAAACACAGATTTTATTATTTTTAGATTGACACATATAGTTATTGTTTTAATTAAAAAATACATTCCTTTAAGTAAAACAATAACTGAGCATTCAAAAATTGTGTAATGTTCTGACACTGTAATCTTCTGTAGAAAAGGGAAAGAGAAATAGCCTAAACAGCTATTTTCAGCACAATATTTAGACCACATCTTTCAGAAATATTGATGACCTTCTCCATTAAGAGGTAGGTCCATGCCTTCATTGTTTGCACAGGTCAGCAACTTTGAGCACTTCTGCATTGTAAACAAATATTTATATATATATATATATATATATATACGTATAGGTGTATATATATAATATGAAAAAAATATATATAAAGACTTTAGATAGATAGATAGATAGATAGATAGATAGATAGATAGATAGATAGATAGATAGATAGATAGATAGATAGATAGATTTAAAGTCTTTCATTTGTTTCCAAAGCTTGGCTTTGGCTCATAATTCTATCAGTAATTCCCCTCCCCATATGTTATTCACTACAATCCCAACGCCTGTCCTGGAAGTCTTTCTCTTTTCCTTCCCCTCTGTACACACAATGAAGTGTGATTAATCACTTTATTTTTTAATAAATGGCTACTTAACTATTTTTCATAGTATGTTGATGCAAATACTGACACAATTCTTAGTATAAGTACTGTGACCAATTCCAGGTAACACGTGCCTGGAATTAGATCTGTGTTTGAAAGATGACAATATTAGTAATGAAGTTGGCTTAAATGTTCTGTTTACTAATCAAGATTAAATCTTGAATTTAGAAAGATTACTGCTAGGCAATCATGATTAAGTTGCCATTTAGCTTTTGTTATGAGCCACAAAATAGAGTAAGGGCAGGAAATTCTTCCTATTCATTATGAATTTATGCTGGTTTTAAAAAAAATGTTGTTAATTAATCAAGAGCAGCAAAGTCCTGTCTCATCAAGTTGCAAGACTGACTCCAGCACTGAAGGCAGGTGCAATAGCTGGTTAGTCATCTATTTTCCTGAAGATGAAATCCTGGAGAGAGCTTGTAATTACCTTTCTCTCTCACTGTTCATCAATTCACAAATTCATAGACTCATAGAACGGTTTTGGTTGGAAGAGACCTTAAAGATCGTCTAGTTCCAACCCCTCTGGCATTGGTAGGAACACCTTCCACTAGACCAGGTTGCTTAAGGCTTCCTCCAGCCTGGCCTTGAACACCTCCAGGGAGGGGGCATCCACAACCTCCCCAGGCATCCTTCTTCAGTGTCTCACCACCCTTACTGTAAAGAATTTCTTTATAATATCTAATCTAAATCTACCCTACTCCAATGAATTTCGCCTTGTCCTATCACTATAAGCACTTGTAAAAAAATCCCCTCCCAGCTTTCTCATAGACACCCTTCAGGTACTGGGAGGGAGCTGCAAAAAGAGATCTTGGTTCCTTTAAGCATAAACACACATGCATGCATGCAGTATTGCACAAAAACGGTAGAAGTCCATGAATAATTGCAAGAAATAAAATCAAATTTTGTGTGGCAAAGAAAATACAAGTTTTTTTTCTTGTTTGTTTTCTGAAGCTGAGTTCTTATTCATTAAGGAAAAAAATGAACTTGCTATCAAGTCACAGTAAGGGTCTCTCCATCTTGCAGTCACCCACAGTTTGTGACCTCTCATTGGTGAATCTGCAGCGCTTTTAATTCTCTGTGAACAACAGGAGATGCTTTTGCTAGAACTCAAATTTCTCAAGACAAATTCTCCACACACTGAAGCTGCTGGCTGTGATCAATGTCTTGTAGAAAACTAATCACAACTATATCAGAAATCTATGCAAAAAGCATTTTATAAAATTAAAATCAAGATTAGGTAATATAATTTTGAACTAAACTCTGTATTAATGTACAATGAAATTTAAATTATATAAATGCTCTTTTAAACACATACACACACAAATAATAATTTTTTAATCTATTAGTTTTCCCTATAACTAGAGAAGATTGAATTTGATATGTGACTTATTAAAGGTCAGCATAATGCTGAATCAGAACAGACATAGATAAATCTCCCTCTCGATTTCATCAGTTTCCTTGGGATTTTTTTTGAGAAGTATGTTCATCTTCAGATTATTCATGATACTATAATTGCAATCAAAATAAATGATAAACATACAACAAATGAAACCATAAAAACTACCTGTCTACTTCATGGGCATCTGTTTGTGAGTGTGTGTATACAGAAGAAAATGTTGGCCACTTAATTAAAATTAAGGGGATTTTCTGTTGGCTTAGGGGAAACAGAATCTAGTCCTCATCAAAGAATAACCTGTGTAAACAGGAAGCGTTCTGAATTTTCAAAGATGTTAGATATTTGTTGGGTTTGATTCTCCCCTTGATTATAACAGGTTTGCTTGAGAGCTCTGTGTGCAAAGCAGTACATCCTTTTTGAGGTTTACAAGGTTGATTTCTACTCATAATAAAAAAGAAGATGTACTTTGGTAAATCAGTTCTAACTTGGCCAGTCTTCTCCCTACTAAGTCTCTCTGCCCATTTACCACACTGACATTATCAGCTACAGACCACTCAGTAAGTGCGGTAGTCTAGCAGACCAGTGTGCTGATGACGATGCTGTCAAAGGATAAATCCTAAGCAAGTAAATATGCAGATTGAAAATACACAGCATGAAAAATCCTTAAGAAAAGAAGAACACATTAAATTGTCTCTGCCAAAAGCATATGAAAAGCATCCAAGTTACTAAATTGTTGGCTATTCTGTGGGTGAATTGCATTCTCCCACGTTGAGATGGTAGACTACGTTGAACAGCACATTGGTCACTGTGATGAAAAACAAAAAGTCTTATAAGTTTATGCACTTCAGAATGAAGGGGAAAGACTTGGTTCTAGGCAGGTTTTTGGCTCTGTTTCTGCATTTTAAACGAAATAGCTCAAAAGACATTCACAATTTTGTAGTGCAATGATATTGACATTGGAACATATTTGTTGTCATTATGGGAAAACACTTCCTCTGTATCTCAGTGCTGTTCAACAGCTATGTTGCTTGTCCAGCATGAAAAACCTTGCACCACTGACTTCCAGCTTGCCTTGCTGAGCTACAACTTGCTCAAGTTTTGTTTCATTTCACTAACCCAAACTCTGGTTAATATGAGTTTTCCCGATTAGGAGATAAAATTATAGTAACCAGGTTTTTCTTTGATGAGATGCTTGCGTAGATGCTCAGTGCACCCTGGAGAAACAAAGCACAAAACTGTGAATACCCTTTTTTGAAGCAGTACTATGATGAAAATCCCTGTTTTCATGAGTCTTCTTTAAAGACATGTCCTATCTGGGATGTGCCTAACGCTTTTTTTTTTTTTTTTTTTTATCTACAATATAGTTCAGACATACAAACTATCAGATAGTCAGTAGGAAGTGGTGAACTCCCATGAGCTTCCATTTTGGTAAATAGCATGTGTCTTTGCTTCCTAAAAAGATGGCATTCATTAACTGACCAGATGAAAAACTGTGTTTATGTACCGCTTTATTTACAGAGATTATTTGTGCAAACTGTAGAAGGAAACAAGTGAAAGTTGATGTCATATGGTTTCTGGAATTTAGGTTAAGGTTCTGTGTGGATTTTCTAAAGTCTGTTAAGGGTGTGATTTCTGCAATGGGAGTGTGCCTCTGTAAAACACAAAACTCCAATACCTTGAGCTATCTGTATCTAGTGTCATTTTAGACAGTCAACAAATTTCTCAAACAGATCTTGATTTGTGAGGAAACAATACTTGAAAACATCAGATTGTTGATTATAAATATTCAAATATTCTCCTTTTAGCATTGTCTTTATTTGGACAGATTACCCTTCAGCATATCTGATAAAGAAAAAAAAAATCACCAGTATAAAAAGGAAGTACATCATTGTCCAGAAATTACAACTACCTACAAGAGCAGTCATACTTGCTCTGGTTCACCAGAGGAGGGAAAATAGATGTAGAAACATCAAGCTTGTTAAGGTTTTTTTCTGAAAGAAACACTAAAAATGCTTTTTTCTTTTGCCCTTGTTGCCTCTGTGGAATCATGCAATGTTCATGTACACCACTGAGGAAAAATATGTTAACATAAAGAGGGCTGCTGAATCACAAAGGGGAATTCTTTATGTAGCTTGTTTCCATATGAAAGTAGCAACATTTGTGCATAAATGGCTTGCAGCATTTTTTATGAATTGGTCTGTAAGTGCTCATGATTGTCCTTGGTATTCAGTTTTGAGTCATTGGGTAGCGTTGAAACAACAGGAGGAAAAAAATGAAACATTTTGTACCTGTGGTACTCACTTGGACAACACAGTTTTAGTAAAATAGCTACACTCTTTTTTCTCTTTTGTTATAAATTATGCAGGGACAAAATGATGTGTGAATCAATGAAAAGGCAAATAATACATTTCTGAAACATTAATAGCCAGTGCAATACACCAGATAAGAGGGAAAAATTGTTACACTGATTTTTCTATCTGATTTAAATTCACTTTCCCATCTTCACTAATCTGGCTGCTGCCTTGACAGAATGAGATTGTGTTTGGAAAAAGAGATGATGCTTTTCTCATCTCCAGGTTAATAGTGCTTCAGTTTTCCTATTTTTTCTCTTTCCTTCTTTCTGTTTTCACTGCTTGTTTGGGGGTTTGTTTGTTTGTTCATTTTGAGGTAGCATTTTTTTTCTTTTGTTTTTAACAGTTCATCCAGTTATCAGCTTTTTGAGCAGTGTTTAATCTGAATTCTTCCTTTCTGTCCAGGAATATTAGCTGAAAACAAAAGACTTCTAAAAATTCATTGTGAGAGCTGGGGGCAGAGGGGAGGAATAAAGAGTTCATGGTTTTATTTCTTTCAGTCTCTGTCAAGATCCTGATCTAAAACGTGTATGGTGGAATTAATTAGAAGGCTTTTATTTGACATCATCCTAATAAGCATCAGTAGTTATGCATATACTTAATAGCCAATATCTAAGCCTGAATGAGACTTAAAAATATGAGGTTTGTGAATATTAATTTCTAGGAATATTTTCTTTTCTCCTACTTCTAATTATATAGTGCAAAAAAAATCATAGACTGTAGGTGGAAATGAGGGCTTTGATTGTCCTATCTCTACTTTTTATCATCTTTGGGTTTTATTCCTTTTTTTTTAACTTTCTTTTCTGCTTTGGTAAAAAGGAACATGATGAAAATAATTAATCACTGCAGTATTTCCAAGCTACAATTATTTGGTACCTACTGCAAGACTATAGAGCCACAGCAGTTAATGATCAAGTTAAACATTAACATATTAAACATTAACATCTTTGGGAGAGATAGGTAGATACACTAAGTTGTTATACCTGAAAAAGTTTGTCTCTAATGAAGACAGTGGTTCCTACTGAATTGTTAATATTGCAATAAATGGAGTTTCTTTGGAGGGCAGACATCCAAGTACTGATAATGATAATGTGGTCTTTACTTAGGTCATGTGATGAGATCAGATAACAACACTTAATTATGTATTTGTTTAAAAGCCAATTCTGCTCAAGGTTTGTGTATTCTATAAATAAACTGGTGTCAGTAAGCCTCCCACAAGAAGAGCTTTTCAAAGACTATGCTTACAAGATGAATGGTCTAAATCATGGTGATAGCTATCGCTAGAAGACATATGTGCTAAAATGATCCAAGTTTAAGCAATTTTCTTTGGATTAGCATCTTAGTCTAAATAAGAGATTACCTGTGTAATGATAATTGCCTATAAGCACTTTAAATAATATAATAAAGAATTAATTTATTACCTGTTTCTAGTCCCTTGGCCTATTTCTAGCCTGTCTAGTAATTAAGAGAGTGAACCTGACTGACACGTAATGTAGCCAGCTTTGTAACTGAACAGACCAGAAGAAATCCTGTCACTTCTCTGTACATCCTCATGAGTTCATAAGGACAAAAATGGTATTTCAAGATCTTTTTTTTGTTTTGCCTTCGTTCCTTGTCCAGTCTGGAAAACTTACTAGAAGTCCATCAATATCAGATTCACTAGCAGGTTTGAGAGACAGTTGTGCTTAAAATGAAACAATCAGTGTGATCTTCTGCGCTTCTAGTCTGGGTGTGATAGTAGAACTTAGAGCAGGCAAGTGTTTCCTCGGTTTTCATGGGGAGCTGTGCAGCATTGCACCCTCCACACTTCTGCCCCTGTCCCTATTACCAATAGCCCCTATTTGCAGTGGCACTGGATAAACTGGGGTTGTTTAGCCCAGTCTCACTAACAAATCTGATCATTAGAATAGTCTGCAACTCAACACCATGGACTCTTGCTCCAAAATGGCTACAGGGTGGAAGGGAGGAGGATGTGGCAGCAAGCAAATGACAGGCACAACTGTAGATCAATGTGGTGATTGTATCAATTTCAGATTCTCTACTAACAATAGGTGTCTGATTGGACACCACTGACTTTATTGGGAAGTAGATGGGATATAATACACCTTCCAGTGCATTAGTTGTTTCTGCTGATTGGATGAAGGATAAATTTCACATGGAGGACAGTTTGAGTCCCATCACTCTCACAATTACATTGAACACCAGCTAAAAGTGTCCTGTTGCTGCTGCACTTTACAGCAGCAAATTAGAAGGATTTTCCTAATGCATTTCCTCACCATAGTCTGTGCAGCATCATTCTTCTATAAACTCAGATCCAGGTCAAAATGTCTCACTGTTCTTAATTTCAGTAATTCCATTTAAAGGGTAATCAGTTTCTCTAGAAAAGGAAAAGGACAATAGAAAAAATAAACAGAACAGTGGGACTCATGGAAATGAAACAAGTAAATCGAATGTCAAGAAGCTTTTATTACAGTAAACCTTGTTTTATTCCAAAAGACAGCAATGTAAAGTACATCATGAAAATAGCCATAAAACAAATCATCACCTTCTTAATCCTATAACATTACCTCCCATATGTATTTTAACTGTACTAGATTATCTGGACCACCTCCTTTTGTTATAACTGTTGACTTGAACTCTATGCAGAAAGTAATTTGCCAGATTTTTCCTTACTGCTTTGAAGATTCAATTCTAAAATGTTGAAGTCACCTTTAATGATCTAGTAAAGGAAAGCAAGTGAGGAGTGAGAAGGGGGGGAAATCTCAAAGTTTGTTGAAGAACCTGATGTTTTCTTTTGCAAACTTAACGCTCTGCTAGCTCAGGGCCACACTGCGTTGCACCTTTCAGAGTCACACCCTAAGACCTCGGTTCATCGAGGTACTTAAGTATTTGTCTGATGTTCAGTATATGTAGAATACAAGTTAAACTGGAGTTTAATTATGTGATTAACTCAATTTATTTAACATTCTAAGCAGAGCATGTAAACAGACTATGTAAATAAAGAGCAGAATAGTTACTTTCAAGAGTAATTCAATAGCTGTTAAATATTTTCTATATGGTTCATGAATTGCTTGGCCTCATGTATTTACCTTTTAATTGTTCAAGACTATTGGGATTCTGAAAACAAACAACTGAGTACTAATCTGATCTAAGGAGCTTTCCAAGGAGCATTTTTATCATTTATCAAGGCCCCTTTGCTCTGTTAGACTTCACCGAATGACAAGGCTATTTTCAAGCCGTAAACCCCCATGCCCCATGCAGTTATGGCATGCAACTAAAGAAGCCTGAAGGAGAAAAAGAAGTCATAATTAACAACAGCTGCTCATGCCTAACATTTCCAAGTAGCATCCAAATTTTTAATTTTTTTTTTTTCAGAAATCCAGAACCAACAGAGACCCTAATGAATCAACAGAGACCCTAATGAATCTGCAGAGATCGTAACGATTTATCTTCAGAGTAAGAGGGGGAAGCCTCATATCAGTCTCTGGGCATCTCTTTGTTATCCAAACTGCAGGAAGCTCTAATCAGTCTGTTTGATAGAGGTTTCACTGTTGTTTGCTTGTTATGTTCAGTGACAAAAATCAAAGCAAAATTATAGCTATTTCTTTTACTCATGTATTGTTATTAGTTTAGTGCAAGGCTATGTCATCAAAGCACATGGGAGTGTTCTGTACTTTAGAGGGTAATATTAAAATATAGAATGGAATGATCATGTTTTATTGGCTTAGCCTTTCCCTGCACTGCTTATAAAAACAGACAGTGCTTTAAAATGTCTCACTAATGGTCATTTTCCTGAGGGTGGAGTTGACCTCAAGTAGTTTACAACTTCGCTGTTAGTTAAAACTAATTAACTTTGACTTTGTTGTTAGAATTGCCTAATAAGCAGTTTTGTGTTAAAGTCAAATAGTACATTCAAATTAAACAATGTAAATAGTGTGTTTATATGTTGGCTGTATAAGGAGGTCTTTTCTTCTGCGTTCTTCATCTCCATCTTCCTAAAAATGTTTGCTGTTTCACACAGTTTTATGATTCTTTTTAACCTGGTCCAGAACTGTTCAACAGTGAAAAACACACTTGTATCTCGCACGCCTTATTTTCTTGTTTCCAGTTCTTTTGCGTAAGCGATACAATTTCTCTTTTAAGCAGCCTGACTCATACAAAATAGTAATTTTTCTTAAAATGGTACAGCTTAATGCTTCTAAGCAAAAAGCATTGTACTAAGGGCTAAATTTGAAGTACTTTTTAAATTGTATCATTAATCCTTGATGTCCTGTCTCTATGGGGCCTTCCTTATAATATTATCACTTTGTAAGACTAAGCAGCCATACTTTAACATGGAAAACATTATTTTAATTTAAGCCAGAAGAATGAAGAGTCTTATGTTTTAATTATGCTAGAATTACAAAAGTGGCCTTATCATACCACTTTTACAAAGACATAATTTGCATTAGGCAGTAACTTTTGAGTAAAACTTTGTCTTTAATAGCAGAAATAACATAGGCTGAGTTTGTATAACAGCCATGAAAGTGGTCTTAATGTAATGTTTGCCTTTAATATATCAATTAAATCATTACTTTAACTTAAATAAAAGTTAAATAATTCAGGTTTAGAGAAATAACGGCAGTAAAGTCTAGACTGCTCTTCTAAAAGAATTGTTTTGGTTAAATGTGCATCTTTGCAATTAACATAAAGTGAAAAACAATTTAAGAACCCATTGTCATGACATTGGTATTCCAAATTAATTCTTTTCTGATGTTGATCCAGTAGAAAAGAACACCCAAAAAACTTCTAAAGTTCTGTGTTTTCATCCAAATCCCACAAAAACTTTGGGACAAACTGACTACCATTTCAAAGTAGAAACTCCACGTTCACAGATCTAAATTACAGTTTCATGATAACATCATATTTTATTGAGATAATATCAAGTAATACTAAAATAGTATTGATAAAGCTATTTTGTGAAATCCTGAGCTGGACTAAAACTCCAGACTTCATAGACTATGAAGGAAGCTGTATCAATATGGTCTAGCAAACTCAGCTCTCTGAATCAATCAAGTTTGCAAGCTTTTCTGTCTAAAATACACCCCACAGTACTCAAAAAACCAAACAGAAGTCAGGTATTATTTCACCCTCATGGTAGCCTGATTGCCATTCTCAAATTTGTTGATTCATGCATAAAACATACATTAGTTGTTTGGGGTTTTTTTTTTTATTATTTGAAGGCTCTGAAGCAAAAGATACAGTGTTCTTCCACTGTAGTCAGGAGTTTTTGGAAACTAAGCAGATCAAAGACACGAATTTGATATTCATTTGTAAACAGAGTGAAGACTCAAAAGGTAGAATTCCATTTTCATTCAGCAAACTCTCTGCATAATCTTCCCTTTTTCTGCCCAGCTGCTGTAGTTAGTCTCCCTGGGATCTCTATTTCTATTCAGCTGAGATTAAGCTCATACTTTAATGTCTTTGTGCATATTTGTAAAGTTGGAGCATATACTTTCTGACGTCAAACAAAGGGGAGCAATGCAGTGTCAGCAGCAGGGTGAGATTTATGTGTATTTAGGCAAATATGCTCGTCACACTGTCTGCCACTGCCATTAGCAAGGAGCTAAAAGAGAAGGTCTAGAAAGGCAAGGCTCACCACAGTTCTCGGTTCTCGTTCCTACCAGGTTGTTCTAGTACTGCAGTGACATTGTTAAGCAGTACACAGGGACACTGTGCTCCTCTGAACTACCACAACTCTCAGCCTGTCAGAAGTGGTATCTTTGAGACAAGCAAAGACTGAAATAAAGTCTTACACATTTAGTGGCAGTGTGCTTCCTAGCCAAATAAATGGAAATAAGTGTCCTTTATCTGGGAGACTGGAGCGCCGTTGTGGGCATCTCTAATTCAGCCATCGGAAGATTAACAAAAAAAAAAAAAAGTAATTCAAAGAAACAAATTCAGGGAATGCATATATGTAACCTAGAGGTGACTCACTGCATATGAGATTCCATTTTTTCACTTTTAAAGCAGAAATTATTGTTAGGCAACTAATGCTGCTACTAGATTTTCAGGTGCTCTGTTCTAGATTTCCACTGGAGTTTGAAACATACAAGTTGGAAAAAAGGGATGAGTAGTAGGAGTTGGAAATCTGTGTTAGGTGACAGGGCCATGACCTCTTTGCAATTACTGAGACATTGTGAGACAGCTTGCATCACTGGAATGTTGTCACAGATTGCAATGTACTTTTTAGGAAAAAAAATTACAACAATAGTGGTGATGGAGCTGCTCTTTAGGCGTGAGAGCAACTGCAAGGTATTAAGCTCTCCCCAGGAGTAGATTAAGAGAAGTTCAGAGTTTGTAGGTAAGGATTAAGAAGCAGACTAATGTCAGACATGTGGTTTTAGGTGTTTACAGTAGTCCACTTGATGAGGAAGCTGAAAGGCCTTCTACAGGCAACTGGAAGTAGCCTCAAAATCACAGGCTCTGGTTGTCATGGGGGACTTGAATTACCCTGACGTTTGCTGGAAAAAGTACACAGCCAGGAATAGTCCCAACCATTGGGCTTTACCTTAGAAATGTTTGTGAAGGAAAGCAGTCAATCTCAGGCCTGCCCAGTACATGTCTGTTTTCAAACAGTCTATCTCTTTCTTGTGAAAAAAAAGTAGCATTAAACTAATAGGATAAGAACCCAAAAGGATGTCACTAAGGTGACAAAGGAGAGAATTTGATAGGTTAAATACTAGTTGCAGCAGATATAAAGAGATTTTAAAACATATTTTGGTAAGTCTAGGCTTTCTTGGTGTCTGGTGAAGTTAATGTTGGGGGGGAAATTTCAACCCACCAGATTACAGTTCAGACTCAAGATTACAGGGAGAGAGCATGGGCGTTAGAATCAAGCCAGTTTGTGTTGCTCTGTGTTGATAGAGCATTGCATAGCAGCAATGAAACTTTTAAACATCAAAGGTATTAAAAAGATAACTAACATATATTTGTAAACTTGTTTTACTGCTCAAGTTCTCAAGCAAGCTAATGCTCACGTTAATTAATTTCACTTCAAGACACATAACAATTTCTTTGCATGATCATAGTAAATCTCACTGGTACTAAGACCTTCAAGACTTGCAGGAACATTGTCTTCAGGAGGTCTAAATCTGGAAAAAGCTTCACATTTAAATAGGTTTTAATTTGTTAATACCAAATATGAACAATTTTTGTCTATTGTCAAGATACACATAATCTTATAATCAATTTTTTTATGCAGACAGGGATATACATGTGGACAAGCAAGTTATCACCAGTGATGCAAAAGTTTCTGTGTGATGGTGTCTTCAAATAAGCTGAAAGGTCATGTTTGACCTTCCTTTCAAGGAAACCTTGAAAATTCCAAATAACGAAGACTGCCACATCTTCTAGCCTTGCATCTCTGCCTTTTATTTCTAGATGAACACTCCAGATCTCATTCTTAGACTCACCTGTCAAAGGCAGAATTTCAGTTCTTCCAAATTTTATAGATTCACAGATTGCTTCAGGTTGCAAGGGACCCTCAAAGGTCATCTTGTCCAACACTTCTGCAGTGAGCAGGGACACTTCCATCTAGATCAGGTTGCCCAGGGCCACATCAAATTCGATCTTGAATATCGCCAGGGGTGAAGCCTCAACCATATTCTTGGGCAGCCTGTTACACTGTTTTACTACTCATTGTAAAGACCTTCCTCCCTATGTCTAACCTAAATCTACCCTGCTCCAGTTTAAAACCATTGTGCCTCATCCTATCACTGCAAGCCTTTCTAAAAAATTCTCCTTCTTCCTCTAGTCCCCTTCAGATGTTGAAATACAGTTATAAGGTCTCCCCTCAGCCTTCTCTTCTCCAAGCTGAACAGCCCCAACTCTCTCAGTTTCCATAGATGACATGTTCCAGCTCTCTGATCATCCTTGTGGCACTTCTCTGGACACATTTTCCAATAGGTGCTTCAGAACTGGATGCAGTACTTCAGGTGAGGTCTCACCAGAGTGGACTAGAGGGGGAGAATCACCTCCCTCGACCTTCTGGCTATGCTTCTCTTCATGCAGCCCAGGATGTCATTGGCTTTCTGGGCTGCAAGTGCACACTGGCAGCTCATGTTGAGCTTCTTGTCCACCAGTATCCCCAAGTCCTTTTCTTCAGAGCTGCTCTCAAGCCAGTCACTGCCCAGCCTATATCGGAACTGGGGGTTGCCCTGACCCGGATGCAGGACCTTGCATTTGGTCTTGTTGAACCTCACGAGGTTGGCTTGTGCCCACCTCTGCAGCCTGTCCAAGTCCCTCTGGATGCCATCCCTTCCCTCCAGCGTTTCTGCTGTACCACACAGCTTGGTGTCATCAGCAAACTTGCTGAGAGCGCACTCAGTGCCTCTGTCCATGTCACCAACAAAGTTGTTAAACAAGGCTGGTCCCAGTACTGATCGCAGAGAGGCTCCGCTTGTTACTGGCCTCCACTTGGATCTATTGACAGGCATTCTTTGGGTGTGGCCACCAAGTCAGTTCTTCATCCACTGAGCAGTCCATCCATCGAACCCATATTTTACCAGCTTGGAGACCAGGATGTCATGCAGAACAGTGTCAAAGGCTTTTCTCAGGTCCAGGTAAATGATGTCAGTTGCTCATGCCTCATCTATTGATGTCATAGATTTTCATAGAAGGCCACCAGGTTTGTAAGGCAAGATTTGCCCTTGATGAAGCCATGTCAATTATACCCAATCACCTCTTCATTATTCTTCTGTCTCAGCAGTGCCTTCAGGAGGATCTGCTCCATGATCATACACCTAGAGAGAGGGTATATTATATATAAATGAGTATATATCAAGAAGAGAAAGTGTATATATATATATATATATATATATATATATATATATATATATATATATATATATATATATATATATATATAAAAGAGTTCTCTTGAGGTGCTGTGTATCCACAGTTCCTGCTGGAGTCATAGTTTTGTTTCTTCAGATCATTCTAAGGGGCACACATCTCTGAAACTATTAATTCTTTAACCTCATTCTCTGTGGTTCTTTTGAAGTGTTTAAATTCATTGTTACTTCAAGAATAGCCAAAATGGTAAAAAAAAACAAAGAAAAACGATCAAACAAGCAAATAAACAAAAAAACCCCCAAACTTAAAGCTGAAAGATTAGATCACTGGGGGAAAAAAAACAAAACAAAACAAAACCAAAAAAAAGCAAAAAGCCCCCAACAAACCACAAGCTTCCATACTGCCTCTTCAAAGAATGAAAGCATATTGCAGAAATATATCTGGTATCTGAGATAGGGACAGAAAATTTCAAAGCAGCTGATACAGTGTTTATCATCTTAACACTTTTCTAGTTGAAATAACAAAACCTTTTTTTTTTCCTTCAAAAAGCCAATATTTAAAGGGTGTTGATTTATGTAAATTAATAATTTATCAGCTTGTTCTCTTTCTTCACTGCCAGCCAGATGCTTCTAGCTTTGCATTGCCAGACAATGTCAGCTGCAAAACATAATGGTCTTGTGCTTCATGTAGAAATAAGAACATAAATATTTAAAAAATCCTGATGCAGGAAGTGAGGGGGTGAGAAATTTTGCCGGTTTACTTTGAGAGCAGTACAGGTCTACATATTTTATGGATGGTTTTATCAGAAGTGGAGGCAGAGACATTTCAGTCTGATTTTTATCTACTAACAAGACTGAGAGACCCAAGTCTTTTCATGGCAATTTGCTGAAGACATCTGGTGAAGCTTTCTATGGGATGAACACACAGCAGAGTGTTCCTCTGGCATCAGTTGGCATGGCAACTAGTAAAAGACTATTCAGCATCCATAGGTTTCAGTGAGGTTGAAGCCTAGTTGAAAATCCATTTGGACTCCAAGCTGCAAAATTTTCCTTTTGAAAATGCACTAAACCTTTTTCAGGGAAACAGTACGATTGTGGAGCCTTCTGTTTCAAATAATTTCCAAAGAACAGTATTAATGATTCCAGGAAGAAGAGGCCTGAGATGACAGACAGTATTACTGGCACTGTACAAAGCAGATTATTAACGGAAGGCTGGTAAAGGCTGATGAAGCCTGGGGATAGTGCAGGAAAAGACCAGATAAGACAGACAGGAGGAAAAAATACTGTTATCAAAGTTTAATACAGTAATTATCCTGAGTCACCAGAGACAATACTTCATCTTATATATTGTTGAGTAATATAAATTTTATTCTATACGAGGCATTCCACTTGTTACTTGGCAAGGTCATGTCACTCAAACACACACAACAGCTACGCAATATAGGTTGATTGTTTTGAAAGGCTGCAACCTGTCCCTTCACAAATGTGGTGGACTAACAGCTGTACCAACTGTGTAGAGTTACTTTCTAGATTTAAAATTATTTACATAATGGAGTTCAAGAGCTGATTAATTAGGAGCATACCATAGCTGGAGCTGTAACTAGAGAACCATGCAGAGCACAATTGTGGATCATAGCAAGGTGCAATCTTAGATATGAAAACATGATACTCCATTTCTTTCACGCTGGTATACAACATGTTCCCATACAAAACTGGAACAGAAACCTGTTAAAATAGTCAGTCTAGGATAGAAAACCCCTGTCTACACACTTCGTAATTAATACAGCAGGACTATAAGGAGGACAGAGGACTGTGGGCTTCATACTGTCTATTGCTTGTGCGTTCTTTTCAGGAAAAAAACATGTTGTGATACACCTTCAAAATCCAGGATAATCACACTGTTGAGGGCTGCATAATTTCAGTGTGTGTGGGGCCATACATTGAAGCAGTAAAGTGTGAATTGCTGTAGGAAGAGTGTGCTTGTATATGTGTATACCTGTGCTTTTTTCTTTTTTATGCAGTTATTTTTGCTTAGTACCAAATTATTTAGGATATCGGAGAATTTATTAATGTGATACAGTTTCTCCTTGAGCACAACCTTTGAAAAAACTAAGGTTGTGTTCAAAACATCTGACTGTACTTTTTCCCCTTTTCCTGGACCTCCTTAGGATACCAGATGTAAACTGTAACAAGGGTTATCCAGGTTAAATACAATTGCATTAAACTGTGCAGCAAGGGATAACCTGGCTCTAATTAAAGTTAAAATTTTTCTTCTTCCCCACCCCCAAAAACTTTGCCTGTGATCTTTTCCCATTTATAACAGGGAATAAAACAGTTCCTGCTCAGCCTATTCCTCCTCACTCCCAAATTATGCTTATATATTCTTGGATGACATCAAATGACCAATATATATACATTTATGTATGATTTTAAAACTTGTGGTTGAAGTATAAAGCTCTTTTTTTTCCCCTGCTAATGAAGTGACATTTGCTACCCCAGTATTACCATTCTGTCAGTTAATATGGATTGTCTCAGTGAGGTTCCTCTTCAATCAGACATCTAGTCTCCAGAATTTCATTTCACATTTTTGGATCTGTGGACGTGATTCAGGAGAGCTGGATTCAGTCTATAACTACTTGTTGTTGAAGCTGGGGGGTTTTTTTTTGTTTGTTTTGGTTTTGGGGTTTTTTTTGCATTGAGTTCCCTTATTAACTGTAAAACTGGCAGAAATTGTTGATTGTTATTTTGATGCTTTCTTACACCACATGCTTTCTTGTTAACCACATATACGCTAGATCATGTCTGTATGAGTGGAATAGCCAAAGGTTAGTGCCATCCCAAAGTCCCATTGACATGTATTTTGGAAGCAAGGGAACAATAGCTGTAAGTACTGCTTGTATAAGGCTCTAGGACTCTTCATTCTGGCAGGGAGTGAAAACTGAAGCAATCTCCTTGCTCACACAGTGGCCCTCACAGCAAATTGAAGGTCTTCATGGATGGAGATTTACATCCTTTATGAATAACCTGCTTTAGTGCTCAGTGACTCCCACACCAAAAAAAATGTTTCCTGATGTTCAGAGGGAACCTTCTTTGTTTTCAGTTTGCTATTGCTGCCTCTTGTCACTGGACACCACTGGCTCTGTCTTTGCACTCTTCCTTGAGCTGTTTATATACATGGGCAAGATTCACACTTTCATATTCACTACTCTTAGAGCCTGTGATTGTCTTTGTTCTTCTGAGAGTTATGCATTTGCTTACTTTTTAATTCAGTGAGAAGATGCCTGCTTGTACATTGTTCAGTTATTTTTAATTTCAAATTTTTAGTGAGAACTCTGTATTCATACTGAGTTCAATATGGCTGAAGCTAGTCCTGTCAGATATCCAGGAAAAGCTAATGACCTGAACTTAAAAATGTTTAGTCACTGTGTTATCAGAATGACTACAGAGATTTTTATTCTATTTCTTTTTTGGTGGTAAAATTTCTTTTAGGCAGCAATGGTTTTAAGTCTTGAATGTGTCCTCATCTGTCATAGCATATCCAGTAAATGGATAGATGGTGATCTAAAGTGAATCCAATTAGGTGTAATGTTATCTTTTTCGCTCTCCCTCTCTCTTTTTTTTTCCCTTTAACATTTGTCAGCATAAATTTTGTATCAAGGAGAAAACAACGTATTTTCCCACTATATATATGTTGTCTTGGTCAGGTAAATCAATTTATAAATCTTTGTAAGATGGTGCATTTTGAAGAAAAAAGCACTTTACTCCATACTGAATAGACATCCCTGAAAGCAGGCCATGGACTTCAACCTCTACAGATATGTAAACATCCTACCTCTAGTAACTAGTTTACAGTCTACTGTAAACTAGAATTTAGTCACGTGTTCAACTACAGTTCACTTCTTGATCATATCTTGTTCTTTATAGGAAAATATAAGAATACTGTTAAAAGTGCAAGAGTAAGGAGTCTGCTATGCCAATTTGATGAATTCCTTGTTAGCCTGAAATATACAAAAACTTTAGGAATATGCTAATTAAGGTGAAATAAAAACCAAACAAAAAAGCAAACAAAAAAACCCACCAGAACCCACAAATCACAGGATCACCTAGTTCCATGCTTAATTTGGTTATTAAGCTTCATTTTCCCTTTTCATTGTTCTGCAACATCAAATAGTTGACTGCACTTCAGAGAAGGGATTCTTGCTTTATGCTTTCTGCCTATTGTATAGATTGAAGTATTAGATTAAATGTTGATGCAAACCTTTTTCAAGGTATCCTTAGTGCAATCTATGAGCTGAATCCACAAAGTAAAAACTTATACTTAGTATTAAATATCCATAATTTATTCAATATCCTTACCTTTTTTAGTATGCCTGGTTCTGGGAGTCCGTTTTGGGGTTTTTTTTTCTTCTTTTTTTCTACAGAAGCAAATGGGATCTGTAAGTTAATTCTTATGTGTGTTGCTGGAATCTTCATTACCAATGTATGCAAATACATAGCTCTGTCTCAGACTCCTTTTTTTCTAGGAGCACTAAGTGCCACGAATACAAATTATTTCAGTGACCTGTTATGTTATGATCACATACTTTTAATAAATCACCTGTAGGGTGTTGTCTAACTTTACCTTTGTTTCCCAAACTGTGAGCAATGCTGCTTTGTCACTAAATAAATAGCAGAATGGTGATTATTTAATTATTTAAACAATTTTTATTTGATAAATATTTTAAGCATTAATATTATATATCCTCTTTAGACATAGTAATTTTTATTGGCTGCTAATTAATAACTAACTCATCTTCAATGCATAGTATACAGATTGCTTAAAATAACCTCTGTTTGAAAAATATTCATTATATAAAACATGTCATTTGAAAAAATTATTTAGAAGAACAGCCAATCTTGAACAAGAACGACCCCCTGAAAGGTTCTTCCTCTACAAATGTTTATTTCCAACCAATCATGGCAGGCAGGAATTATTCTTTTATCCTACAATAAAAACAATACTTTGAAGGTTACAGATAACTGAGTAGCATAACTCACTCCAGTGACTTCTTCCCAGCTTACTCCCCCAGATGCAACCACTCTCCATTTTAAACTCAGATGTCATTTTTAATTAATACATGCAAAACTGTCCTTCACCTGTTTTCAACCCAATACTCACAGTCACTCTTTAATAAAAATAAGCTGTATTAAGATCTCAGCCAGCTCAAGCAGTCACGTACTTGTCGTTTTCTGGTCCAGACCAGGAAAGTGTGTGATATAATAAATCTTTTTTTCGTTGTTAACTGAAAAGCTCAGGACTGGCAGATTCAAATTGGTGTGCATTGTTCACTCTACACCACCAGGCTTACAACCAGACTTAGTATTAGAATCGATATGAAGTAAGAATTTTCCTTGGAGCCTGACAGGTTTGGGGTGGCTAGATAACACAAAATCAGGCATTAGCCAAAGCCCTTGTTCCCTTTGTGGGTTTGGCTTTAAAGGTAGGTTAAGGAAAGGATCAGACCTCTAAACAGAATTAAAATATTCAAACTAGAACTTGCAAATCAAAACAAACTCACTCTGTGTAATCATCTTGTTTCTCTGATATTTTTGATTTTTGATTCTGTCTGATAACTGCCACTAGGAACTCAAACATCTGCATCCTACTTTGGATCCAGCATCTAGATTTTCTTTAGGGTAATTTTCAAGTAAAAAAGTACATTTGTCCAGATGAAGCTCTTCAGTAATACAGTTAATAAGCTTACAGTAGTGATAAATACTGATTCAGAGCTAGCCCCAAGAGTACCCTTTCTTGATACAAGGGACACCTCAGGGCATGGAAATTCAGGCATGGTGGTGTGTGAATCACTTAGAATCCTGGAGTAGTGGAGGTGAAATTTTGCACAGATCTCTACTCAGATTTCTCAGCTTCACCAAATGCTTTTTCAGACAGAGAAGTCCTTTGCTCTATGTGTCAACAACATCTTGTCCTGGAAAAGTGGGCTCTCAAAGTGAGGAAATATTTATTGCTGGGTTTGTTATTTCTATTATTAATAGATTTTATTTACTCATGCAAATATGATATATTTTCTACACAATGCAACTTGAATAGAAGCAGCTACTTTTAACTTCTGCATATACATTACATACAATTTAATATAATGATATACAATATTATAAAATTATGTCAAAATTATATATTTTTCCCTAGACTTTTTCATCAGTATCATTCTACTCTTTTTAACACATGTGACATTCCCAAAGTACTTGAGTATGTGAAAACTACAGTAAAGACAAGCACACACCAAGGGCCATCACCTATTGAAAGCTGCAACTGTAAAAACATACCTTGAATTAATGCATCCATTTTTAATAGGCATAGCCACTGGTACAGCCTACAGAGAAGTGTAGCAAATTCATACTCACCCGAAGCCAACACATCAACATTGACTTCGATATTCCATTGCATCCCAAATGTACATTAAAGCTCATCCAACCACTGGCTAATAAAAAATTGTGTTCTATACAATGCATGAAGACAAATTAGATGTTGCTACAAGTCATTACTATGAGTTTATTCCTAGAAAATACAATTTAATTAATATAATGTCTAATTTTAGGTGCCTGTGGTGTTGTTTATGGCATATATTGCAGCTCTTGAAATGGACCTAGCTGCCTACTTTTGCAGTGAAGTTCCAGAATTATCAGTACTTCAGTTACATTTGTAGGGCTGCCAAAGACTAAGAGGTGTTCATGAGATTATGATTAAGGTTGAAGATGGCATAGATTATTCTCTGGATTAAACAAAAATGAGAACTAAATTTTCAGTGAAAGTAATGGTAAGATTAAGAAAAGTCTAGTCATCTCAAAACTCTTTGCTTTTCACTTCTCCTTCAGTAGCAGCAGTCTTTGTGCCAGAATCCTGAAATATCTGGCATTACATATCCAGACAGTGAGAGTACATGATCTTCAAGACTACACTTTTTTCTAGAGATGGGTAAACACCATGTTTATGTAGAGAAGGTAATTCAAGTAACAGCAAGCTTAATAGCTTGACCTCAATAATGTGCAATGCTTCTCAGTAAAAAAAAAAGAAAAGAAAGTAGGCCAGTAAATGGAAAATGGGATGAAATGCAAAACATCTTTGTCAAAGGTAGATCATGTCAGATTAACCCTGCTATCCTGGGTTTTAAATGGCATTTGACAGAGGAAATGTGTTCTGTGTAGTCAGTCTAGATTTCACTAAAGCATTCGATAGGGTGCCACATGGGAAATTACTAATTTAATTTGATAATATGGGGCTAGTAAAAGAACTTTTAAAGTGGATAAGAAGAGCTAAATGAGAGGTGATAATGGATTATGCTGCAAAGGGAATTGCTAGCTTGGAGAAAAGTAATGCCACAAATAACCTAATGACCCATTTTGAGACCAGTCTTATTAATACTTCCTTTAATGCCAGGGGCAAAACCAGATTGCTAATGATGGTTTCTGACAGTAATTTTGCAGGGCATCATCAATACAGAACTTGATTGGACTATTATAAGGGAAAAATTACATGATGAATAGTATGATGGAGATGGTATTAGTTGCATTGTCACAGGAAACCTGAGGACATACACAATTTCAGAAATGTGATTGCATTGAAGAAAGTGTAGAAAGCAGCGGAGAGGACTATATATGTGTATTTCAAAAATATAGGATGGATAGAAATAGAGGTCAGCAAGGCTGATCATGAGGAGCTGGTGGCCTCTGTTAATCTTTAGGGCAATTTACTTCGGGCTTTCTTCAGTCTAGTCTCAAGGGCTGAATAGCAGTTATTGTTAGAGAATGTTAGATGTTCTCAGAAGTGCGTATTTGGGTTTGCTTTCAACCTAAAAAATGTTCAATCTATGCTTCCCATGAAAACCCCCACAATACAAACCAAAGCACAATAAATAGGGACAATCAGTTTGTTACAAATATATATTCCTGGACTACAAAAATAGCAGAAAAATTATCTTTTTTATACACAGAGGACTATACATATTTCCTTTAAATATAAAGCAAAGTGAACGTAGTAACATAGTTTAAATGAGTTCAACACAGAGCCACAAAGATGATGAAGGGAGTGGAGTATATTCCTCGTGAGTAAAGGCTGAGGGAGCTGGGTGTCTTGAGCTTGAAGAAGGCTGAGCATCAGGACAGACCTAGGCTCTTCACAGTGATGTGCAATGATAGGACAAGGGACAACAGGTGCAAGCTGGAGCATACGAGGTTCCACATGAACATAGGAAAATATTTTTCACTGTGAGAGTGACAAAACAGTGGAACAGGCTGCCCAGAGAGGTTGTGGAGTCTCCTTTTCTGGAGACATTCAAAACCCACCTGGATGAGTTCCTGTGTGACCTACTGTAGGGGATCCTGCTCTGGCAGCATGTTGGGCTAGATGATCTTTCAAGTTCCTTTCTGACTTCTAATGTTCTGTGATTCTCTGATATTCACACAAAAAGTGTGTAAAACCAACACTCTTAAAGTAGACTGAATTTGCTAACTAGCTGTCTGAAAAAAAGTTTTGGTAAATAAGTTCAGAAGACATAGAGATGATTGAGAGTAATTTCAGATAACATGATGAATCCTGCCTTAAAGATCTGTGAAGTTTGTCAGTCATAACCCCTGGAAAATGGAACTAAATGTTCCAATGACTTCATTGTGGTAGGAAAATGCCAAACCAAGTCTGTCTCAAATAATTCTTGATTTTTAAACTTTTTTCTTAGAGTGAATGTAGAAGAATGGGTGCATAGATGAAGAATAGCAATTTAATAGTTGTGTTTATTCAGTTTTCTTGACCTGAAAATGGTCAAGATTATGTTCAGCTCTAATGCAATCAACTTCAGATGAGATAATACTGACTTATATTAAAATATTTGTTATTGAATGAATTACTTCTTTTAAGATAGAAAACACAGAATGCTGTCAACCAAACTGCTGAATCTTATATGAAATCTTTCTTTTAAGTCATAAACTACTTTAGATGTTTCCTTCATAAATTCATTTTGAAGAATGTAAACTTGGTATGTTACTGGCATCACTAAGACGTGGTGCAATTTCTCCTGTGTCTGGAGTGTTGAAATGGAGGGTTACAAGCTCTGTAAGAGGGATAGGCAGGAAATATAGGAGGGGGTGTCACCCTTTATGTTAATGGCCAGCTGGAGTCCACCTGGGGGTGAATGATGAGATGTCTCAGAGATTGTGGGTCAGAATTAAAAGCAGAGCAGGCACAGGTGATATTATAGTAGCTCTGCTACAGACCACTTGACCAAGAAGAGAGAGAAGATTAGACCCTCTATATACAGATAGAAGCAGATATACAGATATTCACATGCCCTGGTCTTCATAGAGAACTTCAACCACCCCAATATCACAGAATCACAGAATTAACCAGGTTGGAAAAGACCTTCAATATCATCAAGTCCAACCTAACACCATCTAGTCAACGAAACCATGGCACTAAATTCCTCATCCAGTCTTATTTTAAATGCTTCCAGGGATGGTGACTTCACCACCTCCCTGGACAGACCATTCAATGGCCAATCACTTATTCTGTGAAGAATTTCTTCCTAACATTCAGCCTAAACTTCCCCTGGCACAGCTTGAGACTGTGTCCTCTCGTTCTGTCACTGGTTGCCTGGGAGAAGAGACCAACCCCCACCTGGCTACAACCTCCCTTCAGGCAGTTGTTGACAGCTATAAGGTCTCCCCTGAGCCTCCTCTTCTTCAGGCTAAACAACCCCAGCTCCCTCAGCCTCTCCTCATAGGGCTTGTGCTCCAGACCCCTCATAACTATGTTGCCCTTCTCTGGACATGTTCGAGCAACTCAATATCTTTCTTAAACTGAGGGGCCCAGAACTGGACACAGTACTCAAGGTGTGGCCTAACCAGTGCTGAGTCCAGGGGCACAATGACTTCCCTGCTTCTGCTGGCCACACAATTCCTGATACAGGCCAGGATGCCATTGGCCTTCTTGGCCACCTGGGCACACTGCTGGCTCATGTTCAGCCTACTATCAACCAGTATCCCCAGGTCCCTTTCTGCCTGGCTGCTCTCCACCCATTCTGTCCCCAGCCTGTAGTGCTGCATAGGCTTGTTGTGGCCAATGTGTAGAGCCCAGCACTTAGTCATGTTGAATCTCCTGCCATTGGACTCTGCCCATCTGACGAGCCCGGGGCACCACAACACAGCACAAGCAATTTAGGACATTCCTGGAATGCATGGATGACAACTTCTTTCTCCATGTAGTTAAGGAGCCAATAAAGAAAGGTGCTTTGCTGGACCTTGTTAAACTCAAGGGTATATTTGCTGCAGTGACCACTAATTGATGGAATTCAGGACCTTTAGAGCAGTAAGGAGGGTAAGCAACAAGCCTCCTACTCTGGACTTCAAAAGAGCTGTCTTTGTCCTCTTCAGATATCTGCTAGGAGAAGTATCATAGTATCACAGTATATCAGAGGTTGGAAGGGACATCAAGAGATCATCAGGTCCAACCCCTACTATGGGATAAAGCCCTGGAGGGGTGAAGGGTACAGGAAAACTAGTTAATATTTAAGGGTTACCTCCTCCAAGCCAAGACCCAACAAAGACAAAATCATGTAGTAATGTTAGGTGGCCTGCAAGTCCTGAGGGTACAGGTGGATGGGGTTGCTACCCTCAGCAAATTTGCTGATGACACCAAACTGGATGCAGTCAGCATTCTGGAGGGAAGGGATGCCATCTAGACAGACCAGGACAGGCTTGAGAGTTGGACCAATGGCAACCTCAAGAAATTCAACAAAGCCAAGTGCAAAGTCCTGCACCTGGGCTGTGGCAATCCCAAGCACAAATGCTGGCTGGGCAGAGACTGGGTAGAGAATAGTGATGAGAAGAATTTGGAGGTTCTGGTTCATGAGAAGCTCTGTATGAGCATGAATGTATTCTTTGATTTGATTTAGAAATAATATGACAAACATTAATAAAATTATTAATAACTTTTTATTAATACATTAAATAATTGCCAAAAATATATTAAACAGGTTCACTGTATGGTTAGAATATGTATTTACAATGGGAATGTACAGCATCTAGGCAAATATGACAATTTTGACAATTTTATGCAAACCCGTAGGAATATAACACGGAAAGAGAAAATCCCTGGGAGCGAAATGACGCTCGACCACATGGCGGGGGGGGAGACTCGACAAGAACCCTTAAGCCAAAGAGGCAATGAATAAATTACTCATAGCTGATTCCATCCAAGTGGGGAGTGCAGCTGCTGTGTATTAGCTGTTCAGGCTTTGGGGTGCTCTTGTACGGCGCTGGCATGGCAGGTTACCAGCAAGAAAGTTTCACAAGGTCTCGGGTTGGTCTGGCTTCAGTGGCTGGCAGGCAGTTTATGATGCTTCTCGCAACAGGCACTTGCTTTGGCCTTGGTAAAGCAAAATTTTGGTTACAAGGGGAAGCAGGCTTGGCTCTGGCTCCTAAGCTCATGGCTTCTCTAGCTTGTTGTGGGTGTAGGCTCCTGTCTTTATCCCAGGCTCTCGAGGCAGGGCAGGGCAACTTGAAGCAACTTCAAGCAAGATAGGTCCAAGCATGTTCAAGCAAGGAAATTCAAGCAAGGCTTGAGCAAGGCAAAGGCGACTATAAATCAGCCTGTATACGTATCTTGCCCGAGATTCAATTGGGCCAATAGGACAACTGAAGCCAGCACATAGGTACCAAATAGAAAGGGGTTCTGCCAGGCTGTGGCCATAAAAGGCAGAAACGTAGGCCTGATCAGAGAGGAGCAGTGGCCAGTACACTTGCTGTTGCCCTAGGAGCCAACTTGTTTACCAGACATGCATGGTCCTGTCCCCAGACATGCATGCTCCTGTCCCCTTTATCCCTTTTCCCATGTTACCCCAACTTTCTGCAGGAAGGAGCAGGGAGAGGTGGACCATGTCTGGACACAACAGGGTCTGCCTGAGTTTTGTGATGGGCCTGTTTAGCCCTACCATGACAATGAGTCAGTAATGTGTGCTGGAGGCCCAGAAAGCCAACAACATCCTGAGCTGCATCAAAAGAAGCATGGCCAGCAGGTCAAGAGGAGTGATTCATCCCCTCTAGTCTGCTTTTGTGAGACTCCAGCAGGAGTACTGTGTCTAACTCTGGAGCTGACAATGCAACAAGGACATGAACTGTTACAGCAGGTCAAGAAGAGGTCTGAAACACTTTCCCTATCAAGTCAGGCTGAGAGAGTTGAGGTGGTTCAGCCCAGAGAAGATCCAGGTAGATCTTATTGCAGTCTTACAGTGTTTCAAGAGGGCTTACAGTATAGCTGGAAAGCAACTTTTTACAAAGACATGTAGTGACAGGCTTCAAACTGGAAGACACTAGATTTAGATTAGACATTAGGAAGAAATTCTTCACCATGATGGTGGTAAGGCACTAGAACAGATTGCCCAGAGAAGTTGTGGAAGATTCAACCTTGGAAGTGTTCAAAGCCAGGCTGGATGGGTCCTTGAGTAACCAGGTCTAGCAGGAGGCATTTCTGCCATGTCAGGTTGTTTGGAACTAGGTGGTCTTTAGGGTTTCTTCTAACCCAAACCATTCTATGATTCTGTATTATGTTGGAGGATTAAGACCTATAAGGTAAAAAAAAAAGATATACCAGGCTCATTGTACTGTTACTTAAGGGAGGAAGGATTCTTTGGCTAAGGAGAAGAGTAACAAAAATTTTTTTGTAGAGACATTTATCTTGAAACATATGGAGGAGAGCTTATTTATAACAGCACATGCAAAGACTTAATCCATGCTGTCTGAAATACAGAAGTGCCTACAAGTCCATCTACTTTCCCAATATGTTACAACTACCTAATAAACACAAGTATCCACACACTGTGTAAAATAACTGCATGTATGCCTACTATGTACATTATTGCTATGCACTTCTCTTGCTGTGGTCGATTTATATTTCAAATCCCTTACTTAGGGATTTGTACTTTGAAGAAAAGGACTGCTCAGTCCATTAGCTGATCTGAATTTATGATGATAATTCCCATGATGTTCAGCCATGACAGGAATTACTCTGCTCTAATGAGTAATAAATGTGGATAAGTCATGTGTCCCTATGGATTTCTTGGCCAGAAATTACATTTAGAAGAAGGCTAATTGTCTAAAATTTATCCAAATTCGATACAAATTTTATTGCCACTAATTGCCTTTCCAGGTTTGCTGTATTAAAGATATTTAAATGTATTTGTCATAGCATTTGTGTGTGTGTATAATGCTTCAGAATAGTACCAACTAACATTATATTCAGGCATTTCAGCTATTTCTCTAGTTCAGCACTAAATCATTATGACTTGGAACACTATTTTCCTTTTGTAATTCCATATCAGATCATGTTTTTAAAATTGTGTTAATGTTTCTGTCACAAAATGTGGCTTTACTATACTTGTTTTGTAGCTAAGATATGTTTTAATTACCGCAGCAGTGTCACAAACAGCAGATACTTTAACCAAACAACTCCTCCTAGTGCCACTAGAGTTAAGGTTGTGTCTGCATCACCAAGCTCTGCATAGTATTATGCAAGGTGGAGAAGAGATTATTATTATTACAGTGCTAACAATACATGAAGTATTCACAGGAGATGCTGCTGTATCTGAGTCTTCGTTCCCAAGACACAGCTCCCAACACTCTTGCAACCACTGTGTTTCCTGTAAGTGCTGTTGTTTAGGACTAGTGTTCATTGTAAAAAATACAATCTGCAATGCTCTTAAGAAAGATGTTTCTATTAGGAAGCATCATTTGTTTGACAAGTATGTTCGCTGCATAAATGTTCACTGCATAAATGTTCACTGCATAATATGGAAAACCTGTTGTGGGAAATCTGTTACAATTACGGTCACAAATGTTCCGGAATACACTGAATTTAAACTTTATGCTTTTGTAATCATGTTTTCACTCAGTTTTAAGACGCATTTCTCTGTGGTCAAAGGAAATATGAAAACATTCCAATACGTGGCTTTTTACTTACTGAAAACATCAATGCACCAAATTAAATAGGACAGGTTAAAATTCTTCCTACTATTAAACATATTCTGTTAAAATAGGTAGCATTGGAATTTTTTTATAACCTTTGACCTTGCTATGAAAATTGTGTTATGAGATGAAGCTGACTAGTTTGCTGATAGAATTTTTGTCTTGCAGAGATCGGGAATAAGCCTCGTTCCTTGGTATTCTGATCTCCTAAAGCAAGAGCAAGGGCTGTAGAACCTCATGCAGTGAGAACAAGCAATGAGTTACTGGAAGGGACAGACACTTTTTTGATTGGAATCATAGAACAATTTAGGCTGAAAGGGACCCGAAAGTTTTATTTCCAACCCTCTTCCATGGGCAAGGACACATTCCACTAGATTAAGTTGCTCAAAGCCTCATCCAGCCTGACTGAACATTTTTCAGGGAGGCAGCATCCACAGCTTCTCAGCTTCTCTGGGCAAAATTTTACAGTGCCTCACCCTCGCAGTAAAGAATTTCTTCCTAAGCGTTGCAGTCAAGGGGGGGCTTACTTGTTAATTACCCTCACAGCAATAATTAATAAAATTATATGGCAAACAAGTATTAATAAAACAGTAACCTTTTATTATGAAATATGCCAAAACTCGTTAAAGAATCATTCGTACAGCTGGAAGGTATATTTACAGAAGATTATGCAGTCTCAGTCAGGGCAAATACAAAAGTATTCTATGCAAATTAGGAGGCAACAACTTAGACAGAGAAGGTCCCCAAGAGCAGTTAGTGTTCAGTTATAATGGGGAGGAGACTCGATAAGAGCCGTTAACCCCAAAGGGCAGTGAATGAGTTACTCACAGCTATTTTCACCCATATAAAGGATTCTGCTGCTGCATTGGCTTTGGGGGTGCTTTCTTAGGCGCAGCACAGCAGATTGCCGGCAAGAAAGGTTTACCACGTGGTCCCAGGCTGGTCTGGCTTCAGCAGATGGCAGACAGTTAACGACGCTCTTGGTGACAGGTGCTTGCGTAGTTCCTGGGTAAACTGAGGCAAGGCACAATTCTGATGGCAAGGGGAAAGCAGGCTAGGCAACTCTGGCTGTCTAGGCTCTTGACTTCTCCAACTTGCATGTGTATGGCTCGTGGCTTTATCCCAGGTTCTAGACCAGACACTCAAGGTAGGGCAGGGCAACTAAAGGCGACAAGGCTTGAAGCAAGGCTTCAGCAGATTTGAGCAAGGCTTGGAGCAAGGCTTCAACAAGCATGAGCATGGCAAGGCTAGGCTACCTAGCCACTTGTATACATACAAAATGCCAGAGATCAGTTGGTCCAATGGGGCACTAAAGCTAACGTGTAGCTGCCCAATGGAAAGCGTTCTGCCAGGCTATGACCATAAAAGGCAGAAGCAAGGACCTTGTATCTGGAGGTGTTTACATGCTCTCACCCCAGATAAGCATCTTGTTTACCAGATGCGCAAGGGTCCTGTCCCCTTTGTTCCTTTTCCCACGTTGCCCTGTTTTTGTGGCAGGAAGGAGGGGAGAGAAAGGGATGTGTCCAGACATCTTAAGGTCTGTCTGGATTTGTACTGGGCCATGTGTCATGTTCCTACAACCACACTAATATAAAATCTAATGCTACCCTCTTTCTGGTTTGAAAACATTACCCCTCACCTTACCACTACACTGTCTGATAAAGAGTCCGTACCGATATTTCTTACAGACCCCCATTAGGTCCTAGAAGACTTCCACAAGGTTTTTTTTCTCCAGGCTGAACCACTCCAACTCTCTCATCTTGTCTTCATAGGGGAGGTGCTCCAACCCTCCAATCATATTTGTAGCCCTCCTCTGGACCCACCCAAGGAGGCACATGTCTTTCTTGTACTGGGGGCTCCAGACGCAGTACTCCAGGTAGGGTCTCAGAACAAGGTAGAATCGATTATGTCAATCTATAGCCATGTTTCTCTTGATGCAGCCCAAGATGCAGTTTGCATTCTGGGCTGTGAGCTGACTCATATTCAGTTTTTCATCCACCACACCCTCAAGTTCTCCATGGGGCTGTTCACAATCTACTCATCACCCAGCCTCTATTTGTGCTTGGGTTTGACCCGATCCATACTGAGGTTGTGTGTCAAGATTTTGTTTCTCCCAATATAAATTATGATCAGAATCTATGTAGTTAAGTGAAACTGGAAATAGTAAAGAAAGAATAACAAAGGGTGACTTACTAATTATTGTATAGTTGTGTGTAGCAACTGCCAGTTTCGTATCATTGGAAAAAAGGGAGGTATAGGCAGAGCCACAGATGGACTCTTCCATTCCCACTCCCAAGTGCTCAGACCTTGTAGCATCTCAAACTTATATTCCAGTGTATCTGGCCCTTTGAGCTCTCATCTCTTATTTACTTATGCCACTATTCGGGAACGGGGCTAAATGTATTGTTTAGGAATTTTTGAGAAGAATTCTCTTTTGGCCTGTTCTCACGACTTCTCAACTGACACTGAAGTGAAGATGTAAGGTCTCTCAGCAATACATTTCTCAAGCTGCTTTCTTTCCCTGCCGAGTCTGGAGTGCACAGCTGGGCTTTGTTTCAACAAATGAATAAAGTTTAATTCAAAGCATGGGAGAGTCTCAATTTGGTTGTTCCATTGAGGTAAACAGTACTTGCTTGTGTGCTTAAGAATTTGAGTTGCTTAATCTAGAGAATGATAACAGTCTTCACAAGTAGATAAATGCCATTGTGAAAACAAAAGGACTAATCTCTTTGCCATGTCTCTGATATATAGCAAGAATTATATGCATCGTTTCAGTGCAAAGGAATATTGTATGTGAAGGGACAGAGGAATCTGTGGGTTCCTCATCATCTGTTTATATTGGTGCGAAATAATCATACTTTAGGGGAAAAGAGATTGCCTAGATATCTCTTCAGGTTTCTTTTGCACTTCTTAATCCTTTCTTTCTGGAGCATGAAAAAAACCAGTTTAGAATTCTCTATGCAATAAATGATACCTAAAAGTTCTTGAAACATGGACATTTGAACCAAATATACACAAACTGCCAGGTTTTCCTCGCACCTTTATTCACAAATTCTTCTGTTCTTTCCATTGATCAAAAACATGGCTGATCCACTTGGCTGATCACTGACAATGTAAAGTGAGAAATTTTAGTTAAAATAGTTGTCAAATTATCTCCATTTCAGTGGTGAAAAAGATGCAGTTGTATTCTGTGTAACTATGGGATAAATCGCAACTATTGTGTATATATATATTTTATATATACCAGTTTAGAATTTTTCAGTGAAAGTTCTGAATCAGACCACAGTTATTTCTAGCAATAATGAACTTTTTGTAGAATTCCTATTTCTTCAGCCTTCTGCATGCAATCTGTTCAAAATTCTGCCTCTTCTTTAATTTATTACTCTTTCTACCACTCTCAGATTACCCTTTACTTGAGCAACTGCATTGCCTACCTCTAAAGCTGAGAATCAACCTCAAAATTTTATTGTTAACATTAAA
Source organism: Indicator indicator (assembly GCF_027791375.1). NCBI lineage: Eukaryota > Metazoa > Chordata > Aves > Piciformes > Indicatoridae > Indicator > Indicator indicator. The sequence continues at coordinate 25,470,587 of NC_072053.1, read as the reverse complement.
GGCTCTCCAAACCTTTTCCCCTTTCTATTTGTGAAATCTGGTTTGTGTTTATGGCCCCTCTCATAATTTATGTTTGGCTTCTGACCTGTTTCTCCTCCATCTCTACCATTTGCTGTGTCAAAATATCAGGCTTCTCAATTAACACTGCTATTTTGGAAGTATTTCCCTTTTTGGAACTCTACAGCTGAATATTTTGGACAGTTTATGTTAAAAGTAAACCTTTTGTGTGTTGGTTTTCTATTGCTGTGAGAGGCATATTTTATGCCTGTTGTAGCATTTTCCTTTGTTATTTTTCTCTACTTTGATTTTTAAGGGTCAGATGTTGTAGCACAAGAAAGTAGTTATGCTTTTGAATATTCAGGTTATACTGTTGCAGTTTTTATCATCCGTAACTGTAATTGAATTCCCAGGTATGATGCCTATGGACACAAAAATATAAATATCCCAGAACTGTAAATATGCTATCATGAAATAATACATATGAAATTGAAAATTTTGGGGCCAAAATAACCTGAAGAAGGCAAATAAGAGAATCCAAACACAGAATTCAGATATGAGCAAAAGATAATTGTGTAATATAAAAAAAAAAATTGCAACTTTACGCCTCTCTTGTGCACCTCTATCTGTCTAGCTTGTGCTCATTCCTTGGAAATGAAGCCTTCTGTGGGTGCTGAAAGTAGTCATCTCTTTTCCAGTCCTTTTTATCTTTTTTATGTGGTGGTTTTGGTGCCACGACCATCAAATCCTAAGGAATTTCATTTTTGTTTATATTACTAACAAGTTTTCAGATTGTGGTGACGTGTTTGATCTATTTTTATTTCCCTTTAAAAAAAAATGGAAGGACTTCACCCTCATTATTTTAAAGTCATGGAGAGCTTTAACAGTGACCCCATGCAGGCATTACCCTGTACTAGGGGTTTAATCCAATAGAACTTTGCCCCACATATTACCATGAAACCACATCCATTTCAATACCTTTAAAATGCTTGATATAATATTGTCCCCAGCATATATTGCACAGAGGAGCGATACAATTAAGACTGTTACAAAACACATTGCCCACATTTAAATAACCTATGCTGTACAGAGTTCAGCATAACTCCTCACCAGCAACTGGAAATTGTTAGGTAGAATGATAGTTTGTCTAGGCCAAAAAGTCACTATGTCCGTGAGCAGGTCATGCAGTGCATTAGGCAGATCCATGGGGTGTAATTGGTCATGCCGAGTGTCCCACATCATCACTTTCTGCACACCTGCACATTGCTGCAGATTTGTTATGCAGAAAATTCATGGTTTGGTCCTGTGAATATGAACGGTGGTCAGTGATTAGAGAGCACAAAGTTCCCTTACAGGGTCAGCTTTTGCCAGCTAGTTTGCATGCCCTGAGAGAGCTTCATGATGCAAACCAGGCCACAGTCAATGGATACAACTGGACAAGTCACTTTGAAAATTTGCTCCCCATCTGCGTTGTACCAGTCACATGGACAATCCCAAATTATTTTAACCATTTAACTAGACAAGTGATGCGTTTTCAGTACCTGGTCTTGGCACACTTAATTTGCTAGCTCTCACTAAGAAGAGCTGCTGCTTTTCTAAATTTTTCTTCCAATTTGTGATGTCTCATGCCATGCCACAAGTGAATATAGGCTGCACACTGGAAACCCCATGACATCTGGACATCTCTTAATAAATCCTACAAATGTGTCACAACAGGATTGCTGGCTGAGTCATCTAAACCTGCTGGAAATTCACTGAAGCTTGCTGATGCAGCAGCTTTCTTAAATGAGTCCCAGTTTCTCATTCAGACTACAGGAACACCACACAGTTCTTTATAACAAGATTATGTTTATATAAACACTCACTAGAGGAAAGATTGTGATTACAAGAACTTTTCTAAAACTGTTGGTAAATCTACAAAATAGAGCACATATATGTAAAATGTAATGAGGATGTGAACACATAACCATTTTTTAATCTCTTGAATTATCTTGGACAGATAACAATGAAGCCAGTTTTTTTCAATAACTTGATCTCAAACAGCTTTTGCTGCCCTCATTACTGAGAACCTAAATTCTTTTTCTTTTTTTTTTTTTTTGTAATACGGAATAATTTTTTTGCTTAATGTTATATATAATTTGGATGTCTAGCTTTATAACTTGGATTATATATTACACAGTCTGAGTATAGTTTTTCTAAACCTTCTGATAGACACATATGAATAGAGATATTTGAAAATTATTCCATTTTCTTCAGATAGTATTATTTTTTCCCCACAATCCCTACACTGTGCAAAATACAGTCTTAAAGAAGTAGTAGAAAATCAGGAAAATAATTCAAAGTATATTCTTATTACTTTTCAAAAGTTTGTGTAAAACCAGAAAGTTTACTTACCAAAACTCTTCAAAATTTGAACAAATATAACATTGTTCTTATTCGTAATACATAATATAAATATCTCAGAATTAAAATATTACATAAGAATTCTGGTCTCTTCTAACATATGTTTCATAAGAATCATAGGGTGGTTTTGGTTAGAAGGTACCTTAAAGATCATCTAGTTCCAACCCCCTGCATGGAGAGGCACACCTTCTACCAGGTTGCACAAATCCTCATCTAGCCTCTTAAACACTTCCAGGGATAAGGCTTCTCTGGGCAACCCATTCCACTCTCTTCCCATCCCCATAGCAAAGAATTTCTTCCTAATATGTAATCTAAATCTGCTCTGCTGTAGTTTAAAACCATTGCCCCTTGTCCTATTACCACATGGACTTATAAAAAGTCCCTTCCCATCTTTTCTGAAGGCCCCCTTCAGGTACTGGAAAGCTGCTATAAGGTGTTCCTGAGCCTTGCCTTGCCTCCTCTCCTCTCCTCTCCTCTCCTCTCCTCTCCTCTCCTCTCCTCTCCTCTCCTCTCCTCTCCTCTCCTCTCCTCTCCTCTCCTCTCCTCTCCTCTCCTCTCCTCTCCTCTCCTCTCCTCTCCTCTCCTCTCCTCTCCTCTCCTCTCCTCTCCTCTCCTCTCCTCTCCTCTCCTCTCCTCTCCTCTCCTCTCCTCTCCTCTCCTCTCCTCTCCTCTCCTCTCCTCTCCTCTCCTCTCCCCTCCTCTCCCCTCCCCTCCCCTCCCCTCCCCTCCCCTCCCCTCCTCTCCTCTCCTCTCCTCTCCTCTCCTCTCCTCTCCCCTCCTCTCCTCTCCCCTCCTCTCCTCTCCTCTCCTCTCCTCTCCTCTCCTCTCCCCTCCCCTCCCCTCCCCTCCCCTCCCCTCCCCTCCCCTCCCCTCCTCTCCCCTCCTCTTCTCTCCTCTCCTCTCCTCTCCTCTCCTCTCCTCTCCTCTCCTCTCCTCTCCTCTCCTCTCCTCTCCTCTCCTCTCCTCTCCTCTCCTCTCCTCTCCTCTCCTCTCCTCTCCTCTCCTCTCCTCTCCTCTCCCCTGCCTTCCCTTCCCTTCCCTTCCCTTCCCTTCCCTTCCCTTCCCTTCCCTTCCCTTCCCTTCCCTTCCCTTCCCTTCCCTTCCCTTCCCTTCCCTTCCCTTCCCTTCCCTTCCCTTCCCTTCCCTTCCCTTCCCTTCCCTTCCCTTCCCTCCCCTCCCCTTCCCTTCCCTTCCCTAAACAAACTCAACTTCCTCAGCCTGCCTGTGGACCCACTCTAACAGGTCCATGTTCTTCTTGTTTTGCAGGCTCCAGAGACAGATGTAGTACTCCAAGCTGGATCACAAAAAGGCAGAGTAGAGAGGCAGAATCATCTCCCTTGACCTGCTGGCTGCATATATTTTGAAGCAGCCCAAGATACAGTTGTCTCTTTGGGCTGCCAAGCAGTTTCTCTTTAATCTCTGCAAAATAAGTAATTTATATATTGCAGGTTTTCAAAAAACAAGTCATTAAAATAACTTAAATATACTAAAGCAATGTGAAGCCTGATAATGACTTCCACAAGAGGAGGTCTGGTCTGTTGTACTGAAATGCACTGGCCCAGCATATTTGTTCAAAACTAGAAATCTGGTATGATGAGAGGACTGTCAACTCTAAAAATGAGTTTCAAACATGACTGTACATGCATGTGATGGGTGGATGCACAGATACAAGAGGCTGAGTAGATACAATAATTTACCCAATTTAGACAATTATTTTTTTAGCTTTGTAGTGCTGTAGGTGGCATTGTATATCTTTCTGTTACAGAAAATTTTTAAGAAAATGAAGTCATTGGCAAATTAAGTATTATTCTTATTACCAGATTTGGCATGAATGGGTGGCCTTGAGTATAAAATAGTCTCCAGTGCAACAGTTCAGTAAAAACAATTATACAGTCAAGTTGCTTGGAACGTACTCTGGTTCCTTGTCATTTTCCACTTTAATCAAAAGGTGAACTAAACAAGTGCTTCAATCAAGTCTGAGGCTGCATATAAGCCCTTGTTTTTGATAAAATCTGGAGCACAATATTGAATTTAAAATCATATTGGTTTGCATATTTGACTGAACCTTGGGTATTGACATCATACGTCCTTATCTGTGTCCCCATTTTCTAATCTGTTCACTGAGCTATTATTTATCTGTTTTACAAAATGGTAAATCAGAATTAACTGAGACAGGATTTTGGCCTTTCCTCTTGTGTCTATGAGATTAGAAAGATAAAGTGATGGGTTCTTCTGGTATCCACAGCATCATCTTTGTGAAGGTCACATACCCAGGAGAAGAATGACGCCAAAGGTTTTCTGGGGACTTTTCAGACCTCCATTGCTTATTGCTGCATGCTATGCACGACTATGGAGAATGGGCACCTTTGGAACAACTCGTAATATCTGTCAAGTTTTTGGTGATCTTTAGTTAAAAACATTATGCATATTAATTCTTCTGCAATTTTTATTAAGCATAGCTCTGCAGCCACTAAGAATTTAACCTTAATAAAGATCTGGAGAAAAGAAATGTTACATGCACAGTGAGTACAGGTGGGATCCATCCTAATATGCAGTGGATGGCAGTTTATATTTCCCAATAAGCCTCTTACAGCTTCATTAAGTTCCCATTACAGCCCCAGTCTCAACTTGTTTATTTATCTGTTGAATTTCAGTGATTCAGTTTATGACTGTTGAGGGAGTTTTGAGTGAGCAGTGAAGCAAGGGTTCCTAAAAATGAAAAATAATATAGATAATACAGTGAGCTGTCTGATTTACCAAACAGTTTTTCTAGAGATGCTGGAGGAGTGTTGTGGACACTAATCTCACATTCAGCTGGATTTGTTAGTAAACTGTGCCTATGTTATTGCAGCATCTTTCTTATTCTGCGGTATTCTGGGCAAAAATGGTTATTTTACATGACTTAAAATTACAGATCTATTTTTTTTAATTTTTTCCCCCATATCTAGAAGAACATACAATAGCCTAGAAAATGTTATTAGTATCTGGGACTAGGAAGTTTTCAGAAATGCATAGATTTTTTAAACAAATATTTTAATTTTACAGAGTATTCTTCTAAATTAAAAAGCTTATTTTCTGATAAGTGATATGATCATTCATTATATTTGATCTGAGGCTTTTCAGCACCAGTTTGCAAAGTCAGTGCAGTAATTTATATGCAGCACAAGAGCCTCCATTGCGCAAGAAGGTAATAACAAATCTTCTTAAACCCAGAATTACTATCACCAATGGGAAAGAACTTGCTTGGCTGGGGAGCTGAAGAATGGCTGACATGTCCCCAAGATGTCTGATTGCAATAATGGCTCCAGGCAGCCGTTAGCAGCTGGCATGCATTAAAGAAACATTCCAGTTGCTGAATCAATTGCTTGCGGAATAGTGTAGAAGAGCCTGTACCCTCAGCTGTGTTAGGTCCTGTTGCTGCTAATTAAATATTTCTCACTTCAGCCAGATAACAGACTGCTGTCTTCCTGAGTCTGCAGACAGTTTCATTCAGTAGCTCAGAGAGGTAAATGGTTGAATGAGAAAAAGAAGAAAATCATTTAAATTCTGATGATTTAAAAGTCACACAGTCAGCAAGCTGATGTGTTCATTTTGCAGTTCCAAAATTCTGGAAACAAATAGGGTAGGTTATAAACACTTCTACCTGGTTACCAGACATTCCATTTTTTCTCTTTCAATTTGTGGTGCTTTCATGCTGAATAAAAAAAAATCCAAACTATCATATCAAATCATATCATATCATATCATACTATAAGATATCTTATATCCACTATGAGCATTCATAGATATGTAATGCCTATTAAGGAAAGACATGTCCACTGCATATGGTCTCCTCTTGAATGTGAGGCTCTGTACAGAGACAGGAGGGCACAGGAAATGACAGGTGAATCTTTAGTCCAAGATTTGGGTCACAGAACAAGAAGAGAAGCTCTGCAGCCTTCCCAGGCAGGAGTCTGTTCTCAGGACACAGAGATACCAAGTGTGTTACTGTGTACTCAGTAAGAAACAAAATTTTGTGTACACAAAAGGGTGTCCTGCTCCTCTGTCCTGTGGCTTTGAGTCATGCTGTGCAGAAGGGACTATAATTCCTGGAAAATCACTATTTTCCAGTTAACTCCATGGAAGATGAGTGCTTCAGTGTTACCTTCATTACTGTAACTAATTTTTAGGTGCTAGAATATGGCATTGGTTTTGGTGAGGAATAGAGGAAGATGTGTTGAAACTGAAAAGTCGAAGCACTATGAGCAGTCATAGAATCATAGACTAATAAAATGGCCTAGGATGGAAGAGACCTTAGAGATCAGCCAGTTCAACCTCCCTGCCATGGGCAGGGATGCCTCTCAAGACCAGGTTACTCAAGGCCAAATCCAACCTGGCCTTGAACATCTACAGGGAGGGGGCATCCACAGCCTCTCTGGACAATCCATTCCAGAGTCTTGCCAACATGTAGTGAAGAATTTCTTTCTAAGATCCAATCTAAAACTATTCTCCTTCAATTTAAATCCATTTCCCCTTGTCCTACTGGTGGACACTCTAGTAAAAAGTCCCTCTCCAGCCTTCTTGTAGGTTCCTTTCAAGTATTAGAAGGCAATTTTAAGGCCACCTCCCCCAGAGTCTTCTCTTCTCTAGGCTGAACAATCCCAGTACCCTTAGCCTATCCTCATAGCAGACGTGTTCCAGTCCCTGGATCATCTTTCTGACCCTACTCTGGACTTATTCCAACAAATGGATGTCCATCTTACAGTGGAGGCACCAGAATTGGACATATTGTTTGAGGTGGAGTCTCACAAGAGCAGAGTAAAGGGGAAGAATCACCTCTCTTGATATGTTGGCCATGCTCCTCCTGATGCATCCCAGGATATGGTGAGCCTTCAGGGCTGCATGACCACACTGCCTGCTCACATTGAGCTTCTCATCTATCAAATCTATCTTTTCAGAGCTACTCTCAACCCACTCTGTACCCAGTTTATGTTTGTGCCTGGGAATGGCGTGACCCAGGTGTAGGACTTCACACTTTGACTTGCTGAACCTCATGCAGTTTGCACTGGCCCATTTCTCAATCCTGTCAAGGTTCTTTTGGATGGCTTCCCGTCCCTCAAGGGAGTCCATTACACATCTTGGTGTCATTGGCAAACCTGCTGAGGGCACACTCAATGCCATTGTCCATGTTGCTGACAAAGTTGTTGAACAGCACTGGTCTCAGAGCAGACCCCTGAGGAACTCTACCTGTTACTTGTCACCACATGGATATTAACCACAACTCTTTGAATGCAACCTTCTAGCCAGTTCCTTATCCACCAAGTGGTCCACCCATCAAATCCACATCTCTCCATCCTAAAGATAAGGATATCATGTGGGACAGTGTCAAACACCTTACAGAAGTCCAGGTAAATTACATCAGTTCCTTTTCCCATGTCAACCAGTGCTGTAGCTCTCTCATAGAAGGCTATCAAATTAGTCAGGCATGATTTTCCCTTAGTGAAGCCACATTGGCTGTCACAGGTCACCTATTTTTCATGTGCTTTAGTACAGCTACCGGAAGGATATGTTGCATGATTTTACCTGGCACAGAGGTGAGGCTGACTAGTCTGTAATTCCCTGGGTTTCCTTTGTTTCCTTTTTTTAAAATGGGGATTATGTTTCTCTTTTTTCAGTCTGTGGGAACCTCACCAGACTGCCATGATTTCTCAAATATGATGGCTAGTGGTATAGCAACTTCAGCCACCAGTTCTTTCAGGACCTGTGGATGCATCTCATCATGTCCCATGGACTTGTGATTCTTCAGATTCTCTATGCGTTCCCAGACATGATCTGCTCCTACCCTGGTTCTTCATTCTCCCAGATTCAGCCAACACTCTCTGTGGCTTGGGTGGAACGGCTCAAGTGGCTCAAGTTGCTAACAGTGAAGACTGAAGCAAAAAAAATCATTGAGTACTTCAGTCTTCTCCAAGTCCTCAGTTACCAGGTCACCTGTATCACTCCAGAGAGGGCCAACACTCTTGTTTTTCTTTATCCTCTCACAGATATGTAGGATCCTTTTCTGTTATTTTTAATGTCCCTAGACAGATTTAATTCCAGCAGAGCCTTAGCTTTTCTAACCTGGTTTCTGATTTCATGAGCAACTTCCTTGTAATTATCCCAGGTTACCAGCTGTTGTTTCCATGCTTTGTGGATTCCTCTTTTGTATACAATTTTGCTCAGCAGTTATTTGTTCATCCATATAGGTTTCCTGGCATTTTTTCCTTTTAGGGATGCAGTGCCTTTGAGCATGGAGGAGATGATCCTTGAAAGTCAACCGGCTTTCCTGGGCTTCCTCCAGGGCTTTGTCCCATGGTATGCTACCAAGGAGGTGCCTGAAGAGGCAAAAGTCAGCTCTTCTGAAGTTGCAAGGATCAAGCTTGCTGAGCTTTCCCTTCTTCACTGCCCTTGGGATCTTAAACTCCACCATCTCACGGTCACTGCAGCCAAGGCTGCCCATGAGCTTAAAATTGCTCACCAGTCCCTCCCTGCTGTTCAGAACAAGGTCTAGCATAGCACCTCTCCCTGTTGCTTCCTCTATTGCTTCAATGCATTCCGGGAATCTCCTGGATTGCTTATGCTCTGCTGTGTTGTTTCTTCACTTGATGTCAGGGTGGTTAAAGTCCCCTGCGAGGACCAGGGCTTTTGAATGAGCTGCAACTCCTATAGCTGCAACACCTGAAGGGCCTCATCTTCTTGGTCCCCCTGGTCAGGTGGTCTGTGGCAGACCCCACTGTAACATCTGTTACCCTGCCTTTCACTCTAGCCCACAGTCTTTTCCTCATCCTTTGCCAGGTGAAGCTCCATACATTCTAGTTGTTCATTGACATAGAGGGCAACACCCCCACCTCTTTTCCACTGCCTGTCCTTCCTGAACAGTTTATACCCTTCTAATCCAAACCGCCAATCATAGGAGTCACTCTACTCTGTCTCTGTGATGTCAATGAGATCATAGTGCTGCAGGCACACAAACATCTCCAGTTCCTCTTGTTATTGCCCACGCTGAGGGCATTCACATAAAGGCATTTGGGCTGGGTCCTTGATAGTGTACCTGAAGCCCCCAATGAAGTACAATTGCACTTCAGTTGGGCTAGTGGTTTTACTCCCAGTGTTGCTATGTCTTTCCCAGGGTCATCTTCAATTGATCTGTTTGCAATACCTTCCCCCTTCATATCTAGTTTAAAGATCTATCAACGAGCCCTGCCAGCTCATGACCCAGAATCCTTTTTCCCCAGAGAGTCTCAGTAGGCTAGGTGCTGTGTAGATTTCCCCATGGTTGAAAAATGCGAAACTGGACAGGTGGCACCACCCTTTAAGCCAAGTATTTATCTGGTGTGCTTTTTTGAACCTCTTAGTATTTTTTCTTGTGATTGAAGGGATTGAAGAAAGCACAACCTGCTCATCTGATCTTTGCAGCCTCTGTCCCAGTGCCCTAAAGTCCCTTTTGATGGTCTCTGGTCATCTCTCCTCTACTTCATCATTGCTAATCTGTATTACCAGAAGCGGGTAATAATCAGAAGGCTTTACCAGACTGTCCTGAAGGGACAAACCCCAAAACATACCCTAAACCAGACAATGGGTTAAGCACCTGTGAATGTGCAAACTTGGACTCTTGGTGGGGTCCAGATGGTCCAGATGAACATGTAGCACATGTAATTAACCTCGTAAGGCTGCAGTGAACTGTGTGTGCCCCTGGCCATGTTTGGATATGCCCCATCCTATAGATTCAGCTATCAGGTTTCTCTCTTACCAAAGGGCATTCATTGTATTGGGACAGTATTTAAACCAGCCAAGATGGTAGGCAATTTGCCTTGTTCTTATCAAGAAAGCAACAAGAGCCACATGCTGAGAGAGTTACAGCTGAAGAGCTTGTCCTAACAGGCAAATTACACCTGGGCCTTGCACCTGGACCAAGGCAACCAGCACTCCAAGGGCCCTGTGCCAGAGGCAGAAAGGGGAAAAGCTCCATGAGAACTGACTCCCAGAAGAGCCACAGAAAGGCTACAGCCCTGCGACAGAGCGCATGAGAGAGAGAGGCCCCTTAGACCTCTCCAAGCCAAGGAAAAGCTCCCGACTGTGAACTGGGCACGAGAAGAGAGAGGCCTCTTAGCTCTCCCTGAGCCAAGAGCCACTTGAATTGTAGTGACAACATCTGGGAAGATACCGGACAGAGGAGCAAGCCGTGATTACCCAGCTAATCTGCTACAGAATCCCCCTTGTGGGAAACCACAGATCCTGGCACCAGAATTTCCAATTTAAATTGCTGTACTGGAAATTCTTAGATCTGTGCTTGAATTATTTAACTGTCTTTATATGCAGAATGTATTAATCACAACCAAAAAACAGAACCTGTAAATATACTTTGTAAATAAGTTGCAGTGGTGTTTGAAGATACCACTGCCAGAAATATTAAATATAAAACATGTGAAATACATATTTTATTACACAGACCTGGGAGCTTCCTAATAATGCCCTTAACTCAGGCCCCAAGGAGGCAGCAGACTTCCCTGTGGGAAGCATATCAAGGCTTCTGTTCCCCTGAAAAGGGAATTGCCCGCCTTTTTTTCTATAACATCAGAAATCCTAATGAGCAGGGCACACTGACTCATTCTAAACAACCCTGTAGATGACTCTTCTACATCCTTATTTTCCCAGCTCTCAAATTCCAGTGCTCCATACCTGTTGTGTAAGGATAACCAGGAAGGTGAGGGAGGTCAGGAAGGGGTCCACCTGCCCCCCCTAATCAGGGACCTGTATCTATTCCTCACCCCTCTCTTAGTCCATTTGAATTTGATTCACATTCCCTAACAGAACAAATTATATTATTATATTTTTCACTTGTAAATTCATTTAGTGAAGTGAATCTAGAGAGATAGATCTTGGTTACTATCTTTCTACAGTAACACCTGCAAAAAAAAAATCACAAACGTCACAACTGGATTAGATAAAAAACAGAAAATCCCTCTGAAAAGAAGTTATTGAGAATCAGATGCCACAGACACACACACAAAATTTATTGATGATCCACAGTAATTTGTGTGTGTGTGTGTGTGTCGTATATTTAGCCTGTGGTTCTTACCTAAGTCCTGATATGGCCTTGTATTTGCCATGTGCAGGTACAGACTGCTGACATATGGTAAATGAACACTTCAAAACTTCATTTTCATTTAGTTTGCATCCCTTTGTCGTTGAAGTACTCTACCTAACACCTTAGTTTTGTGCACAGATATCATTTCAGTTCAGCTAATTTATTTTAATGTGATTTCACTTATTTTCTTAATCAGATGAATATTTTTGTAATGTGTTGTACAGAAAACTATTAAGCAAAACTGGATCTTACTTTACATATAGTTCTAGCATTTTGCTGCTTTGGGTTTCTTGGTGTTTTTCCCAAGTCCTGTCTTTGTGTTTCCTCCTTCCACCTGTGGGTATTTTCTTTGTTTCTCCCTAAAGCTGAACTCCTTACATAAGTAACCCAGGTGTCCATATTTTATAGATATATTTTATCATGAACAAGCATGACATACATCTCTCCTGGGTTTGAATTAGTCTGGAAACAAAGGTTTCATTGTTAACTAGGAATATTTTTGTATGTGTTCTTGATAAGTTTGTGCCAGGCTCAGCTCTATGCAATCTGCAATGTATATATTGCTCCATTTAGTTACATAGGAAAAAAGGTCTTTCATTTTAAAACTGAGTTCTGCTTTAACAGCTTTCAATATTTGTATCTGTGATCAGTACTCCCATAATCTTATACGTCTGACATGCTTAAACACATATGTGTGTACGTTTGTATGTAACAGATTTTAGAAGCTAATGCAACTCTCATCTAGAATTTACTAGCATATGCTAACAGATCAGTCATTAAATTTCTTTTCCTACATTCACATGATCCTTCAATACATCTCAAACCTTTCCTTTTCTTGTAATTCTGTTATTGATGTCCCTTTTTAAGTGTCCACAGTTTTTTCCATATCTCTAATGACTGCCACTGAAGAAATGTGAGCTGCTGCTTGATGAAATTTAAGGTCATTTGAAAGGAAAAGACTTCAGAGAGAACAAGCAAAATAAGTTACAAGTTCTAACCATAGCTGTACAATTTTTAATATTTTTCCCATCATCCAGATGTAACTATATCTGAGCAAGCTTAGATATTTTTTGTTGAGAACTCATTACATACTAACCAAATCTTTCTTGTGGAAAAACATATTCAACCATTAGCGTAAGTATTCAGTGTCAAATCATCCCAGTGATGCTGATTCAAATATACTTCACAGACTGCTCCACCTCACATATCCACTAGCATGAAGCTGCCGGTGTAGAAAATGTTGGAGGAGTGGGTCTGCTCGAAGAGCCCACAGGCACCGATCTCCTGCACTGCCGCCCTGTGTGCTCTTGCACCACTCTCAAGGGCACTCCAGCACTGATGAGTCTCCCAGAGCTCTTCAAGCACTGATAATTTGCCTGGCCACTTGAGGCATCGACGCAGAGCTACCTGCTTGGCTTGTCTATGGGACAAATGCATTTCAGGACCTGAGCAAAATAACAAGAAATATGCTCATTAGCCATGATTGCCCTGTATGTCTAGCATCAAGAAGATATAGATGCCAGCTTAAAGATCAGGGGGGGAAAAAAATTATTTTGTCACTTAATTGCAAGAATAGTGTCAAAAGATTCTAGAAATAAACTAAGTGTGAAAGGAAAGTCCCAAATTGCAAGCAGAGAAATGACAAGGACCTCCATTTTCCTGACATCTTCCTTGGGGAAAGGGAATTGTTCTAAGGATGGATTAGGCAGCTCTGACAGCTTGTCTGTCTGATTTGCGCAAAGCACAGTGCCTCATTCAACTTGATTTTCTTAGTGAAGTAATTAGCAGAAATGCTTATTTCCATATAGTAGTGGCCAGATGACTTAAAAGAAAAAGAAAGATGTTTTCATTTTAAGAGCATGAGATAAGTACTGCTAGCAGAATATAGAATAAATTCATCCCTAAATAACATGGGTTTGCAGTTAATATTGCTCAAAAATTAGTTTGTTTAGCCAAATCTATGATGTTGTCATACTTTTTTTCTTCCCAAAACAAAAGCTTGGTAGAACTGAACTCTGGGATCTCAATACATATTGAAATCAAGTAAATAACCTAAGACAGGACAATGGCATCCTGAAAGATTTTTGTTAAAAAAACAAATTTACTTTGAAGATAGTGTGTAATCATTATATAATGATTCATAGCAAGGTCTGAGACTGTAGGCACACCACAATAACTACTTGTGTTCTACTTGTGACAGCCATGACTTTTGTTTGTGACATACGGATATGGATATTGGACTGTAGTAATTTCATCTGAATATGGAATATTGGTAAGACTAGATGTACAATAACTAATAAAGTTTCTTAACAAATGAGTACATCTGAATTAATTTCAGACCTTGTTGAAAAATAAAATAAAATCTGGGTGGTATTTTCTCAGAGCCCTTTACTGTGGAACTCTTCCATTGATCTCAAAGGTTAGTTGGCCCTAGGTCACTCTGAACGACAAATTTATTGCTTTCTCCATTCTTAAGAACTCTCTTAGGGGTGAGGTGAAGTCTGAGCTCCCATTGTGAATGATTATTGGGTTCACATCAGTTTCCACTGATTTTTTCAAAATTAAAGTATATGAATGAAAGAGCTGAGTAGCACATATTGTAAATCAATCAATAAAACACTATTCCAGTTGACATCTTTTGGTAGTGAGCCATGAGTTATTATCAGGAACTTGAACCAATCTTACAAGTGGTTGGAATTTATTTTCTTTTTACTTGGTTGTTAGCTGAGTTCTTCTAAGTCTGCTTTCATTAGAATGATACAGCTCTTTTTCAATAGCTGTAATTTAATAGTATTTTGTTTGGTTGTGCTGAAGGCTATGTGTTCTTTGATGAGAACAGATTTGTAACTTCTATATAGAGCTAATTGGTTTAATTGATTATCTCACTGCAGCTAACCAAAACAGCCTTCCATGAAGTGGAAACTTGAAATATTTTCTTTCAGAAATAATACTCTTTTCTTCCTGATAATTGTGTACTGATACAAATCGTCTGAAATGAGTATATGAAGCAAATGATTTATATGAATTATGGTCTAGAAGGCTTTTTTTTTAAATGGCATAGATGCATAACATTTGTAATAAAGGAAGTTATTATTAATTGATCTGGTAAATGAAAAGAAACACAGTGGAAAGTGCAGAAAAACATATTTGAAAGACCTGACTATCACTGACCAGTTTCCACTGAGATTAATCATTAGGCTTGGTATATGTAGCATTAGATCTTTTTGGTAGTCTCATCATGCATGACTGTAGCAGGATTATTACATAGAGTAAGAAGGGGGAGGGAGCGGGGGGGAAGCAGTCATATTGCTGTTCAATAATTGCTCAACATACAGGTGTAGAAAATAAAATGAAAAAGTGTAAAGTAGCCACAGCCCTCACACAAGACAATGTGAGTATATTTAAACTTCTCATTTAAGTCCCGATTTGTTTTAAGGTATGAGGGAAATAAATAACCACCTGTATTCGCACTTTCTTTGCCCCATGTGTTTTGCTTTGCCAGCAATTTGTAATGACATGACTGTATAATTCTTTGAGACTTTTAAAGTAATCCTGTCTTTTTATCCCATATTGTAATTTAGGGAACTAATTTTGATTACATAAGGATTATCTTAGCTTTGACTGCTTCATGGCATTCAAATACTTACTAATCTGGCACCTTCATATGGAAAAGTCCCTTCTTACAAGCATATCAGGGTGGAAAAGAATTGAATCGGCCTTTTATTACTTTAACTGATTATACACATTCTATGATGCTTGTTTACAAATATTTTTTGTTTCCATAGCTATTCTGCATTCTGAATATCTCTCTTTCCAGGTTTCCATAGCAACTCTGGTACAGCTTGATGATTAGAAAGAAGTTCTCTTTAATTGGACTCCTAATGTATAGCTTAATAGTAACTGTTAAGCAGTCTTTTGTTTCCTGGTCATATTTAAGGTTCATATATTTGCATAAAAACACCTCATTACTCAAACCAATCATTATTAGTAATTTTCCTCCTTTATTTTTCTAATAAGTAAACCCTCATTGAGGTTTTATAAATAGCAAATATTTATAACTTGTAGAAAGGGCTTTCTCTGTGAGCATGGGTGCTTTGTTTCTACGAGCAGCAAGAAAATTACAGAGCTTCACAATCTGATCACATAATACACAAAGGTGTCTTTTGCTCCCATTGAAATTTAAATAGAGTGTACTAACTACAGACTAGAGGCAACATTTAATGGCAAAGTTGCAGGGTATTAGAAGCTTGCACAAGTATGAATAACAATGTAAAAAAAAAAAAAAAAAAGAATAACTGAGTTTCCACACCCCCCACTGGCAGCAAAATAGCTACAAAATTCTTGCACTAAGTAGCAGTGTTTTCAATGGCATCTTTACCTGAAACAAAGTCAAATGTAGATAGATAAAACTAAAGGAAAATATAATGTAGACACTACTATTTATTTGACAAGAAAGCAACCAATTTACTATCTATGATTGTTAGCTGAAGAATTTAAACTGGCCACAGATCTCAACACGTGCAGTTGCAGACTTGTATGGGTATGAAATGTATTTTACTGAATACGATCCATTGTAAATCTGTACCTCTGTCAATATGTCGTTTTCTTCATTTTTTTGTGTGTGGAAGAATGTAAATATGAATTTGGATAAAGAGAAAAAAAAAAAAAATAAGAAGAAGATTGTCCAGGTAGACGAACTGTGGGAAGGAACTGCTTTCACCACTGTAAGGAGCCCATATTTTCCCCTGATCTTCTATACTCTACTTTATACTACAAGTTAATACTGAAAGAATCATTTTAAAATAATATCATCAAGCCAAAATGTATAAATATAGGTCATACTCTCATAGTAAGCTCCAGAAAATGTAATTAGCACATATAATTTTTTTCTTATTTTCATCTTCCATTTTTTTCTCCTCTTGCATCCTTGACCTCTATGTGTCTTCATAGAAACTCTAATAGCATTAACATTATGCTACGATTAAAAAGCTAGACAGCACAACAATGCTGCTTGACAAGATATTTTTACAATCCTTTTTGATGTCGTTCTGTTGGGATTGAATGTCCTTTGAACTCTTGCAAATTAAGTGGATGTTCAGTGGATTTATTCTCATATGGTATCTCTTTGTGTTATCTGTTAGGTCACTTCTGCTGTTTGGAATGAAGGACTGGTTTCCATTTTTACTAGCACCTATAATTTTGTTAAACAGTAATTATTCATGCATAACATGGATTTCAGAATTAGGTTTAAAAACTGGATTTACTCTTCTTTTTCAATATATTGAATGTACATTTTAAAAAAAATGTACAAGTCTATGCAAGATAAGCTGATAAAAATGCATGAGATTCTGTTTTTCAACTATTTTCATCAACTAATATCAAAGTTTAAGCATAAACATGAACCCAGCCCTCAACATACCAGTAGTGCAATACCATTGTTAGTTGTATCACAGTGTGCTCTAGTCACATTATACAAGCATAATAATAGAAAAGGAATAGAGACTGAAAAGTTAAGTGTAAATTAAAAAAGAAAAACACCAAAGCTTCTAATGCAGTAAAAATGATATTATATATACACATACATATGTGTGTGTGTGTGTATATATATAAACATATATATGAATTTTCCTGTCCGTAACTAGGTTAGTACAGAATTTGCAAGTATAAGCTGTGTATTTTCAACTGGAAAGAAATTCTAATGAATTTTCCTTAAATCTCTCTGTATTTTTAAGTACAGTAAAGTAGATAAGAATCATCAACAGTGCAACACCCTTTTTCTCTGAAAGAAGTGAACCAAAAAAAAAAAAATCAGCATGTGAATGTTTATTATCTAGAGTTGCAACTGAACCACCTTCATGGGAAGAAAAAATCAGGAAAGAATAAAGATGGAATTCCTGAGGAATGTCACAGGGAGAGATGCTGTGGAGTGGTTTGACACTAATAGGTTCCAACAAGTCAAGAAGCATCAACCAGGATTAAAAGTAGATTAAAAAAGGAACCAAGCAACCCAGTAACATACAGATTTCTTAACCAAGAACAGGATTCCTGTAGTTAAGCTGCAAGCAGATTTCTTTGCTTAAGAAAAAGAATTGAAACAGAAGCTAAAATTGCTGATAGAAAGTAGTAAATCCAAGTTAGGTTCTGGTGACTGTCTGCATCAGAGACATGACAAATCAAGATAACAAGACAGCAAAAACCTGAAAGGAAGTGGGACAATATAGAAACTAAGAGCAGTGTGTCCAAATGATAGAAAATGGAGAGGGTCTTGTTTAACTTACACATCTGCAATGGCTATTGTGCCATTGAGAAGGATAAGAAATTCATTTAAATAGTGATAAACTTATACAGAATACTAGAGAGTAACAGCTGTCAGAAAAATAAACTGGTTACTTGATGATATATTTTCACTGTGTGCAAAAGTTAGCTGCAAACAGGATGTTATTAACTATTCAAAAAATAAGATTTATGTTGTCTTCCCTTGGCCCAGGTTTTTTTTTTTTTTTTCCTCTGAACAAGTTACATAGTTGTACCAAAGATGGAAATTTTTATTTCTTCTCAGTGTGGTATGTGATATCTTGTGTTTTTCTGGTGCATAATTAATCCCCTGCATTGAAGACAGACTTACTAACTCAGACTTTCTCCAACAATCATCAGTTTAAGGGCATCACAAGCTTTACTGGATTAGTCAACTGAAAGGCTATTATTTCCATTGTAAAAATACTAAGGCCTAAAGAATTCTTTTCTCAGGTAGATTTCTGTTTCCAGAGAGATGAATAAAGATTAGTTTCAAGCATGTTGACTTGATTTCAAGCTCTGAAAGAGCAATCTGTAGTGGGAATAGTTTCCTGTTTCTGTTTATTTCTTCTTCCATTGCACCTTCCGTTTTCCCTGCTCCAAAAGATCCCTCCTACATTCCACCCCCCCGCCCCCCCCTTTTTAACACTGCCTCTTCATTTTATTTTTATTTGCTTTATATAGTCTGTCCTGTTCAGCATTTCTCAGGCTTCAGATGTCAATATCTCCTTCCTCACTAAGCTTTCTCTCAACCCCTGATTTCACCATTGAGGCACCCTTATTCCCTCCTCAGGTTTCATGAGGTCTGCTGACTGTCCTTTGCTGTGGTGTGAGAGAAAGCACTGCACATATACCCAACAATTCAAGGCAAATGAACTGTGATGGAAAGATTACAAGACAGTGTGTGAGATTCCTTGCAAAGTGGTAAATTTCACAGAAGGGTAGAGCAGACTGACTTAAGGCTTCCTATTTATCTGGTAGTTAAAGAACACCACAATAAAGGACAGTTTCAGAAGGGTGTGCAAAAAGATGCAAGGCAGCTAGAACAGCAGCTGATGTGTAAGTGCTCATAGCAGTCCCACAGGTCCCACTAGTGGAAGATACTTCAATGTGAAGTGGAGATCAAGCCTCGTGGTATAGCTTAAACTGGCTGATGTCACCATTTCTAACACAGTACAACCCTGAAGCTGGATGTTTTTGTGCAGGTCATGGTCTGAAGCAGAAAGGATGAGACAGAAATCATAGCCTAAGGTCTCCCAGGCACAAAAAGGCAGGCATGAGTGAGGCAAAGCAGGAGCTCTTGAGGAGGATGATACTTCTGGCAACAAGAGCAAGGCTCCATATCCATGCACACCTTGTCACTTATAAAACAGGGATGCAGGGATATAACAACAACGAAGGCAAAGGTTCTGCTGGGAAAAATCTACGCGGACCACTGAGTGAACGGGGTTGTAATCAGAGCTAGAAAAAGGAAGCAGCCCAAAACTGGGCACAAGATTCCAGATACAGCCTCACCAGGGCAGAGCAGAGGGGGAGGAGAACCTCTCTTGACCTACTGACCACAGCCCTTCTAATACATCCCAGAATGGCATTGGCCTTCTTGACCATAAGAGTACATTGCTGGCTCATGGTCAACCTTTCAGACACTAGGACCCCCAGGTCCTTTTCCCCTTCACTGCTCTCCAACATGTCAGTCCCCAACCTATATTGATACATGGGGTTGCTCTTTCCCAGGTGCAAGACTCTACACTTGCCCTTGTTGAATTTCATTCAGTTTCTTCCTGCCCAGCTCCCCAGCCTGTCAAAGTCCCACTGAACGGCAGCACATCCCTCTGGTGTGTCAGCCACTCCACCCAGTTTGGTGTCATAAGCAGACTTGCTGACAGTGCTCTGTTCCCTCACCCATGCCATTGATGAATAAATTGAACAACACTGGTCCCAGTACTGACCCCTGAGGGGCCCCACTAGATACAGGCCTCCAACTAGACTCTATCCCACTGACCACAACTCTCTGACTTCTTTCCTTCAGCCGGTTCTCAATCCAGCTCACTACCTGATCATCCAGACCACAGTGCCTCAGCTGAGCTGCAAGGATGCTGTGGGAGACAGTGTCAAATGCTTTACTGAAATCAAGATAAACCACATCCACTCCTCTACCATCATCTACCCACCTGGTTATGTCCTCATAAAAGGCTATCAGGTTGGTCAGACATGACTTCCCTTGGTAACGCCATGTATACGGCTCCTAATGACACTTTTGTCCCTCTTGTCCTTGATACGCTTAACGACAGCATCTTTCCGGGGATGGAGGTGATGCTGACCGGTCTAAAGTCACCTGGGTCTTCCTTCTTATCCTTTTTTAAGATTGGGCTGATGTTTGCCTTCCTCCAGGCACCTCTCCTGTCTGCCATGACTTGCCAAAGACAGTGGAGAGTGGTCTGGCAGTGACCTCTGCCATTTCCCTCAGCGCACACGGGTGCATACCATGGATTTATGGATACCCAGAGTATTTAACTGTTTCCTAATGCAGTCCTCATCAACCCAGTCCTCTTCAATCAAGGAAAACTCCTCCTTTGCCATGTCTTCCTCTGGGGTTTCAGGGGTCTGGGACTCCTGAGGACAGTCTCCTTCAATGTAGATGGAGACAAAGAAGGCATTCAGTAACTCTGCCATTTTTGTGTCCTCCGTCACCAAGGCACCCACCTCATTCAGCATGGGCCTACATTGCCTCTGGTGTTAGTTTTTCCTGCAATGTATTTAAAGAAGCTCTTTCTGTTGTCCTTGACCTCCCTTGAAAGGTTGAATTCCAAGAAGGCCTTAGCTTTCCTAGTTGCCTCCCTGCATCCTCTGAAAACAGTCTGACACTCTTCCCATGTGGCCAGCCCCTCCTTCCATGATCTGTAGATTCTCTTCTTCCAAAGAGAAAGAGCTACCAAATTATCAAGTATTCGTATCTGCTAACAGCAAAAGACAACTGGAGTCAACTAGAGAAAAGTGAGTATAGTATTAAGAATCTAAAAGCTGTCCTTCAATAATGTAACAACAATACCTACATTTTTATATATACTTGACAACAACAGGATGATTAAGTAAAGATCTTAGTCGTTTGCTACTACAATCCCAAATTTAGAGCATGAAAGAAACACAAACAATTATAAGTAAATCATAAAATGCAACTGGTATGTTTTGGTCTAACATAATTTGGCTGTAAAGCCAGTCTAAATCTCTCCTGGCAAATTGTTGCACACTTAGTATGACCTAGTAATTAGATAGGGCCAGAACAGTCTTTTGTGTCTTTCATGGCCATTTCTTTTCACTTTAGTGAAAGAAATAATGCAAAGTTGGTACTCCTGGATAGCCATGATCCCAGATTCTACTTGCTCAACAATATACGCTCCAAGTCTCAGCTTATGGGATGGAAATTGTAAGCCACGCAGCAAGTTCATGCACAAGGAGAGGAACTTGGGGTTGCTGATGGACAAGAAGCTCAACATGAGCTGTCAACGTGCACTTGCAGCCCAGAAAGCCAACCAGATCCTGGGCTGCATCAAGAGAAGTGTGGCCAGCAGGTCAAGGGAGGTGATTCTCTCCCTCTACTCAGCTCTGGTGAGACCCCACCTGGAGTACTGCATCCAGTTCTGGAGCCCCTGTTACAAGAGGGATATGGACATGCTGGAACGTGTCCAGAGAAAGGCCACCAGGATGATCAGAGGGCTGGAGCACCTCTCCTATGAGGACAGACTGAAAGAGTTGGGGCTGTTCAGTCTGGAGAAGAGAAGGCTCTGAGGTGACCTTATTATGGTCTTCCAGTATCTGAAGAGGGCCTACAAGAAAGCTGGGGAAGGACTTTTGAGGCTCTCAGGTAGTGATAGGACTAGGGGGAATGGAATAAAGCTGGAAATGGGGAGATTCAGACTGGACGTGAGGAAGAAGTTCTTCACCATGAGAGTGGTGAGAGCCTGGAATGGGTTGTCCAGGGAGGTGGTTGAGGCCCCATCCCTGGAAGTGTTTAAGGACAGGCTGGATGTGTGAGGTGTCCCAGCCCATGGCAGGGGGGTTGGAACTGGATAATCCTTGTGGTCCCTTCCAACCCTGACTGATTCTATGACTCTAAGTTTAAAAAGTGCCACAATAAAAGATTAGATACAGCCTCACTGGTAGGTGTTTGTGGTTTCTGTTTTTCTTCAGACACTTATTTTCAGAATGTTCTCATCACTGATCTTTCTTGGGAAAAGTCTTTGGGCAACCTATTTCCTGGCCACTCTGTTGCATAGCAACTTCACCCCTCTCTACTTTCCAGGATTTCTCTAAAAAAAACCTACTAGTTGGCATCCATTTTAGCATGACATAACCATCTAGAGGAGGATTTCTGTATATGAGTTATCTATGCTATACTGTTCAGCCTGAAGCTGAAGAATAGGTCTGCTTTATTTTTATGTAGCAGAGTAGCATAGTATGAGTCGATTACAAAATTAACACACAATGGTGCTATGTATTTTAAGGGACACAGAACAGACCCTCAGTCATCTGGTGGGTTACTCCTAGCTGTATCGTTCTGTTGACTCTAAACTTGCAGGGTATTGTCTTGAAGCATAGGAACAAATTAGTGGAGCCACAGAAACATGAGAAATATTTCCACAAAGGTTTGAGGGAGCATCTTGAGAAACAGTTGTACTTGCTGGTACTGGAATGTGTCCAGAGAAGGGCAAAGCAGCTGGTGAGGGGCCTGGAACACAAACCCTATGAGGAGAGGCTGAGGGAGCTGGGGTTGTTTAGCCTGGAGAAGAGGAGGCTCAGGGGTGACCTCATTGCTGTCTACCGCTATCTGAGGGGAGGTTGTTGCCAGGTGGGGGTTGGTCTCTTCTCCCAGGCAACCAGCAGCAGAACAGGAGGACACAGTCTCGAGTTGTGCCAGGGGAGGTATAGGCTGGATATTAGGAGCAAGTTCTTCACAGAGAGGGTGATTGCCCATTGGAATGGGCTGCCCAGGGAGGTGGTGGAGTTGCCGTCACTGGAGACGTTCAAGGGGAGACTGGATGAGGCACTTGGTGCCATGGTCTAGTTGATTGGATAGGGCTGGGTGATAGGTTGGACTGGATGATCTTGGAGGTCTCTTCCAACCTGGTTGATTCTATGATTCTATGATTCTATGTTTCTATGATTCTATGATTCTATGATTCTAATAACTAAACAAACTGTGTAGTAGCAATTCTACCAATAGCTGGAAATTTCCATAGTGCACCACTGCACAATTGAGAGAATGTATATAATACATCTAATAATCTAATTAAGTGAAAATGTTAATCCAAGAAGTAGAGATCTGATCTAGCAACTTCCTCAGTTTCCTACAGGACCTACAGCTTCCCATTTCTTGTTTCTCAGAATAAAGTTTTAACAATTATATTTTGATATTAAAATAGACTGGAATGAAGTCAAAGTTCCTCCAGCTTTCCTTCTGAAACTCAGAAAAGGGTGCAAAACTGAAGAGACAGAAAAAACCACAAAGTCCCTTTCAGATAGGAAAGACAGCGTTCAAAGGGTCATCACACCTGAATCATGAAAACTGTACTGTGTTTTCCGAGGCTTCTTCCTTCAATATCATGTTGGTCACATTGCTAATTTAATTCAAATTATTGCCCAAAACAATGAAAACAATGCATAAATAAAATAAATGTCCTTATTTGTTATGAAAAAAAAAATTAAATTCCTAATTATCTTGATTGAGAGGAAAACAACATGCTTGAAAGAAAAGGTAAACAAAACAAAACAAGCAAGCAAGCAACTTAATTAAATAAATCCGGTGTTTAAAAAATGTATGGAGAATTAATTTTAATACCTGGAGAATGTCAAATATTAAAAGGAAAATAATTTCTGAAAGATTGAATGAGAATAACATTGAAAATAAAAGGAGCAAGATGGGAAAGAGGCAGTGATCACATTAAATGTCACAATGAGAATTTCAAAATGAAAACACCAGAGAATCAGAAGTCTGAAGTGAACAAAATAAAGGCTAGAGGTATCAATGAAAGCAAGGTTAAAATTACATTGTCTGGAAGGGTTTGGACATACTGGCAATTCTTAAGGGTACAGTATTCAAAAGCTAAAGCTGATAATGCCTAATGTATTAAATGAATGTTTTTAAAACTACAGTAACTATCCTATATTTTGTTTCATTGTGAAATACTGTTTTGCACACTTTCATATTTCTTCAGAAAATCAAAGGCATTTTGTGATGAAAGCAATTTGTATAGCCATGGATTTTTAGTCAGACAAAAATTCTACCTTATATGTTCATATCACTTGTGAAACTTGAGCTGCAAATGGCACATCTTCAGCACTGTATTTACTCTGATAGTTCAATATGGTCATCCCCTAGCCTGTTGAATGTGCAGGCTGCAAACTGTTGGAATACTGCAATAGCCAATAGCTTAAATTATTATTTGTTATTTATCTAATTAGATGTGTTATTCCCTGGAAAGCCTCAAATAAAGACATTTACCAGTTAGATCAAAAACTGTTGCATGACCCCCTGCACCAAACCTTTTGAAAGAAATAAATGGGAGTGATGCTTTAACTCAGCCTGCCTCATAGACATCTAATTTATTAGAAAACTGCTAGTATAGAGTGTTACTGGCTTTTGCTATTACTGAACATTCAGAGATTAAGTCACCCTACCAGGAGCTGTTCAAACAGGAGAAATATTGTAGACTGAGACAAATATTTTTGCAAATGCAATTGAATATTCAGGGCATGATGCTTAAGTAAAGCCATGCATTTATACTGACTTGAAGGATTTTATATAATTCTAGGCAGTCCAAGATCAATAATATGGAGATACCTTTAAATTCTAAACCAGGATTAAATGGAATGGAATCCAGAAAAAAAGATATTTCACTGAGCTTCTTCAATTAAAGCCTTCAGAGTTGAATTTTTGTCTAAATGGAGTTCTTATTCTTCTTGCTGCCCTAAAAGCATTGTAAAAAGCATCTGAAAGATCATATACTTTGCAGGAGCAGGTAGTTGATTAGAGTTAATTATCATAATCAAGAATAATTAATGCAATAAGTCAAAACAATAGGTAAGCAGTACTAATTTTTCCCTGAATTCTCCATGTATCCAAAAGCTTTGTAAGCCACTCACAGAACATAGCAGACATAAATCTGAACTTATGTAATTTTAAAAAACATTCATTCTCTGTGTAAAAAAAAATTAAGCCAAAGTTGAACTCCTAATATCAGGAAACAGTCAGGTTTGTTCAGCACTCAGGTGCTAAACATCTATTGCTGCTAAGCTGTAAGTGAAACACAAATATAAAAAAATATAAATCCTTAATGTCACTGAAAATACGAATGTCACATTGAGTCTCATCTAACAGGGTTTTTGACTGACAGCTGAAGCCAGAGTTACCAATCTGAAACAAAAGATGAAGGAGAAGAAAGAAAATCTAAATTGATGGAGCAATCTTGCTCCTATTCAAGTCAATGAAATACTCTTTCAAGCATGATCAAGCTCCTTTTGTGCTACATACTAACTACATTGGACTCTTCATCTTCATCCAAGGGGGTTTACCTGACAAGAAGGTAAAATTTTAAATTTCTCTTTATCATTAGACTTCAGTTAATGATCAATATAGTCATTACCTTTGTGCCTATATTACCAGTACAAGTTATTTTAGCATCAATCCTCAAGAAATCCTTATTTTTTTCCTGAAATGTTCAAAACTGCAAACTGAATTACATTTTCTTGTATTTGAAGTCTTTACTTATTTTACTGATATATTTTTTATTTACTTCTACTCATTTTGAAAAGGATAGAGCTTTTCATGTTATTCAAATATTTCCTGGGGTCTGTATAAACAAATGTTTTCTAATTAAGCATGATTTTCTGTTTTGGTAACAGCTTCATATTTCTTTCCTATTAAAAATAAATAAATAAATAGATACAAAAAATTAAAACCAAACCTAGCTCTAACAGGTCCACATTCTTACAAGAATTTCTTGTTTTATAGCAAAAAGTTTCACTTGGCTGGATGCAAGTATGTACATTGCAATGAAAATAAATAAGAATGTAGGAAGGTTACAATTACCTATATCTAGAAGAAGTATAGGAGGTAGTTTTCTCTTTTATGCTCTCTAATATTAAAAATAACTAACTAACTAAATAAATAAATAAATAAATGCAATTCATCCTCCTTTCTTACAAAATAATGAACAACCTTCCTGGTGAACATTAAGACTTTCTCCAGTGTTTCTTGTAAACAAATGTTTCCAGTTCTGTCTTGGGCATGCACAAAACATTCTTAGTTCATACATCTATCTTATTTACACTAGCCAGAACTAAAAATAGAAAAAAACTATATGCCATGATTAATATGCCCCAGTCAGTATGCTATTAAAAACACATGCTTTTAAGATGTGTTTGATGTGTTTCTGTTATTTTAACAGAAATGCTCATCGGAGGAGTTGGTTCAGGGTTAACCCCAAATTTTAAAGGCAGTTTCTCAGTCTTATTCCTGCCACCTTGTCATTTGTCACAGTCTATCATGACAAACCAGAGCCTTTGCATAAAGAGACTTAGGAACAGGGGTTGAACGCAGCAAGTAGCTCCAAAGCCACAAATAAAGTACTGTGCTGTGCTCTCCACTCTTGAAGGGTTTAGTCTTTAAACTAATGAAATAATTCTACACGAAGTTCACACTCTTCTCTTGGCGCAGTGTAGTTTCAATAGAACTCTTCTCTTTTTCCATCCCACTATTTTTTGGTGACCTAATTGTTTCATAAGCATTTCTCAGCTGCATTAAAGCTACATGCTGGTGGAAGAAAGAAGAGATTTTGGTCTGATTAGGCTGAGGAATTCCAATGTAAAAGACCACTCTCTGAGCAAATAAATGTATTAACAAGTAACCTATGATATCTGAGGTGGGATGGTAACTATACTAGGGAAATGAAAGTGCAGAGGTGCATCTCTCAACTCTAGATACCTAAAATATTGAAAGGAATGTGTTTTAGGAATTCTCTTTGGTTGGTACTTTTCTAATGTCAAACCAGCTCCCTTTCCATGCTGCCTTATTAAATTACAGATTTTAGCTGTTATTCTCTTCTCTTGAACTGCATAACAAGTAAAAAAGTCCATCTTTGACCATCAGGGCCAAGCTCTGGGAAATGAGATACCATATGTGTTTATGCCCCTCCTATTGAATACTGCATGTGCTGCCTCCATGCACACAGCAGCTCTGCTCTATAATTAACAAAGCTAAGTGTCTGACTAAAGGAGGTATACAGGTTCTTACAATAGGTATAACGATGATTTGGCTCACAAACGATCAGAAAAATAAATTTTCACTATTCAGCACCCTAAACTGCTGTCAAATATTTCATAGCCAGGACTTCCAGGAATGCTCAGCAGAGTGATTCTTAACTTCGGATGCAATGTTCAACATGGGATCCCCCCCTAGGTTTGCTTCCATGCATAAACACTGGGATGTCAAGCGTTACCCATTTAAAAAGAAAGTGAGTCATTCCCTGCATGCATTGAAGTTAGAGTTTCACTGCAATTTTGTCACTAAGGTGGAAAGGAACTCTTGAAAAAACCCAGACATTCAAGTAGAGAAAGTTAAGTTCTCTTTCAAACGTAATTTGCAGACAGAGCTGTGGAGCTCTAATTACTTAATTGGTTTTAACTGTATCACATTTCATAAAGTTAAATTAATAAAATTAAATTTACACCACTTAAATTCATGACATGCATAAGATATAAAAATCAAAATCACAGTTTTATTTCATACTTTGACACTGATTCTTAAGTCATATATATGATTACAGCAATTTACATAGGACATCAGATTAAGCTGACTAATATAAATAAATAAAATCTACTCTGAAGACTAGAGCATGAAGCAATGAGTGATTTCCATGCTTACATAGTCATGCCAAGAATCTTCTTTCAGGTAGGATCCAGGCAATATTCAAAGTCATCTCTTGCACTGTGAAAAAAATTGAAGTGCAAAAACCTTAAACACTCTGAAACTACATCAGCTGACCTTATGATAGACTCAGTTTTCCCAAGATTAATTTTAGGTAGATTGGTTTGCTTATGTGTAAATTTAGCTAGTCAAGTTTAGCTCTTAATCTCCACATCCTATATTTTCAAGTATCCTTAACTGAGAAAGACATTTCAATAGATTTGTAACACGTATCATTTCGTTAAAATCTGTTGTAAACTAAACTCAAAATAGGAATATTTCAAGTTATTAGGTTGTCATTAGGAAGATATTAATAATTATTGTTTATAACTGTTACAACTACAGTCCGACAGTTCAGCAGCTCAGGTCACCCTCAAGCAGTCTCAGAGGGATTTAGGGCAGCTGAGTCAGCCTTGACGACCTGATAATTTCCCTGCTTTCACAGATGCTGCCTGGTTGCACACAAACAAGGGCACACAGCACACAGATTGGCTTTGCTACAACACCCTCAATCATGCAGTATATGGTGGATTAATGCACAGCGAAGTAGTAGCTTTTTCTAAGGAAGCTGTGCCAGTCAATATCCTGTTTGTGTCTGAACTTTGTCATGAGAAAGCAATGTCCTCAACAAAACAGAAAAAAAACAAAAACAAAACCAGAAAAAAACTCTTTACTTCTTTTACACATTTGCTTTAGATTAGAAAAAAAAGTTGTGTTTGGGGCAGATGAAGGAAGGTGTTCCATTTATTCTCCTCTTGATTTTTTCCTTCCCAGTTGTGAAAGGCACCATGTAATGGACCCAAATAATTCACTCTGTTTCTAATCCCAAGGGCAACAGCAAACTTTTCTAAAGGGTTACATTGCTTAGTCGATCTTCAGAAATTTTGCCCTTTAACAATACCTGGTGAAACCCCTATTCACCTTCTTATGTAAAGAAGATATAAGATCATAACTCTTTTCCTTTTTTTTTTTTTTCAATGTGTGCTCAGTACTTATGAGCCCGGTCAGTGTTGGTTTCAATTAACAAAAAAAAAAAAAAAAAAAGAGAGAGAATATTACTGAAGGTCTCTAGCCCAAAACATCATACAGTAAAAGCTATTTTTGTTTTTATCTGCAGCCCAACAGACATTTTACTCTACCACACTGCTTGGTTTCTTTCTTCTAATGCATAAACACAGGACTGGAAAGTCTTTTTGGGTCACTGAGTCCAGTTGCCTTTCATAACAGACACTGTTTTTTTCACAGTTGTTTTAAGATCTACCATGTAAGTGGGGTGCTTCTATTGTTTAACCCTTTTAACATTAAATAGTTCACTTATTTTTTTTATCCTTCATTTGGCTTATTAGAAGAAAATACTCCTGAATGAGTTTCAAAGAAATTATTATTTTCTCTGAATGGAAAATTTCAGCATGATTTTCCTTGGTGGTAATAAATAAAATACTCCTTTAGTGTCTCTTGATAGCAGTCTATTTCCTTCCAACCATCTTAATAGCCCAGCTATCCTATGACTGATCAAAATCTCCAGGTCTGTAACTCTCTTGCTTCTTTTCAGCTGATGTTATCCTTACATACAGCTGAAGTTTGTTACTAATCCCAAATTCAGTGAACTTCCATTTTGCAATATTTAATCCCATTTCAAATATTTTAGTCCTTTAAGATTACTTAATTATTTCCAGATTATATCTAGGTACACCTTTTCTTTGACAATTCAGTTTTTCACATCAAGAAGTTTTTCTCACACTCATTTTTGGAACATACTTTTTGATTTTTTTTTGCCTTTAATTTTTGCATGATCAGAAATAACCAGATCTGTCCCAAGATTTAACCTTGAACTCTCTGAATAACCTACATAGATCCCAATAGTTACTCTCCAGAAAGCTTTTATTGTCCCCTACAGTTCTTTAACCACTCTACAATTCTTGTCTTAATCCCTGCATTCTTTACCTGAAGTAGTAATTTCCTATGCAGCACTGTATCAAGTGCTTTAGTAAATCTAGTTTACATTTCCCTTGTGTAGAAAAAAAAGTCATTATCAAAAAAGGTTGTCAGATTAATCCAGCATGATCAGCCTTTAGCAAACCTGTGTTGCAGTTTCTACCATTTTATCTCAATGTCTTTTTATTCAACTCTTCAAAAGCTAAAGCCTAGCATACTACTGAGAACAGACTAATCTCCTTTCTCTTCCACCCCTGCTTCTTCATACCAAGTCTTACATTTCCTGTACTGTAATCTTATGGCACTATCAGCAACTAGATCAATTTCATTAAAATACTTACCTCCCTGCACATTCTGATCTCAGAGCTTAGTGTAGCTGATGACTTTACTAATGAGTTCTCTTAATTTATTAAGGCTTGCCCTTCTGAAACCCAAGATCTCATTAGAAACCTACAATAACTTAATTCAAACAGAACCAGTTAACAAGCACTCAGTCAGATACTATTTGTACTTTCAGACATTTTTGTAGCAAGGAAAGAAATTTTGACTTGTTTTTATGTAAAGTAGCATCACCTTTCAAGGGTTCAAGTTTTAATGGATAAAGAATCAGGAAAGTCTTGGCCCTGTTACTGTAGTGAGGATGCTACCAGCTCAAGCCCATGGAGTCTTTAAAAGAGGAATTGAAAATGACTGGCACAACACTGGGGGTGTACAAGTCAGTGCTGAAATACTGTCAGAGTTTAAAAAATGTGATATGAAACGTTTTAGAATAAGCAGATTCTAAATTAAGATTTTTTTTTAATGGAAACACAACAGAGACAAAAAATGCACTTGAGTCTGAAAGGGAAACAGAAAGGGCAAACACAACTTTCAGGCAATGATTTTTCTAGACTTTTCTCACATGTTTTATGACTAGGCAGAGATATGAATTGCTCCTCTCCATCTCCTTTCAGTTTTCTATCTAAATCTGCTCAGTCACAGCAGTTCTAGACTGATTTTACCAAACACAAGAGTGTTCCTTCAGAGCCTCCTCCAGACTTCTGCTTGGAATTTTCTGATCCAGAAACAGAATTTTGAATTTAATATGCTATAATGGCCTTTACATTTCTGGATTTTTCCAGACTGGAATTTAAGAGGAAGAGAAACAAAAAAATAACTTTTACTGGAACCATAATTTATTACAGCTAATCTTCATTCTTTTCTCAGTGAGCAAAGGTCTGTTTGAAAGACCCAATTATGATTAGTGGGGTTTTTTTAATTATTTGCTGTTATCTAGGTCAGTTTGAAAATCTAGTTCAAGCAAAAGCCATGACAGATCAGCTGTGTTTCTGAAAGACGTAAATCGAGATGGCTTACAGAGAAAGTGCCTCTGCAAATAGATTTGTAGTAGCCATCAAACATGTCCGGTCCATCCACAACATCCACCTAAGATTAGAGCTGTTCCAGTTCTCCAGAGGTGGCAAAATCAAACAATTCTTTACCACATTCATTCTCTTTCAACCTAAGATTTGTACCTCAGCAGCACACAATAATCACCAATGACTGACATCAGGGAGCTAATAGGCAGCCATTAATACTCAGTTTGCCTACCTGTGTCCTTAAGAATTGTAGTATTTTCATCTCAAATTATTCCTTTTACCTTTATGAAAACAATCCCATAGTAGTGAAAAGACTTAGAAGAATATGGAACAAGAACCCCCAGAAGAAATCCTTTGTAACATTACATGAAAAATTCTCAGCACAAATTTTTAACTGAGCTGAAACTAAAGCAAATGAACAGGCAAATGGCCCCAAGCATCTTATTTCATGCAACTGGTGTTGGCTCCTAAGTGTTGTACACATGCAAAATTCTGAATTTAAATTAGACATCTACAAAACAGTTTGCCTACTCCCAGATTTGAGCCTATAAGTTAGAACTTGAGGTATCAGGTGTACAAATGTTAAAACATAGGTTTGAATAACAACATTAACACATCAAAAGAAAGTAGAGGTATACTCTATTGACAATGAACAAGTGATCTGTATTTGGAAGGTTACCCTATTCTTCAGTAGAGTCATGTGTAAGAGAAGAAAGGTAGTATATGAAGGACTTTGCTTAAAGTAGCAGAGCAATTCTTGGACTAATGAAATGAAGCTAATGTTGAGTGCTGAATTTACCAGTAATGATTTATTACATTTCAGTATAAAATATTCATTTGTTAGCTATGAGCAATAATTAGCTCAAAGTACAATTAGGACAATAACTTCCAGTAATTTTGGTCGGTTAAGCCCACATTTTGCTCATAATATTTAATAAAGTATTTAAAAGTGTGACTACTTTTTTATCATCATCTTTAAAAACCACACTAAGTTATTTTAATCAATATACTTGTTTTAAGTAAAAGCCATTTAATCTTCTGACTTATACATTAACCTTCCATTAAGTATTAGTGAAGAACTTAAATGCACCTTAGTCAATAATGCTAATGCAGGAACTGTTGTATTACCTATGGAAAAATGCGTATTCATGTTATGTTAAAGTGGCTATCCTTAACGATTAGCTATTATACGTCAGGAAACTGATCATAAATTTGAAATATTCTGTAGGAAAATGAATTATAATGTTGAAACTGAGTTCTTGGTACTGTAATAATTCTGAAATGAGGTCATCTACTTCTCCTGGTCAGTGCTTTTTAGGGCAATGATATTGAAGTGATGAAGATACCCTTGATGATACTTTAACCTCACCTTGTGGTTTCACATCTTGGTAGGTAATAAATGAGACTGGTAATTGAACTATATGAAACTGAAATATATGAATCTATCTGCAGGTATATGGTGAAGTTCTCTCTGTACATTCTCATATCTCTCTTTCTAGCTAGAAATGCTTATGTGCATCTCTAAAATGAGCAAAATGCTACAGTTATGCCAAAAGATTTCTCTGAATTTTAACCAGAATTTCTGTGTGATCCTATCTTTCTTTTAACTAGAACAGATTTTCTTCTAAACCAGTTTGTCCCCCAGGATACATTTCTCACAGTAATCTAACAAGATGCCTTCATAGTGGGATACCACCTTTCCCCTTGCTTTTGGCTACACACGCCTGCTGTTTTCCTTCTGTCAGGTCTGGTATCTGTGTGGATATTAGTTGAGCTGATTTAGCTGACTCATTTAACACAAAGTTTTTTTGGGTTTGTTTGTGGTTTGGTTCAATTTGTTTAAGAAATAAGATTTTTCCACTGGTTCAGCCAACAATAGCTTAAGACCAACATGAAGGAAGAGAACATCTGTATGGGGAAGGAACTTGAGACATATTTTTTACTAGTAGACAGTTGTTAGGTTAGTTTTGCAGTGATTCAAAACAGCACCAACATAATTCATAGTGCATATAATCACAAAAGAGACAGTAAAGATTTACACATGTCCAGTCACAAAAAATGTGTTGCAATGCAGACTTCATTTTTTTTTAAATAGTGTAAAAGAAGATGCAAGAGTTGTGAATTTGTAAACATAAAGCATTTTGCCTGTCTTTTGTGAATGGGCATGAGTAGTTTTCAGTATAACATATTTTTTTAATTGTTGAATTTTTCCCCCATAGTGGTGTTCTGGTTTTTCTGATTCTTCTCTGATCTTTGTTCCAGCGCTGTAAATTATTATTCTGCTCATATTCACCTTTGCTTGTCCTTGTTACTTCATTTGAGTGCCTTCTGCTGACTTTACAAAATTGTGTCTCCCAGTCTGATGTCCTAAGGATGAAGTACATTTGAAAAAAAGCAAGGTCATAATGGTGGAATTTAATTGGTTGTTTTACAGATAAATCTCAAAGGTATTCGTTAATTGGTTGTAGAACAGTGTAATTATAAACACAGTCTGGCATTCATACAACAATATAGTAATATAATAATTCATATAAGAACACTGAGATAGGTTTCTTTCAGAATTTTAAATAAAACATCCTTTTTACATACATCTGAATTTTGGAGTCTTTTTTTTCGTATCCCACACCCCAATCTCTTTTTTTTCTCAGTACATTTACATCTATATTTAATTTTAAAGAGATTTAGAAGGAGATGTGGGACACTCATGCAATGGATCCAAGATTCAAAGAGACTTAATTCTCTTTCCAAAATTCTGAAATTTTCACTCATTAATCACTAAAATAAGCTCTACAACTATTTTCATTTCTTCATTAGCCAAACACCAAGCGTTTCTGTTTGCCTGAGCACTTACACTGCTTCAAAAATTCTGGAAAGGGGTATGATGATTGTGATATACTCAAGGACACACTTACTATCTATGGCTGCTAGATAAGAACAGCTGTATGCTGCTTGAAAATGCCATTACTTTCTGATGAAATACAAAACATCTTCTGAAAAGTACTGGCTAGATATTTTGTTAGTGAGACAGTAATACAAAATATTCTATCATGTTATATTTTTTGCTGTTTTTCTATATGGGAGTAGCTAGACACAGACCACTGTAATTGTTACATTGCTAAGAACAGTTGAAAAAGAGAAGCATTGGATTCTCGGTATCTTCAGGGCTACTTGAAAAGTATTAATTTAAACCAAGTAGGTTGCTTTAAAAGGTAGTTATTGTGAAATACCTTACCAGCATTTCATGTTCTTAAATTGTGGGTCTGAAAAAGCCACCATTGCCTTTTTATTTGTAAAATCCATTTTATCTTGGAGGACTACAAGACAAACCGTATATTTACAAAAAAGTTAAACAAACAGGAAAAAAATAAAATGACAACAAAATAACCCAATAAATTCCAGAAGTTTCTGCTTTTGAAAAGTAACATGAACTGATGTTGTGACGCTGTGTCAGAACCTTCATTTTTCTATAATACTGAGACATCTTTATGAACTATCGGTTTTATCACTTTTGAAAACAAAGGTGTAGCATTTGAATACCTACAGCAGACACCCTGTTCACTCTATTATTTGGTTCATGCCAATTCATTTTATCCTGGTTCAATCCCTCTGTTACATTTCTTACACTTCTTCAAGTATTTCTTTTGGTGATCAAGAACATTGAGGCTCAGAATTATCAAGATAAAAAACTTTATCTTTTCCAGCTCTCCTCTTGCCCAGTTTCTGATTTATAGTCCTTTCTCCTAGTCTAAGGAAGTTTCTAACTTTGAATCTTCTAGTAATCCATATTTAAATTAAGTATCCTAATTACTCCATGGATATTCTTCAGAGTCTTTGTATAAAAGTTACAGTTCAATTACTTCAGTTTTTGTTCCAAAGTTCTCTTTATGCATCTCACCTCATAAAAATTTTCTTGTTCAGGAACCCTTTCTTCCACAAGTATTTTTTCAGAGTCCACTGCTGTCTCTTCCACTCTTATCATGTGAGTGATGCATCAGTGGATGATAGCTCTGTATCTGTTTCTTCTTTTTAGATTGTTCATTCTTTCCATTGCAAGGTCTCCCACTGCTGCCTTATACTGAATGTGATTTATTTCACACAGGAACACAGACATCTCCTAAAATAGAAGGCAAGTTGTTCATAACAGTTTTTCATCAGCATAGTCTGCAGAATAGACATCTGTCTCACCTACCACCACCATGCAGAATCGTGGAATCATAAAACATTTTGGCTTGGAAGACACCTCCAAAGGTTATCTAGTCCAACCCCTCTGCAGTGAGCAGGGACATAGAATCATAGAAACATAGAATTGTTAGGATTGGAAGGGACCTCAAGGATCCTCTAGTTCCAACCCCTCTGACAGGGACAGGGACACCTCCCACTAGATCAGGTTGCTCAGAGCCACATCCAGCCTGGCCTTAAAAACCTCCAGGGATGAGGCTTCCACCACCTCCCTGAGCAACCTGCTCCAGCATCTCACCAACCTCATGGTGAAAAACTTCTTCCTAACATCCAATTTGATTCTACCCATTTCTAGTTTGCTCCATTCCCCCTAGTCCTGTAATTACCTGACACCTTAAAAGTCTTGTAGGCCCTCTTCAGATACTGGAAGGCCACAATAAGGTCTCCTTGGAACCTTCTCTTCTCCAGACTGAACAGCCCCAACTCTTTCAGTCTGTCCTCATAGGAGAGGTGCTCCAGCCCTCTGATCATCCTCGTGGCACTTCTCTGGACATGTTCCAGGACATCCAGATTCTTCCTGTAATGGGGGCTCCAGAACTGGATGCAGTATGCCCAGGTGGGATCTCACCAGAGCGGAGGAGAGGGGGAGAATCACCTCCCTCAACCTGCTGGCTGTGCTTCTCTTGATGCAGCCCAGGATCTGGTTGGCTTTCTGGGCTGCAAGTGCACACTGGTGGCTCATGTTGAGCTTCTCATCCACCAGCATCCCCAAGTCCCTTTCTTCAGGGCTGCTCTCAAGCCAGTCACTGCCCAGCCTATATCACTGCATGGGATTGCCCCAACCCAGATGCAGGACCTTGCACTTGGTCTTGTTGAACCTCATGAGGTTGTCATGGGCCCAGCTCTGCAGCCTGTCAAGGTCCCTCTGGATGCCATCCCTTCCCTCCAGCGTGTCTGCTGCACCACACAGCTTGGTGTCATCAGCAAACTTGCTGAGGGTGTACTCAGTGCCACTGTCCGTGTCGCCAATAAAGATGTTAAACAAGACTGGTCCCAGTACTGATCCCTAAGGAACTCTACTTATCACTGGCCTCCACTTGGACATGGAGCCATTGACAGCCACTAGATTGTTATGCTCAGAGCCTTATCAAACCTGACCTTGAATATCTCCAGAATGGGACTTCAACTACATCCCTGGGCAGCCTGCTTCCGTGTTCCACCATCCTCAGAATTTGTTCCTAGCAACCAATCAAAATCTGTTCTTCTCTAATTTAAAACCATTGCCCCTCATCTTATCACTACAGCCCTTTCTTTGTAAACGGTCCTTCTGTAGCCTTCTTGTAGGCTCCTGTAGGTACTTGAAGGTATCTGTTAAGTCTCCCCAGTGCCTTCTCTTCTCCAGACTGAACAACCTCAACACACCTTCTTAGGAGAGGCAGTGTTCCAGCCCCCTGATCATTTTCATGGCCCTCCTCTGGACCTGTTCTATCCTGTCTATGTCCTTCTTGTACTAAAGACTCCAGAGCTGGACCAGGTGAGGTCTTACCAGACCAGTGTAAAATGGCAGAATCTCCTCATTTGATCTGTTGGCCACACTTCCTTTGATGCAGCCTAGGATGTGATTGGCCTTTGGGGATGCAACTGCACGTTGCTGGCCAACATCCAACTCCTCATTCACCAGCATCCCCAAGCCCTTTTCCGCAGGGTTGCTCTCAATTTCATCATCCCCCACCCTGAACTTATATCTAGGATCACTCTGACCTATGTGCAGGACCTTACACTTTGCCTTATTGAACCTTAGGTGATTCTCCTCAGCCCACCTCTCCATCCTGTCCATGTTCCTTTGGATGGCATCTGAGAAAATCCTCTCTTGAACATGTAAATCACCTTGTAATAGTGGTGATTATATTAAGAACCAATTAGTGTCACAACAAAGATAAAATCATCCTGAACAACCTGCCTGGTGTGTTATCTCTGCCCACCAAGACAACAGCTGCCCAGGGGGTGTGATGGAAAGACCCCCTGGAATATGCTACAAAGGTAAGATCATCGTGAATGACCTGCTGATGTGTCAGCTCTGCCCACCAAGATAGTATACCTGGCAGTCACATATGCACTGTAATATGACTAAGGGGTGAACCAGGTGGAGCTACAATGAACAGTAGAAAAGCCCTGAGCTGTACCAGCTTATTGGGGGGAACACCACCAGGGACATCTGAGGTTGGAAGCAACAGCCCAGGACCTCTCTCCCCCCACCACGACCAAAGAAGGTCTGTGGAGTGGTAACTATTTCTCCTGCTCTCTCTTTCTCTGTTCTCTTTCTCCCTCTCTCTCCCTTTTCTTTCTTTCTCTGTTTTATTTGCTCCATCCTCTCTCTCTTTAATAAATAGCCTTATCTTGATATATGACTTCTTTTGTGCCTTAATTTCATTCACAGGAATGTTCAACAAAGAACCACATCTCCTTCCCAACTTCTGGAGCAAGACAGCATCTCATACTTCATACAGTCATAGAATCATAGAGTGGTCCAGGCCAGAAGGGACCTCCAAAGGTCATCTACTCCAACCTCCCCACAGTCAGCAGAGACATCTTCAACTAGACCAGGCTGCCCAGGGCCCTGTCAAGCCTCACCTTGAATATCTCCAGGGAAGGGCCTCAACCACCTCCCTGGGCAACCTCTTCCAGGGTTCCACTACCCTCACAGTAAAGAACGTCTTTCTGACTGATATCCAGTCTAAATCTGCCCTTCTCTAGTCTGAAGCCATTGCCCATTGTCCTGTCACTGCAGGCCTCGGTAAACAATCTCTCCATCATTCCTGTAGGCCCCCTTCAGGTACCAGAAGGCTGCTGTTAGGTCTCCCTGGAGCCTTCTCTTCTCCAGGCTCAACAACCCCGGCTCCCTCAGCCTGTCCTCATATCAGAGGTGCTCCAACTCCCTGGTCATTTTTGTGGTCCTCCTCTGGACCCTACACCTGTTGAACTTCATGAGGTTCACCTGGGCCCACCTCTTCAACTTGTCCAGGTCCCTCTGGATGTCATCCTGTCCTTCTGGTGTATCTTCAAACTTGCTGTTGGTGCACTCAATCCCACTGTCTATGTCATTGATAAAAATATTAAACAGCACAGGTCCCAGCACAGACCCCTGAGGGACATCACTTGTCACTGCTCTCCATCTGGACTTCATGCCATGGACCACTACCCTCTAGATGCAACCATCAGACTTATCCACTGCACTGCTGAGTTTGGTATCATCTTCAAATTTGCTGAGCATGCACTTAATCTCCATGTTGATATCATCGATGAAGATATTGAACAACACTGGACCAAATACAGACCCTTGAGGAACACTACTTGTGACCCATCCCCCTGGACATCAAACCATTGACCACTACCATTTGGATGTGATCATCCAACCCATTTTTTATCCACTGGACAGTTCACCCATCAAATTCATATATCTCCATCATAGAGAGAAGGATCTTGTGATGGACTGTGTCAAAGGTTTTGCTAAAGTCCAGAGAGATTCCATCTGCCTTTCCTTGCTCACTGATGTAACAAAGCGTTTCCTTGCAACCAAAAATAAATGTGTTAATATGAAAGCCAAAAGCCGAAATTCACAACATACAACAAGAAAAGACCAGAACATTAAAGGGAACATGAAATCTCATATCCCTTCAACAGTAAGAAATTTGCTGTGTTAAACATCTGAGGGATCCAGTATTGTACAGCATGAAGTGCAAAATGTAGACCAGTGAACAATGCAGTCTTATCCTATGCCTCTGAATTAGGGAGAATTCATTCCTGGGGATTTGATTTAATCCTGAACCTAAAACCAAAAAATATCAGAATGGAAGATTTTCTCTGTCAGCATCCACTTCTCTTACACTCCCAAATTCCCAGAATTTACCAGTAATTTTTCTTCTCTCACTCTACTCAGTACTCAAGACCCTAGCTGGAAACATCTTCAGCTTCTCTGCCTTCTTCACCCTACTCATCCAGTCCCTTAAATCCTACTATTTACTTTTTCACATTTTCAGGACATGATTTGTTTTGTTGTCCCTTCAATAGAGGCTTCTATCCAGACCCTTATTCATATCTTTAAAAATCAAACATACTTCTCTTAGGCCTTTTCATGGAAAACTTTTGAGTATACTTCAACCCTTTAAAATAAGTGTATTATATTCTTATTCTATTCTATTTTAACTAGAATCTCTCTCCTCTCTTCTAAAACATAGACAGTTTTTAAATGCTTTATTCTTACACTGAAATAATGCATGGAATATGTACTTCCACTTGACTGAAAATTGTATTACCCTTTTATTTGTCATTTATTCCATCATCAAAACTTCATTTATCTTCTTACCTATTTTTGATTCCACATCACTTTTTAACTACTATGTACATTGTCTGCATGATCTTTGTAGTCCCTTCTTCAGTTCAGTAGGTGTGTAAAAAATACTGCACGAACAGTGTCTGCAAGAAATGGGTTTAATATTAAAGTGTTGTAGCTGTTATTATCTTGCCATTTAAAAAAAAAAAGCCAATGAAAATAAAGACATGGTCTCTTCCTATATCAAGTAACGTAATTGTGAGTCAAGGCCGAGGTTTCAAGAGCATGAGGACATATGTCCCTGAAAACTCATCTGCTTATTGTTTTTCTTCATTCTAAGTCTAAAAGGAGCACTTCTGTGTTCCTTCATACCACTCCTACTAAACATTTTTTATAACGTGCATGTGATTCACATGGTCTTATCCATCTGTGAGTTTCCTTACTACAAAGAAAGGTACCCTAGAAAACTACTACAATTAGTTTTTTAAAAGTGACTTTGCCAAAGTGCTAGAGTAACAGAATTTTCTAACTTCAGTAATTTTTTTTTTTAATCGACTGGGGAGAGGAACAGGAAAAAGAAAGAAGAGTGGGGAGGCAGGAAGTGCTGCGTAGTTGAAACTGATTTTTACAAGATATCAATTTTCATTGAAATTTAAATCAGCATATATGTTTTTTGGGGAAAAATCTTGCAAGACATATTTATGTTTTTTGTTCCACTCTGATGAGACAATTCTCATGCCATTCAGAATCATGCAGCTGTTTGGATTGGCAACTTGTAATAAGATTACACCAATATGCCCTGAAATGGATAAAACCAAACTCTGCATTGGTATGGAATTACTTAAAATAGGGGATTTAACTTCATACCTTCTAGAAGATAAATCTTTCTAGACGACAGGCAAAAGTCAGAATGATTTAAAAAATATATAATGGAATTCTAAAGTAAGGGAGTTCATCATCAGAATTAGCATAGTTTCAAATAATTCACTTAAAATTTTTAACATATTTGGATTTATCCAAATTTGAATAGTATAATACAAATTGTGTAATTACAATGTTTTAAATTTTGTCCAATTTAAGATTAGTGGTAAAGGAAAAGAATTCTTCCAGAACAGCAGTGCATGTCACTAAAGAGCTGGTAATGTCTTCTACATGCACAATATTGAAAAGTATTTTGTTCTTATCTGGTGTTTTCTCCCTAGTGATCGTTATTTTTATTCTCTGGCAACAGAATTAATTCAATGATGGGAAAAGTAGAGAAAATTTGTTTATGAGATCAGCTAATGACATGCAAAGTATTACGATGTGAATGGGAATTTTTTTTCTGCATCTCAGTGAATCATTACAGAATTGTTGGGAAAACAGTTATAACCACGAAATTGAATTAGAATATGATGCAAGCGGTTCCATTTCCTCAAAATTTATAGTGTCTATACAAATATTATTGAAAAATGTCATGCATTTTTTTCTTTACTCACAAACATTTTATCTTCCTGACTTTTCCCCTAGCCTCTGCTTCCGAAAGTGGGCTTTCGTTGTCAGTGTCACTAAAGCAGTTTGCAAATATAGAATTCCGATAACTCAGATAACTGTTTGTTTCCATTTTGATTGATTTAATGGATGATCTAAAGAATTAATTTTCTGTGTACACCATAGTATTAAGGTGAAGACAAAGACACTATTCAGCTTTCATAAAATCAGTTGATGTGCCAGATGTAAAATCAATCAA
Source organism: Indicator indicator (assembly GCF_027791375.1). Classification (NCBI taxonomy): domain Eukaryota; kingdom Metazoa; phylum Chordata; class Aves; order Piciformes; family Indicatoridae; genus Indicator; species Indicator indicator. The sequence continues at coordinate 25,429,295 of NC_072053.1, read as the reverse complement.
CTCCAGTGAAGTATAACCTCATGTCTAAACGACTGAGGTATCATAATTGCATTCTATAGTGTTCCTTCTGAGCAAAATGAGCCTAGCCAATGTTTTGGTTTCAGTAAAGTGTTAATAATGAAGTTATAAAACCGAAATGATGAGGGAATCCCCAAAAGTTCAGAGTTCAGACAAATATTCCAAAGGTCAGATGTTTATTGCACTTCTCCAGTTTAAGAATATATGCTTGGGTTAATAGCTACCACTTCCACATGGCTTAAATCTTCATGAACCATCTTTGTTGTTCACCTTTTGCGCTGTTTTCTGTTCTTTGAGATTTTCAGTGTGAAAAGTCCCATCCCAACAGCATCCCTGTCAAAATCAGTCTATAAATAGCTTCATCACTTTGATCACATACTGCCTGTCACTCTTTCATGCCATAAAGCAAGCGGTTATTCCTTACTGCATATTTAAGTTGACTTTTTTTTGTTGTTCGAGTTTTTGCAAGTATTTCTATTAGAAGGAAAATTACTCTGAATCCAGCACAACATTTTCTAAATTACAAATTGTTTCATTTGATCATAATTTTCTTATCTGTAAAATGTCTGGGTCTGAAATATTTTGAAAGAATACCAGTAATAACAGTCATCATCTCCTCCTACTTGCATGTTCATACTGTGAGATTACTTAGTATGTAAAATACATCTCAGATACATCATTTTCAAGCCCTAGTTCAGTGTCTAATTTGAAGTCTGTGAGTTTTCCCACCTAAGATAATGGAGGGTGTTAGTGTTCTTGCATTCTTGAAGATGGGTACCTTCATAAACCCGTCCTTCAACTTTTCTCCCACTGAAATCATCCTACTGATTTCAGGAAGAACAGAACAGAGTTTATTATGCTAGGACTACCACAGAGAAAATGAATGCACTTGCTTTCTAGAATAATTAGAGTGAAACTCTTTGCAGAAACATAGCGCTTCTTGTAGAGAGTCTTTTAAAAGTTGAGTGGCAGTGAGAGAATTATTGGGTTTGCTTTTCTTTCAGAAAAAGAAACACTTCTAGGCAGAAAAGGTGGTTTATGCCCAAGATTTTCCTTTTCTGTGTTACATGTTGGAAGAACTATTGACACCCAGGATGGTATCTATTGCCTATTTTCTTCAAATGAATTAGAGTAGACAACAAAATGGAGATAGAAATTCACTCCTTAGAAAACAAATTACTCTTATCTATACTTTAACACAAGAAAATGTATTGTACTTTCAAGTATATCTAAAGATAACAGCATAATGTTAAGAAAATAGTGTAAATATTTCTCAGAATGAAGCTTGCATATTTCCTTGTAAAATAGTTTTTTTTTTTTTTCTTAATAGCTGTCTGAATTATGTTATATGAGAAGCAGGAGCCAATCTTCTTTAAAATGGATTTCTGGTAGTTCTGCAGGGATTTTGTTGACAGATCTAAGAAGAAATATTCTCCATGTCCCACAAAATTCATAGACATGCAAGAAACATTCCATCGTAGGAACTAATAATTCTTTTTTACTTTTATTTAAAACTAGAGGACATACACCTACAATGTTCAGTTATCTTGGACCAAGGACTTATACAAAACTAGATTCAAGTTTCTACTTGATCTTTTGTCCTCCTTTAAGTTAGACAACTAGTCACTGGGGAAATTAAATTCCACATGGTAACCTTCATTCTTCCCAACATTATTTTATTATTTTATTTCATCACACTTTTCACATAATGTGTTCAGTAGTTCAAAACTGATGAAACTTGTAATATTTTTTTCCTCAGCATTTGCACTCAGCAGATATCCGAGGTCAGTATATTATAGCTGTCAAGGATGTTTCAGAATATAAACCTGTCCAAAAAGTCAGACCATAGCTTTTTGGTTTTGTTTGTTTGTTTGTTGTTTTGTTGTCAGTTTGTCAGTTGGGGTTTTTTTTAAGGGGGAAAAAAAAGTCTTAGTGGTCCATTTGGCATCTGTGTAAACAGATAAGCTTTTACATTAAGATGTGTGGAAGTGGATCTACAAAGTAATGGGGAATCAGCTCACAGATTTCCTTCAGCAATATTTAGAGTCCTTAAGTACACAAATATATTTCCCATTTACTTCAATGGAACCACAAAAGACCTACCAGTTCTTGCAATTTTACCACTGAAAGAGAGAAAACAGGGAAAAAACAATGTGCCCTTGTGGCCAAGAGAGCAAATCGTATCTTGGGATGCATCAAGAAAGGTGTGTCCAGCAGGTCTAGGGAAGTTCTTTTACATCTCTACTCTGTCCTGGTGAGACCACACCTGGAATATTGCATCCAGCTTTGGGCTTCCCAGTTCAAGAAAGATGGAGAACAGCTGGAGAGATTCCAATGGAGATCCACAAAGCTGATTAGGGGACTTGAGCATCTCCCCTGTGAAGAGAGACTGAGATCCCTGGGTCTATTTAGTCTTGAGAAAAAAAGACTGAGAGGGGATCTCATCAATGTCTATAAATATCTGAAGGGTGGGTGTCAAGTGGATGGGGCCAGGTTTTTTTCAGTGATTCAAAGTAATAAGATAAGGAACAATGGGTTCAAAATAGAACATAGATTTCACCTCAACATGAGGTGAAACTTCTTTACAGAGACAGAGCACTGGAACAGGCTGCCCAGGGAGGTTGTGGAGTCTCCTTCTCTGCAGACTTTCAAAATCCACCTGGATGCATTCCCATGCAGACCACCCTAAGTGATCCTGCTCTGGCAGAGGGATTGGACCCAATGATCTCTTGAGGTCCCTTTCAGCCTTTGATATACTGTGATACTGTAATAGTCTTGGGGACGGTGTAAGCAAGGGAGAAACGAGGAATACAGAAAGGTTTATGCTACAAAGTTCAGGAGAACTTTGTGTGTATAATGTAATTGGGCACATAAGATAGAGGTATGAGGAAAACATCAAGGCCTGTAAGACAGAAAAATTATGTTTGGGAAAGAAACAAACCAAACATTAAAGGCAGATTTCATTTAAATATTACCAAAATGTGGATTTTTGAGAGGTGAATGAGTTTATACTCTCTCATTTTAATTGTCACATCCCCATAAAGGAAATGATAAAGGGAACCACAATCCTTTTTTGACAAGAAATTTATAGCTTCAATCAAGAAAAATGAACACAGCTTATTATGGGCATTTCCTCCTAATGCCTCCAACCCCATAATGATAAAAAGTACATAGTTAGAAGATGTCTTTATATATAAGAATATAGTTACCACATTAGCAGGTACACTGATAGTCATTCTTATCCTGCACACTGGATGCTTTACAACAAAATATTTTGGAAGGAAAATGTATCAAAATTCTCCTCAACATAATAAATCATCCATAATCATTTACATTTTGACTTTAGAAATAAAAACTATGTTCCTGCTCTTGGCAACGGGGTTGGATTAGATGATCTTAAACAGTCCCTCTCAATTCAAGCCATTTCATTATTCTAAGTTTATTAATACATGTATATTTTTATTACATATTATATGTGTATTAGCAATAGCTTTGGTATGGGGTTGGCATTCAAGAAAAAAGCAACCCAAAACATAATCTAGAATTGTCACAAACGTGTAAATTTAATCTCAGTACAGTCTTGCTATTTATGTGTTGATTGTGTGGAGTTCGTTTAACTGTTTCTGTTTATTGATTGTATTAGAATTTCTCATTTCTAACATGACAAATAACTGGTTTTTAGAATGTCTGAATACTTTATGAAAGTATATCATAGCATGTAAATATTTCAGAACTCATTATTGCATATCATAATTCCTCAGTGAAGAAGGGAAAATTATATGGTTTAGTATGCTTAGTATTATTGAATTGAGGAATTATCCAGATGATAAGGAATGGTGCCTTGAATGTGGTAGTCAATAATAACACGAAAAGTCATATTGATTTTTCTTGAACAATCAGCTGCAGCTTGAACATATTTCTCATACTGATAAAACTGTTCCACTGTGTACAAAATTAAAGAATTGGTCTGTTTTTTTTCCTTGTGTAATGTATGTGTATGCTAAAAATAGAACAGAGCTGCACCTACAAATGAATCCATCTTTCAAACTAAATCTTAATTAAAGTGTGTGGACATGTAGTTCTGTGCATTGGTGTCATGCATACCTCTCTGTCAGAAGAGATTAGATATAGAACTGTTATATATCTATATATACATTTATATACCAACTTTACTCTTTTTTTTTTTTTTTTTTTTTTTTTTTTTGTCTTTCTGGGGATAACCAAATCAAAATGACACATTATCATTAAAAACTGCTTGGGAAGATGGGGGGATTTCATTTTCTGCAAAGTGACAAAAAATAGGGAAATGACCTAAATGTATGCAATGCTTAAATGTTGTCAGATATTCATCATATTTATATGCTTTTCCTGCCTCTCTGCTCAGGGTGATTTAATACTACATTAAAGTAGAACCTGGGAGGACATCATAAACAGCTCTTGTTTAAAGGGCATTGTGAAGGAGAGCCTTTAATCTGATTGATGAAATAAATGGAAAGTAATCTATCCACTATTCAACAGCTTGTTGATGATATGAAAGAATTCCTACTCAAGCAAGCAAAGCTTTAAAGAGAAAGACCTCTTTCATCCTGTCAGACTCTCATTTTTAGAAAAAGTTAAGTTTTTCATCATGGTTCAGGGGAGTTCTTGTAAAACGTTCATTGAAAATTTAAGAGCAATTACAGTGTCAGACAGCTAGAAAAATTGCTTTTACTGAGTGAGAGTTCTCTGACAGATGCATTGTGGGAGAATTGATTCTTTCTAAGGGATAAGTGAATTGTCATTGTTAGTCTCTTCTCATGACATCTAGCTAGATGTCATCTGCTTTGTAACAGAAGATTTGAATCAGACAACTGTACTCAACACTAGACAGTGTCTAGATTAGTTCAGCAAAGAAATAAGCCTGTACTCTGCATGGCATCAATCGAGCTTTTAAAGATTATGGATGAACAAGGGTTTGAGGGAAAAAAAAAAGTTTGAAAAATCAAAAACAAAGCTTTATAGCCACTTTAGAAAGCCTGGATGTTTAACCTATAAGGAAGTCTGTCAAATCCTTGAGGAAACCACATAGAGAAAGATCAATAGAATACCTACTGGCTCCATTAGCTTGATGTAAAAAGGGGAAGAGGGAAACCAGCTCTTCCACAGAGGAGCTACATTATTCCAGGGATTAAGCGGGATCAGTTCTCTTGCAGAAAAGAAGAAGAGAAAAAGAATGAAGATTCTTGGTGGGCCAGAACTGGAGTGAAAGGGCTTGTCAGGTAATCTAACTGATGATAAGAGAGCAGTTTTTTGAATAGGAGATGTCTCTAATTAGGTATTCATTAGCATAAGGGTAGGTGCCAATTCTAATCTTGAGTTAGCTACAGAAAATAAGCTGTCATTCATTCTGCAATCCCTGAGCTAACTTCTTCATAGTATATGCTTGCTGAATTCCTTTCTGATTTTTATGTCTATTTCCTGTTTGGATTGCAGGGATACATTTGGTATGTATGAATGTTATTGGCATCTTCCCAAAATAATACCATGAAATTAATTATTCACGGTATTGAAATTTTATATTGTTTGAATATAATGTGTATGGATGTGGTATTACCAAAAAAAAAAAAAAAAGTGTCATTTTAAACACAATATTATTTCAGCCTGAAAGCTTGGTTTCAGTTTTGCATCTGATTTGAATCTAACCTTAGTTAAACAAAACCAAAACCATGCTATTTTCATGTGCATGCATAATTAAAATAAATTCTCTAGTAAGTTTCAAATTATCATGAAAATAAATCACTTCAAATATTATCCACATCAAAAACAGATTTGTACTTTCGTCAGATCAAATTTCAGCAATATTTTTGCAGCGAGGATTTGTCAATATCGTACTTTTACATGTTGAACTCATTCTGTGCATTTCCTATGTTTAAAGGATTAAATACAGACTGTAATCTAAATACTGATTATTTCTTTTAGATACATTGGAATTAATGAGTGGTGGATTTGTAGTTCTTTAATTACTTAATCCTTTAATGAGAATAATATTAGCATTTAGACTTAAACTTATGCGTTTGGGATGTGTTGTATTGTATGTCTTTAAATATTCAGTGGAAACAACCTTGTCATTTTAACTTGAAATAAACTCACTTATTCAGCTTTGGGAAGAATAGGCCTAAACTAAACTGTGAGTCCTTTCCTTAACATGTTTAGAAACGTGCACTGCAGAAACCTACACTGTCAGAACATTTTCAAGAAGGGTTTGATGTTAAAAATCAGCGACCTTTGCTAGTTTCAATACTGTTCCTAACATTTTTGCCCTTAAGATACAATAGATCTCTTTATCAATGTCCGTAAGAGACTCAGATGAATCAATAATAATGACAAAAAGCAAGCTGTAATTCTATAGAAAAGTGCTGCTAAACAGAGCAACGTACAGAACTGATACAATTTCTCAATATTTTTTGTTTCAGTATTCTAATGCCTTGGGGGGGTTGCCTGAGTGAATTAAATGCCCATAAATACCTTGTTAACAATATATTTTTTTCCTGTGTTCTGATCTCCTAAAGTGTTATCTTGCTAAATGTATAGGAAGGTGTGTTGCTCAGAATCACTGAAACTTTGCCAAACTACAAAACTTTGGGGGGGGAGGGGAGGGTATTTGTGTTTATTACAAATACATTTCTCCAAGTGCTTTATTGACTAAATTTATTTCTGCAGCTGTTACGGTTGTAAATCATACACGTGGGGAAAGACCATAACAAATATTCAAAAAGGGCATGTATTTGTAAGCACTAGATAAATCTTTTTCAGTTTCAATTTTACACTAAGGAAACAGGTAACGATTTAGTTTTGCAGTGCATAGTAAATTATATTCGATATTGTAAGTAAACTGATGTACTGACTGATGTTAATACATCCGTTCGGTAAAGCTAACGGCAGCCTCTGCTGATTTCACTGCTTTTTGACTGAGCCCAGATCTGAAAGCCATATATGGTATTATTTCTAAGAAGTGCTTTTTCTTTCTCACAACAGGTTTATTGTTGCAGTTTGAAGGAGAGAGGAGTTGTTCTAAGTATTTGGGTTGGAAAGTTTTTGACAATAATGTTTCCATCTTTGTTTCAAATTTCTAATTCATTAAATATTGTGAGAGGTGCAACTTTTAAAATATATAATCTACTAAAAATATTTAGTAAAATGAATGCTACTTGCATATACATTTTATACTATAAATAATGCTAATTTTATATATATATATATTTATATTTATATATATATATATATATATGGACCAGCAGCTATTTCTCCTAAAGCAATTTCCAGTAAAAATAAAAAGTAATATGGCCTGTGAAAGAACGTCTTTACAAACATAGCACCTTACATCTGTGGGGAATTAAAGCTGATAAATTATTTCTCATATTTATTGATTTTTCTCATTTGCTGATAATTGCAGCTGCAGAGTCTTTACTTTGGGAACATTGTTCAGAAGAAAACATTAAATATGAACTGGTTTGGAAGGGAAAAAAAAAAAATATATATATAATTCAAAATGTAACATGTATTTTCCAGTTCATGACAGATTTTTAATCAGTTACTTCTCTGAAGGTTTTTGGTTTCTTACTGACCTTATTTCAGACCAGATCCTTGAAAATTATATCAGAATAACCCAGTTGTTTTTTTTTTTTTTTATTTTGTGTCAGGGTTGTTTTGGTTGTTTTTTTGTTGTTTGGTTTGGTTTGGGGTTTTTTGGGGGGGTTTATTTGTTTTGTTTTGTTGTGGTTTTTTGGTGGTGGTGGTGGTGATTTGTTTGGTTTGGGTTTTGGTTTTGCAGGGGTTTTTGTTGGTTTTGTTTAGGTTTGGGGTTTTTTTTGTTTTGTTTTGGTTGGTTGGTTGTTTTGCTTTGTCTTTATAGGGTTATAGTAATGTTTCTTTAATTCTCATAGCAGTTTCACTAGTAATATCTAGACAGGCTTGATACCTAGATTTCCTTTCAGAGAGTGTCACAGTCATGCTATTTGTTTTCATGTATCGCTGTGTTATACTGATAAAATTATTTACTCTGTATCTATCAAGTGGTCATCAAATACTGCAGGAGAAACGCTAACTTTTGAAAAGAATTCTCTATATGTGTGTGTAACTGCTAAGATGAAATGAAGTTTATTAAATAGTTAAAATTGGAATATATGGTTTCATTCTGGTATTTAGCTGCCAAAGTTGAACGTGATGGAAGGCATCTGCAGTTGTGTTTGTGTAAGGTTGTCTTTAGTGGCAGAGTGTATTATCTAGTGTCACTTTATGAAACTTTCAGTGGTATAGCCTTTTTCTTTTTCCGTATGTGTGTAAGAATTACTTTAATCTTTTTTCTGTATGAGAAAAGATAAATATTATCTGCTGTATATACCTGATGAAACACTTATCTTTTTGATAATTAATGAACACATTTTAAGTCCATGTTATGCTATCCATCTTTTGTGGTACTGAAATGGATGACAGTGTGATTATGTCTTTGAAAGATAAGTAAATGTGTGTGCTCTTAGATCATCAGGCTTTTAAAATACCAGGGAAGTAGAAGTATAGTGAAACTGGAAGTATTTCTTAATCTTGACTTATAATATGGTGGTTTCTGTGCTCTTATTTATAACGTACATTTTGTGGCACTACATACATATGCCAGACTTCACAGGCCTCTGAAAATGATTGTATTAATATTTTATGTTCTGTATATGCCTTTCTCTTGAATATTGACAAAATAATAAATACGCAACATATTGAACATTACATGATTGAACACTGATTTTTATGCACGTGGCATTAAAGTGTTGGTAAGCAAAGAATAATGTTGTTTTACATGAGAATTCTCAACACCATTGAAAGTGAGGTTAAGCTTTGAACTATATTTCAGTATTTCTGCCAATGTAAACTGTTTTGCAAAGACACATGCAGAATGATAATTGATGGATTTCTCAAAATACCTTTGTTATTGAAGAAAAGTATATACTTTGAATTTCATTATTATTAAAGTATGTTTTTAAGAAGTCAAGCATATTCTCTTAAGTGTCCCAGATGGTATACTTCCGTCTATCTGGTTACAATATCGAATAATATCCAAGTATCTCGTTTATCACAGCTTCTGAAACAGCAAACACTATAAATTCTGTTAAGGGCAAAAATTACACTGTCAGATTCACACATGTTTATCATTGGAAACTGACTTACATACCACGCTTTACCCTTTCAGAGGAGGAAGAAAGAATGTAAATGGAAAGAAGTCAGTGGATTTCTGGACACGTGTCCTGCATGCTATTTGATTCTCCTTTATGTCACCTATAGCCACCAGCAAAAAAGCTGCTGTAGCTTGGAGATGTTATGTAAGTACATGTAGGCAGCAAATTTATACTAGAATCAGTCCAGGACTAAGATCATTTCTTTTGGAGTTATGGCTAAAGTGAATTTTCTGACCACATTTTCATCAAACAAAAGTTTGCATCTCAGAAAATTATTAAATTGAAATGTTAAATTATCTACAGCTGTCCAGATTAACATTTGGGAAATTAATCCTTCTCCTAAGGCTTCTTGCTGGAATTTTCATTTCTGATTCTTTTCTCTGCACTTGAGAAAGGGCCAGGACATCCTATCTGAAGGTATTTGAGACCAGAGTAATTTCATTTGTCTTGAGTCCTAGCTTCTCATCAAAAACATAATGTTTAATAACAAATACTCTATGACTACAGGTATTGCTATGTTAATCACAACAAGGGATAATTGGGACATACATAACATTACAATCATATTTATTTAGAGATGTATAACGCCATGAAATATAAACAGTGCTGATCAAACAAGATAGTAGTTTCCAAGTAGTAGCAAAGAATGAAGATAAATTCCTTCCAGGTTTTAACTTCATTTGCTTACTTAATTCTTGAACCCATTAAATATTATAGCAGTCCATTATTTAGCTAACCAATGTATAGAAACACCTGTATATACCAGGAGTTGTTGCCTCCCTGAACTACAACTGTGCTATCTGGAAAAGAAAAAAAAAAAAAAAGAAAAAAAAAAAATCAACAAAACAAACCAAGAAGCAGTAGATTATTTGTTTCAATTTCATACATTCATTTTCCAAAATTTAGATTGTGTGAGAAAAGCTAGTTAAATAATTCATTTTGGTGCAAGTTAATGATAATTGTTATGAAAGAAATTTGTAGCTCTTATGAGAATTAGCTAGTGTGTTTTTCACTAAATTATGCCAAGCTGGCAGTTCAGAGTGCTGTATGAACTCAGAATTAACAACATATTTAGAAGGTGAAGCAGCCTGAAAAGAATTTAACAAAACCAACAAATCTTTTGTTTTGTTTCCTCCACCAAACATATTGGATAAAACACTACAGTTAGTAATCATTTCAGTTAGTTTCTATTAGAAATCACTTGCTGAATACAGGTAATCCCTGGAGACCTGGGATATCTAAATTTTAAACCCTGGTGGCTGAATTCTCGTGGTTATTTTATGTAGCATTCTGTATAATTCTGTAGCTGAATACATAGTCCATCTAGTGGAAGGTGTCCATGGCAGGGGTTTTGTACTAGATGATCTTTAAAGTCCCTTCCAATCAAAAACATCTATGACTCTGTAAGTACCTTCTTACAGAAACATGAGTTCTGAGCACAAAACCAGCAACCGCCAAAAATTTAAGTTTTTCACATTTGTTAAGCATCCTGTGTTTTAAAGGGACGATATCTTAAAAATATAGGTGTTCTTCACGACAACACCAAAACCCAAATACACCAAAAAAAAAAAAAAAAAGAATCCACAATACTGCGCAAATCTCCTAAGTAATCCTCGAGTCCGTAACTCTTTATCCAAGCAAAGTTTGTGATGTCAGTTCAGGTTTTTGTATCCAACTCAGTAAGTGTATACTGTATACATGGTACTTGAATGTAGATGAATGTGTGATTCAGAACACCTATGGAATGCTGACCATACTCTTCAGGGTATAACTTTCCAACTGTTTTTATTTACTTACATTTTCAGCTATTTTAATTTGCTGTGTTAGGAAAGTTACAGTTTGAAGAAGTCTTGAGTTGATATCCAGGGTCACACTTAGACAGCCCAATTGAATTAATTGAACCCATGAAATGAATTTGCAGAATTTATCCATACTTCTGTTGTTGTAGATCTTTCTTCTCAAGAGAATGGGATTTCATTTTTCATCCTACAAATTAATTTTGTTAAGATTTTTGGGTTTTTGGACTACAGTAGCTGCAAGCTCTTGGGACTTCCTGGTTATAATGTCAAATCTCTTTAAATGCATTCAGTGGCCACTACCACAGTGGTGCACCATTTTCAAAATGAGTATTATTTATTCATTTTGATATTTCACAAAGTAGGAAGTAATTATATTAACATTACATTATATGCACTGCTATAATTCATTATCATTTCGCCTTTTGGGCAAAGAAAGCATAACCTCTCACTCTTCTGAAGTAGGAAGCTCTTGTCAAAGTAGTTGCTCAACAGGAGCACAGGAGATCAAAGTTCAGTTATTGAGTGTATTACAGTATAGTTATATGATCTCATGCCAAGCATCAGCCTAGTAAAGCTTAGGCCACTAGCCATGATTTGAAACAATAAACAAACAAAAATTAATTTTCATAGATGCTGCAAGTAGGGGTATATATTCCTGAGAGTTTGTAGTTTGGTTAAATCTAAGGGATTTGAGGACAGGCAGTCTCTTAATATGTACATGTAAATCATCTAAAACAATGGCAATCCTTATGTATCATCTCTCTGCTTATGCACACTCTAATCAATGTTAAACAATATCATAAAAATAGACATTAATATGAAAATCTGATTTGAAGCAGAATCACATGGTACACATGCACATTTCCAGTAGATTCTGAAGTACTGCTCCATGCACAACTTTGTTCACAGACTATAAATCTTTGGCTGACAAAATATAAAAGTCTGTACTACTCAGGTTTGATCAAGTGCATTAGAGACATGAGTGCTATGCATCTATTTCAAAGAAAAGCTATCTCACATTATTTTTTTAGCAAAAGCATGAGCATAAGTCTCCATAAGCAAAGACTAATATCAGCAAGTGGGTGCCACACTAATCAAAACATTTGCATAAGTACAATAGCCATGTAAAAGTTTAAAAAACAGTAGCCCAGTGAGATGCTAGGAAACAGCATCATAGTCAGTAAATGAGACTGCCAGGCATTTTGCTTGGGTGCTTTGGCTACTACTTTGAGAAGTTTTTCACTGCTAATGTAACACCTGTTGCAGTGCAAGATAGAGCTCCAAATAACAACCCTATCTGTCTAACAGTTTAATACCAAGAAAAATGTAAAAAGGAATAAAGTGAGCTTTTAGAAAAATTAATTACAATATTTTAACCAGGCAGGTAAGAACAGGACAGAATGGTGATGATATGAAAGGATTTTTTGCTGTGTATAGGATTGTAGATTTATTCATTATATTTTGAAAAAAATAAACAAAACGTTTTCAAAAACCCGACAAACAAAACAGCAACAAAGCAAAACAAAACAAATCAGAAACTTTGCATGTTTATTTAAAATTACAAATAGTCTTCTGCTCAGCAGGACCCTTTCTAAATTTCAAAAAATTCCTATCCCTACTGCAGTTAAAATGATAAATTCCTTTAAAAAGTCTGTGTAGAAATACCTTGATTTCCATTTTAGTTCACTTGTCAAAAGCAAAAAGAGTGTTGCCTTTCTTGTACTCTAAGGATGTGAGGTGACACATTTGACAAGCAGAAATAGATTGGAAGTAAGTCCATTAATATATCTAAAATCATTATGTAAGTGATCATTTTTAATATACACAAGGGAATTACACCTACACACCCAGAGAAGAACATACTTGCTTTGAATGTGGCTCATGTCCCCCTCCACTGCATATAATTAAGTCCTTTCTGGTTTAAATAATTTCTTCAACCTTTTTTTTTTCTATGCCTGATAGAGTGCAAAGCTCAGTGCAACAAAGACTTTTGACCAATACCATTTAGGCTTGAAGGAAAATTATGTTTGAACAGGCAAAATTCTTGGACAATAAACTCTGCAGTAGTATAGTCTAGTAGTTTATTCTCTGGCCCCAAAGTGTTGAGTTCTCAATAAAAATCTTGATTTCTCTGGTAGCAAAGATCCTGTTCCCAGTTTGTACTTCATCCAATACAGAACTTTAAGAAAGTCACTTCACTCTTATCTGTGCTTTTTAGACTATATGCTTTTGGGGAGTGATATTGTTTATGACTGTGAGTTTTATAGGGGCATATTCAGCAGTGCCCCAATTGTGACTACAGCTTAACCTCCAGCACGACAGTGTTATAACAATAATTGACAAAGCTACCCCAAATAAAAAATAATCTGAGTAAACCCTGATCCCAGAATAAAGAAAATCACCGATATTTAGGGGCCTATAAGTTTATATTGGCAGTGAAGCCATGCTAACACCTCTGTCTCATTGTATTGAATGGAATTTGACCCCATCCATTTAACAGATAAAGAGCAATCTAGCCTCACACAAAATTGTTGTGCCTCTGTACAGCATAGTTTTCTTTGCTACATAAAGTCATTAGGTTTTGATATTGTACATTTTAAATGTCCTTCGTAATGATTTTTGTTACTGTTGGAAAATACCCATTTTTACACCACCAGGTTAAAGAAAGAAGGACGTGGTGTGAACAGAACTACTAAGTAGGATAAAATACCTTGATCTGTCCTTTGTCATTCTAAATGAAAAATACAGCATTTACTCCCTGAAAGTTCTTATCCAACTCTTTATGAAACAGTTTGTGCTAACTTCTTGGAAATGTACTACATAGATTAATATGTGCTAGTGTGAAGAAATTACTCCCAAAGGTGTTACTTTCTGACTCTCCTGTGCCTTACCTTTGTTACCCTTTCACTTCCTTCTCTGCTGTCCAAAAGGCTTCAATATCTCCTTGTTAGCATTTACTTTCAATATAAAGTCTGCTAAATATTACATATAGAATAAAAATAATAATAATGTAACAATGCCAATTACTGAGAAAAAGAAAATGCCAAAAAATTCTGTTTGTGACCCCTTTGGTTAACATCTTAATACACATGCATTATAGTGCAGTCTTTAGTTTCATTATCACATTCTAGTATTTCTTTAAGAAATGTGAGATATTTACTGTGTAATGGTGACAATCCCCAGTAAATGAAAACCTGTTGAGTATTTTGGTTTAGCCTCTTTGCTTCTGAATGATCCTAAGAAACACATATAGTGTTTAAAATTTGCTCTTAAGATCACATTATCACAGTATAGCAGAGGTTGGAAGGGACCTCAAGAGATCATTAGGTCCAACCCCCCTGCCAAAGCAGGATCTCCTAGGATTGTCTGCACAGGAATGCATCCAGGTGGGTTTTGAAAGTCTAGCTTTTTAAGCTGAAAATTACTGAGGTTCAAAGGGATGTCTGAAGATACTTGGTCCAGCAATCCTGATCAAGCAGGGTCACCTAAACCAGCTGCCCAGAACTGTGTCCAGATGGCCTTTGAATATCTCCATGAAAGAAGACTCTGCCTCCCTGTGCAACCTGTCACCATGCTCAGTCACCCTCACAGGCAAAAAAAAATGTTTTCTCCTATTCAGAGGAAACTTCCTGGGTTTCAGTCTGTGCCCACATCCTCTTGTCCTGTCACCACTGGCTCCCTCTTCTTTGCAGTCTCCCTTCAGGTGTCTTTATACATTGATGAGATCTGCCCTGAGCCTCCTTTTTGTCAAGCTGAACAGTCCCAGCTCTTTTAGCCTTTCTTCATTGGAAAAGTGTCCCAGTCCTTTAATCTCTGCACCCCTTTGCTTCCTTCTCTCCAGTGAGCCCAGTATGTCTTGTGCTAAGGCACCAAGAACTGGACACATCACACTTCATCACACTTACAGTGTATGAGTCCTCACACAAGCAATGAAAGAACGTATGTAAGATCTTTTTTCAATGCTTTATGCAGAGCTACTTTAATTCTTACCTAATAGGCAGGACCTGTATGAGGATTTAAAGGCAATTTGGATGAAAGTAAATAAGCAAATTAACTTGAGCAAACATAGTTAATCAATAGGCAAGGTCTAATGGAATCAGACTTTAAAACACTAAATTGTAAAGTCAGAGTAATCGTTAGGGAATGGTTTGCAGAAAATGTCTCTAAAACCAGAATTATTAAGAAGCAAAAGGAATTGCAAGTGACAAAGAGCAAAAATGGTGGTAGAAAAGACTGTAGAAACACAACATTGGAGTAAGATAATAAATGAAATTTAGATATATTTATATCTCACATGATACTTTATTGAGAAACTGTCTAAATAAGATACTTTGACTCTTGCTGTATATCTGTTAATAAACAATAGATTAAGTAGATATGGCTAAAGTGCATAGTTTATTTAATGTCTAATGTGACCTAAATGCACTTTACATGAAGAAGCAGTAGAAAAAGTAGAAAGAACAAACCAAAGCATGAAAGAAAGGAAGAAAGACAGAAAGAAAGAAAGAAAGAAAGAAAGAAAGAAAGAAAGAAAGAAAGAAAGAAAGAAAGAAAGAAAGAAAGAAAGAAAGAAGAATAAAACAAAGAAAGTGAGAGAGAAGAGAAAGAAAAGAAAGAGAGAAAGAAAGAAAAGAAAAAGAGAAAGAAAGAAAGGAAAGAGGGAAAGAAAGAAAGGAAAAAGAAAGAAAGAAAAGAAAGAAAGAAAGAAAGAAAGAAAGAAAGAAAGAAAGAAAGAAAGAAAGAAAGAAAGAAAGAAAGAAAGAAAGAAAGAAAGAAAGAAAGAAAGAAAGAAAGAAAGAAAGAAAGAAAGAAAGAAAAAGAAAGAAAGAAAGAAAGAAAGAAAGAAAGAAAGAAAGAAAGAAAGAAAGAAAGAAAGAAAGAGAGAAAGAAAGAAAGAAAGAAAGAAAGAAAGAAAGAAAGAAAGAAAAAGAAAGAAAGAAAGAAAGAAAGAAAGAAAGAAAGAAAGAAAGAAAGAAAGAAAGAAAGAAAGAAAGAAAAGAAAGAAAGAAAGAAAAGAAAGAAAGAAAGAAAGAAAGGAATAAAAAAGAATAAAACAAAGAAAGTGAGAGAGAAGAGAAAGAAAAGAAAGAGAGAAAGAAAGAAAAGAAAAAGAAAGAAAGAAAGAAAGGAAAGAGGGAAAGAAAGGAAAGAGAAAGAAAGAAAGAAAGAAAGAAAGAAAGAAAGAAAGAAAGAAAGAAAGAAAGAAAGAAAGAAAGAAAGAAAGAAAGAAAGAAAGAAAGAAAGAAAAAGAAAGAAAGAAAGAAAGAAAGAAAGAAAGAAAGAAAGAAAGAAAGAAAGAAAGAAAGAAAGAAAGAAAGAAAAGAAAGAAAAGAAAGAAAGAAAGAAAGAAAGAAAGGAATAAAAAAGAATAAAACAAAGAAAGTGAGAGAGAAGAGAAAGAAAAGAAAGAGAGAAAGAAAGAAAAGAAAAAGAGAAAGAAAGAAAGAAAGAAAGAAAGGAAAGAGGGAAAGAAAGAAAGAAAAGAGAAAGAGAAAGAAAGAAAGAAAGAAAGAAAGAAAGAAAGAAAGAAAGAAAGAAAGAAAGAAAGAAAGAAAGAAAGAAAGAAAGAAAGAAAGAAAGAAAGAAAGAAAGAAAGAAAGAAAGAAAGAAAGAAAGAAAGAAAGAAAGAAAGAAAGAAAGAAAGAAAGAAAGAAAGAAAGAAAGAAAGAAAGAGAGAGAAAGGGAAAAAAGAAAGAAAAGAAATGTGTTTTTTCCTAGTTATAATCAGTCAGCAAGGTCAAACAAAGTTTGCTCAGGAATTTGTAAACAACTAACCAGCACTATCCCGGTGTTATTAATTACTGTCATCCAGGATAACAGACTTGATTTCAAAGAACAGAGAAGGAGCCTATCAAATATTGCTCCAAAACCATGTTGAGGCTTGCACGCCAATTAGCTAGGTCTAATTACTGCTTTGATTAACAGTTTAAAAAATGTAATAAAAATACAGATATAGCTAGACAGTTTACTAGTACAACACTAAAATACAGAAAATATTAGTAGGGGGAACGCATGTGAAAAACACACAAGATAAGACATAGCCAATATGTTAGAACATAAAATACTCGAAAACTGAAAAGAAATGATTCTCCAGTCCCGAGAAAATAGATTATTTTAAATTCTCAGAATGCTATTTGTGTTTTTAACTGCTCTTAAACTTTCTTCCAAAGAATTTTAATAACCTTATTCAATGCTTCTAAACCAGACAGCATAACTTAAAAAGGTATATTCCCCTTCACTCTTTAAGTGCCCACCTTTACTTTGCAATTTATTTAATCCACCACTAAAAGTAGCTCATAATCCTTTAAGTCTATTAAATTTGAAAAGGTCAATCTGAAAATAATCTTATCTTTCTCTTGAACTGTTTCCTAGCAAATGTCATCCATGTACAATGCATTCTTTCACACAGTCCCTGTATATATAGAATTACAAGACACTAAACTTTGCTTCATTTTCATTTGAATGAAATTCCACTTCTATCCAAAACCAAGCATTTCATTTAACCTATCAAAGTAGCTCTCCTTCTGCCTATCATAGATTATGCTTTTATTTGACAGCAAGTAAAATTTTTCCTAGATTTTGAGACATGCCTCTTCTTCATCCCTTAGCTATATATTGAGGGGAAGGGGAGGGGGGTCGTGGAGGGAGGCCAGTGGTTTCACAAACCTTATCTCTATCCAAGCTAAATTTTTCAAAAAATATACTGTTCTTGTGAGAGTAGAAAAGCTTGGAAAAGGCAAGAATGACAATTTCTCTTGGTCTTCACTCCAAACAGAATTCCAGATGGTTCAGAGAGGACCAGCCTTCTGTCAAGAGCTCCACCTCACATACACAACCACCCAGTTCAACACCCATGGGTGGTTCTTCCTTTAAAAATATCATATCACAGAAAGAGAAATGATGCACAAAACTTTTCCAGTTTCCTTTGTATATACAGAGAAATTAAGATAAAAATTAGAAAGCAATTGCTACCTACTGTGATGAAAAAAAAATCATTCTGACATTTTAGGAATTAAACATTTTAAACTATTTTTTATCAAGGGGAGGCTAGTTTTAAGAGAAGGGTTGAAGTGAAATGGTCAGTATGTACTAGAAGATATTTGCACTAAAAATAACTAATATTTTAGTAAAAAAAAAGTCAAACACAGTCATTTTGGCTTTGTAGCAATAAAATGTAGCAGCCACTCTGAATTTTAGTGAGATGTTCATTAATAAAAAAGTTCAAAATATTTTGGTTGTGCTCCTTTGAAACAAAGGAAATTTTGGACATTTCTAAATCCTTAGTGAAATAGACCTAGAAATATTGTTTTTAATTAGAGGAGATAGAAAAACTGTTGGAAGTGAAGACAGTATTACATAAATAGCTTGTTTGCCAATGACTGTCATCGTCATAGAATTAGAATATTTTCACTTGTAAAGGTGTGCAGTACTTTGAATTAAAACAAGTGGAAAATTGTTCAACAACAAACAACAGGTAACTGAGATGTCAAAATTATCTGTGATATATAGTCTTACAGTGAGTTTGTAGCTGATCTGAAATATTTTCTGAAATCCCTCTCTAGTAGCAATATTACAAATACTATCATTATATATTGTTCTTCTAATTTGGACATTACACCTAACTGAACCAAATAGCAGAAATTAGTGATTAAGGCTGGCAGTGAGTCAACCTAAACAGTGCGACTTCAAACCACTTCTAAACAAACAAAAACCTAGAAAATAAATAACTAACTAACTAAATAAATAAATAAACATCTCACATTATTTCATAAATAAATTCTCAAGGATTACTGAAAAATAGCTACTATACAGCCTGATCCGGGGACCAATTAAAATAAATCTATTTGCTTCAACAGAGTTTGAATCTTTTGGGAAATCAGGAGAGAAGGAAGATTACTTTCTCTGGTGATACTAGCCTTCAGATCTCAGAAGTGGGAAATTTTGCTATCGATTTTTTCTGCATTAAGGACTTCATATACATTGAGTATTAGCTTGGACTGTCAGATGCTGTAAAGCCTTAGAGTTGCCACATAAGTATGAAGCCCATTATATGTTAAAGTCTGATGGGCTTCCTAGTGTAACTATATAATATCCTTTCCAAACCAAACCATCCTTTGAAGGTAGCATTTTGATATGTTGCATTTCAATAATTAATGAGGTTTGGCATGTAAACAACTTCTTTTACAGACTGCTAATCCATGTAGTATGTATTTGCACATATCGTGTGGGAGATGTGGAAAGGCAAAGCTTTTCAATTCCTTTTCAATTCCTTATAATCTTTCAATTTTTAAAGACAAAGTGGAGCTTCTTTGTTGACTATTTTAAGATATTTCCTTATTTTTGCTGCAACACTTCAGTAAAAGATAATGTTGTATATAGCTGAGCATAGTTAAGTGAAAAATAAACATCTTGATAAGTATTTAAGAGCTGTTTTGGACAACTTATGATTCTACCACTTGGGAATATAACAAAAGGAAGAAACTATCCTGTCATTTCCCACCTTTTCTCCCATCTCCAAATACAAAAGTTTGGAACATATATCCATATTATTTCCCTTTTTTCTCACCCCTCTCCCACAGTGTTTTTGCATCCAAGTTAAAATGTATGGTCTGGGAAGCAACCAAAAGGGCAAAATATTAACTGGATGGTTGGGCTTAGAAGGACACAATAAATGAGATAAAGCTCTGAATAATCTAATCTGACCCATTACTCGCCCCTGCTTTGGTAAGAATGCTGACATAGAGACCTCTGGAGGTCCCTTCCAGACTCACATCCAAGCTGAGCTGTTCTATGGTCCTGTAAAGAGCTGTGTAAGAAATCACAATGATGTTGGAGTTGGTTTTTTATCTCTGGTTAAACATGTGGTGTTGCTCAGTAAAATTTAAGTCAGGAAGAGGAAACAAAGCAAAAGAACAGGACATCTATTGGAATACAGAGAAAGAAGCTAATATTTTCGCCTTCACTCTCATCACTGCTACTATTATCATTATTATTGTTATAATTTTATTTTATTTGACTTAAGTTGCAAGAATCACTGGAGCTTGACTCAGATGTTTTTCCACACCCAGACTGGCTTTCCTAGTAACTAGTACAGATTTTCATTCTTGGCCCCATTCAAGCTATTGGGGATTATTCCACATTTATAAAATACAACTTTTCCAAAGAAATCAGTTTGAGGGAAGCATCTGTTCTAGGGCAGTAGGAAAAGCACCAGAATGGTATGAGGCCATTTTGAGTCACTTCCTCAGGTTAATGTTGAAAACAAGGATGGTATATAGGAAATTTTTTTATGATGAATTTCTAGTGTTTGTTGTACAGAAAGTGTAGATTCCTAATTAGCACTGTGGTTAAATACACTAATTCATGTTTTTTACTGAATAAAACCTTAAGCCAAATTTTTCAACTACATTACAGAATCACAGAATCACAGGAATATTCAGGTTGGAAAAGATCCTCACGATCACAAAGTCCAACCAATAACCCTACTCTATAAGGTTCACCCCTAAACCATATCCCCAAATAGCATATCCAAAAGACCTTTAAACACAACCAGGGTTGGTGACTCAACCAGGTCCCTGGGCACCCCATTTCAATGCCTGATCACAGCTTGAGGCCATTCCCTCTTGTTCTATCATTAATTGCATGTAAGAAGAGACCAGCACCAGCCTCTCCACAATGTACAGGTAGTTGTAGACAGCAACTCCCTTCAGCCTCTTCTTTTTCAGACTAAACAGCCCCAGCTCCTTCAGTTGCTCTTTAGAAGATTTACTCTCCAGGCCCTTCACCAGCTTCATTGCCCTCCTCTGCACTCACTCCAGCACCTCAACATCTTTCTTGTATTGAAGTGCCCAAAACTGGACACAATACTCAAGGTGTGGCCTCACCAGCACCAAGCACACAGTGACAGTCACCTCCCTACTCCTGCTAGACACAACATTCCTAATACAAGCCAGGATGCCACTGGCTTTTTTTGGCCACCTGGGCACACTGCTTACTCATACTCAGCTGCTTCTCAGTTAAAATCCCCAGGTGACTTTCTGCTATACAGCTTTCCAGCCACACTTCCCCAAGCCTGTAGAGCTGCTTGGGGTTGTTGTGACCCAGGTGCAGGACCTGTCATTTGGCCTTGTTGAAGCTCAAATTGCATCATGTTAAATTTTCTTAATTAATTTCTAAAAATCTGAATTTTAGTCTGTCAGATTATAGTCCATGTTCTGTACCTTCTTGTCCTCCAGTAAAACACATAACCAATTAATAAGTAGTGAAAATCATATTTTTTTCAACCACATAGTGGCAAAAAAAAGTCACAGAAAACATTCTTCTATACTATAATTTCAAGTGCATAATAGCCTGTTTGTATGAGTAATTTATGGGAGACACAGTCACCCCCGAGGACATAATACAGCAGAGAGAACTAAAATCAGACATCCAAACGCCATATGAAACACAGTAGAGTAAAATTTAACTGTCACAACAAATTTCAATTTGATCTTTCACTTTTTTTTAATGTCTGGCACTTTGTCTAGGTCAAAATATATTGATATTTCAAAATAACTTCATTAGAAATTTACCATAATGTGGAAAAATTTTGATTTTTTGTTCTAGGATGCAATAGAACAACTTTAATGCAAACATTTCTCTGGAAGTGGGATTTCTGAATTTCAAGCAGCTTTCATGGCCAATTATAAGAAATCTGAAATAGCGAAAACTATTTCATTTTTCTTGGCCCAGGTTGAAAAGCACTTTTAATACTCACTAGTAGTTGGGGGGTTTTTTGAAACATGAAACAAACAAAAACCTATTTTGAATATTCATTTCCAATTAGCCTTTCTGATTTACAAATAAAAAAAATCTTTTTTTTTTTTAGCCATTTATATTCTGTGTGAGGAAAAATCTTTCATGACATTTGTTTACAGTTTAGAGTCTGTAAATTCAGAGTCTGAGTTTAGCATTGTTTGGATTCTGTAAACACAAAACAGTTATGTTAGTCTTTAATTTCCAAACATTTCTTGAGAAACAAACAATTTCATATTTTTTATGTTAAAATATACACATATTTAAGATATGTGTGCCTTTTTCATGGGAAGAAACACATTAGTTTAGTCAATGAGTAAATTATGTGAAATTAATCTGTTATTGAAGGGATAAATTACTGTGTAAACTCATTTTAAAATAAGGTTCATCTTTGGAACTGGATTAACAAACTCAAATGTGACAAAATTCTGGGTCTGAATTTCATCATTCAGAAGCAAGAAGCTTTAGAATTAAAATTTCTCACATTATAATGTATTCTATAAGGCTACTAATGAATTGCAATATCTCACAAACCCAAAGTCATATTAAAACATGCATTTAACTCAATTTGTAGTGAAGTCCCTACTTAACGTTTAATTTCTACCTGCTTGTGGTAAATTAGATGGACACTTTTGCAAGTGACCTTGGAAATATGAATATATATACATATGTATATACACACGTATATATATAAGTGTGTGTGTGTGTATCCTCTGTCTTAGATCACTCATTTGTGTTGTGGATGCTAGTATATACTCTAAACTACTAAGAACAAGCTGCTTTAAGCAGCATCACCAAAGCACATGTGTGATTTTCAGTGATTTGCAAAGATTTACCACTGCATCAAAAGAAATAATGAGTTAACAATATGTGTAATCTGACATAAAGATATCTAATTCATAATTATATTGGACAAGATAATTGGAGAAGGGGGGAGGGGATGGAGAGGAAGAGAGTGAGAAGCTGAGAGGAAGGACTAGATTAATTTGTCCTTCCCCATACCCTGCATGTCTCAGTGTCACAAAGAATGGAGAAGATCCTAGTGGAAAATGCAAATCAGAAGCTGAAATCCCAAGCTTAGATGACGGTAAAAAATTAAACAGATTATTCAAAAGGAGTTATCATCCAGATTTGTACTTCTGCAACTTGGCCTTTTCTGGTGTAGAACTGCATTTTTTGGCCCTGATTGGAGGTCAAATACCCATCAATGTTGCTCTATCACTCCCCTCCTCAGATGGACAGGGGAGGTGGAAAATATAACCAAAAAACAGGTCAGGATACAAGCATATTTAATAGGATGAAAACCAAAAGTGAAGGCTGCATGTGGAATCAAGGGTAAACAAAAACATTATTCTCTGCTTCCCATCAGCAGATGATGCCCAGCCGCATCCCAGGAAGGAGGGCTTCAGTACGCACAGCGGTTGCTCTGGAGGACAGATACAATCAACAGATGCCCCCACACACACCTCCTTCTTTCACTTAGCTTTTGTATCTGAGCTGAAGTCATATGATATGGAACACCCACCCAGATGTGTCTCCTCCCAAGATCTTGGCCATTCCTCAGCCTTCTGTTGCAGGGGGGCAGGTTGGAAAAGCACAGTCTTGGTCCTTGGTTCAGCAGTAGCCAAAACACTGGTGTGTTACCAACACCCAGCTACAGCACTGCAAAACATGTCACTATGAAAGATGCTCTGGGGAGAAGATGTCTTCTCCATGGTGAGGAGAGACACAATCTTTCTTTTGCATAGAGGAAAAAAAAAAGTGCATTATCTCAGAAGCATGTGCTTCCCATCCTGCAGTCTGTGTGAGAAAATACTTTGATACGAAGTTTTGGCTTCAGACATGTTAGTAATATAAGTCTCTCTCAGATGTCAGCAACTGGGGATAAAATGCACACACACAAGCTTAGATTCCTAATGTTTGGCACAGGGACACAGCTTTTGCTGGCACAGAGGAACTATTTGCCATTCATTTTTACAGCTGTGCACTTCTCAGTTCTCTTCTTCATAATGTTCCTGAACAGTCTCAAGAACAGCATATATACTTAACTTGAATTATCATGCAGCCTCAGGGAAAGAAATATTTTTCTTCCCTAAAAAAGTTACAAATAAGCACATTGTTAAGCTTATATCAGTGTATATAAAAATCTGGTACAAATGGCCCCTATTTTACAGAAATTTTTTTTCAGTCACACATGGCACATGGGAAGCTGATGTGCATTTTGGAGAGGAAGAAGTTCTACTTTTAGAATTAAAAGTTTTACTTTTACAATTAAAAGCTTCCTGTTTTGCTAACTTTGTTCTAAGCACCTACACAGTTCTGTTGATCTCACAGGGTAGAGGTAACACTGCAGGATGTGTGCCTGGGTCTTGAGTTTGACACTAGAGGGAGAAAGCAGTCCCATAACAATACCACAGATTATTTCTTCTCATTCTCAAAAATTCTATCGAGATATCAAGGTGGTTTGAAGACCTCTTTTCTTTTTCTTTTTTTTTTTTTTTTCCCAAATCAATTTGCTCATTTGTTTTTCCCTTGCCCATTCTTACACAGATCACAAAGTTTAGTGTTTAGCTTAAACTAATCTGGGCAAATGATGTTCATTTCAGATTAGATAGGATGCTTAGCCAAATCTTTTTTCAATAGCTACAAGAACAGGAAACTCTCACAATCTAAGGCTGCTTTCTACTTAAAGTAGTAATAAAGGAAATGTAAGTTTAGCCAGAGCTGAGCTGCTCAAATGGAAGGAGGTAGTTCTCAGTTGGTATATGTGCTTAACTGAGAAGAGTTGCAAGTCTCATGGTGGGAATAATGGACATGAGATAAGAAAGTCACAGATGTGACAAAAAATCACTAAAACCTGCTTCTAGCTTTGGATTGAACTGGAGGCAAATACTCTGCCAATGAAAACTGTTACTGGTAGTAGCACTCTACACAAAATGCTTGGCTGCTAGCCAACAACACTTTCCCTGTGCCAGATTCCTGTGACAGAGGCAGTATGGACCTGTTACTTTCATGTACATAGAGTACAAAGGAAGTA
Source organism: Indicator indicator (assembly GCF_027791375.1). Lineage (NCBI taxonomy): Eukaryota > Metazoa > Chordata > Aves > Piciformes > Indicatoridae > Indicator > Indicator indicator. Next base: position 25,404,444 of record NC_072053.1, on the reverse strand, counting down.
AAAGCTCTTGCGGTTGTTGTTGTTAAAGACAAGCTGGCAAATATTTCTGTCTTCGGCAGCTAGTCTTGGCAGGGCCCAAAAACCAGCTGTGCACAGCGAAGCACCTGTACAATGGAGACACAAGCAATAATAGAAAACTAGCAGTGAAGGTGTTGATTTTTTTGAAGTTTGGGGTTTGGCTTGGTTTTTTTTTTCTTTTCGTTATTGTTTTTTTTCTTTAGTTTTTTTGTGGGGGTTTTTTCGGGGGCTGGGAGGGGGTTGTCTGTATGTGTTATGTTTAATGTAAATTTTTGAAACAGTTTACATTTTTCTAAGGCAAGGCTTCCTTGTTAATCCAGAAACCAGCTGAGTATAGGAGCCTACCTCTGTATTTTAACGAAATGAAACAGGACAAAGAAACAGTACGTGAACTAGTAGTCTTTTTTCTACCCTGTGTAATGACAATTGGGCAAATATGATGAAAGTCACTCAGCAAACTGCATTACACTACATGCAATATAGAATTACAGGGTTTACACTTCTTTTTGTCATGTTCTTTTACAGCAGGTGCCACAAGGATTCTGGGAAAATTGGAATAGAAGTGAAAAGTAAAATTCCTGCCCTTGCTTCCCAGGTATTCTGCATTCCCATACCATAAATTTGGGTACATTTCTAAAAATATTACTACTCTCCTCTGGACTTACAGATGCTTTGATACAGGAATCTAAAGCAAACAATGTAATTTTGAAACTTCCAATACTTTTTAGCTTTATTTTCCTTGAAACAGACAAGGCTAGTGACTTGAGCATGCGAGGTAACATGCCAGAAACTCCAAGTAAATAGTTGTATATTAGAAAACAATCACATGCCTCTAGATCACATCGTTTCAAGGATAAAATATTATCAATGCATATATGAGGAATGGTAGGTTTGTTTTTTTTTTTTCATTATACTGCTTCACTAAATACCAGTTGCAGAAGCCTCTTATGACCATGTCACTTATACATGGTTTTGCAAGCACTGTAATTGACAGACATACATCACCAGGCAACAGGGACTGTTGTATTGTTTGGCTAATGCAAAGCACAGCTGTGCAAGGTTCAGAAATCCTGCATTGTCTCATGACAGCTCATTACATTTATTCTTAATATTAAGGCTAATCCTGAAGCATGCACTCAGGCAAAACTCCTACTGCATGTATGCCAAATCAGTAAGCAATCCAGGTTCAAACCAGTATGTGGTAGGATCTGAGCAAGCTGCTTGAGGACCACAGACAAAGCAGAGCTGAATACTCTGAACTGCTACAGTCACCTGCTTGATGGACTTCTACCATCAATGTCATGAAAACCAGCAAATACAGCACAAAAATAAGCTTTTTGTCATTGTAAATTCATGTTTCTGAGAATATTTGTCCTGAACAGGCTACAAACAGATGGATCATTGTAGTTAGTGGAAGTCCTTTATGATGAAATTACTTGAAAATAATTTTGGAATTTAACTAAATTACAGGGCATTGTTTAAAGAAATTAAGGGACAAAGGGTGGAATTGCTCTGCTAGTTACACATATAGTTCTAATTGTAATAAATACATAGAAATGATCCTCTGTCGGTAGATTGTCATTAAAAATGGCTTTAGAAGGCTGTATCTTAAGTTTTTTGAAGGAAGAGCTCTTCAGTTTGAATAAAATTATTTTATTAACCTTAGTTACACAACATTATAATCACTTACTGCAGTGTGTGCAAAAGGGAAACAACATAAATCAAAGCTAAATAAATGTTCTCTTAAGATATAGGATGCTATTTAAAACTGTCAAGTTTCAAGAATAACTCCTACAGGAAATACCTCTATGTTTTGCCTTCAAAATACCCTTGTTTAACTCTTCTATGAGATCATTATATGCATGTTCATATATTGGTTCAGTCATCAGTAGTCACAGGACACATTTTTCTTTGATGTAGAATGGTGAGAATGGATCTAACATAATTTTGAAATATAAAAATGTAAATAACAACTTCAGATATTAGAATCATAGAATCAGTCAGGGTTGGAAGGGACCACAAGGATCATCTAGTTCCAACCCCCCCTGCCATGGGCAGGGACACCTTACACTAGATCAGTCTGGCCACAGCCAGATCAGGCTGGCCAGAGAAGGTTTAAATAGAAACCTTGAGATTAATAGATACTTGGGTAGAACTGTTCATAATGCATCCCTGAAAACTCTGCACCACAGCCTAAAATAAAAAGCAAGGGCAACAGAAAAAAGAGTTTGAAAGTGACAAAATTTACATGTTGTGAGAACAGGGGTGCTAAAATGTATTGTCAGTATCGTGGGTTCTTGTTATAACAAGGAATGTTTTAGCAGAAATATGAAGATAACTTGAAGAAGTAGGTTACACTTCATGTTATAAAGCAGTGAAATAAATCTCATGCTAAACTTCAAAACATATTAATTTCATGTTGAAAAGTCAAAGAAAAAATCTGTCATGAGGAAAAATTCTGTTCTGTGCAAAGCAGTGCAGATTTTTATTTTAATGCAGGATTTTTTTTTCAATCCAGGTCACCCTGGGCTTTTGCAAAGAAGTCAACACTGTCCAACACGATGTCTTCATCCCCAAATTAGAGAGACATGGATTTGATGAATGGGTAACTTGATGGATAAGGAATTGGCTGCGTGGTCACATTCAAAGGGTTGCAGTGAATAAGTGAATGTCTAAGTGGAGAACAGCGACGAGCAGTGTTCCTCAGGGGTTGGAATGGGGACCAGTGCTATTTGACATCTTTGTCAGCAACATGGACCATGGAATCAAGTGTAATCTCAGTCCTTCCCACAAGCTGAAGCTCCACATTAATTGCTCCATCATGGGTCCCTTTCAAAGGGTGTAGTCCTCCAGTGATGGACTGCACCAGCGTGGATTTCTCTCAAAGCCACATCTTTCTTTGCATACAGACACCTTCTTCAGCATGGAGTCCTTCGTGAGCTGGAGGTGAGCATCTGCATCACCAGTACCATCTATAGTACTGGTTGTATGGGAACAGTCTACTGTTTCATTGGGGCTGCAGGGAAGTCTTTGCTGTAGCACATCTCTCCCCTCTCCATCCTCACTGAACTTGGTGCCCTTATATTTGTTTCTCTCATTTCTTTACAAAACAAATTAAGTTGCCCAGTATGGTTTTTCCCTCTTAATTATTTATTATTACACAGGCACTTCCACCATCGCTAGTGGAGCTCCTAGAAGCTTCTCACTAGAGCTACTTCTATAGTCCCTCCTCCACTACAAAAACTCTGCCAGGTGTAAGTCCAGTACAGCTGCATCAGAAGTGTAGCAAGCAGATTAAGAGAGGTGATTCTGCCCTCCACTCCACTCTCATATGACTCTGCATGGAGTACTGCATTCAACTGCAATATAAGGCACAGACCTGATTAAGTAGGTCCAGAGAGGAGTTGCAAAGATGATAAAGAGTCTAGAGCACTTCCCCTACTAGTACAAGCTGAGAGAGCTGGAGATATTCAGCCTGAACAAAAGAAGGCTCTGGGGAGGCATTATTGCAACATTTCAGTACTTTTTCCTGCAGGAAAGAGCAGGGGGGGGACTATTTATCAGGGAGTCTTGCAGTAGGAAGAGGGGTGAAAATTTAAAACTGCAAGAGTGTAGATTTAGATTGGATATAAGGAATAAACTCTTCACTGTGAATATGGGGAGATGCTGGAACAGGTTGCCCAGAGAAGTTGTGGATGTCAGTTCCCTGGAAGTGTTCAAAGCCAGACTGAATGGGGCTTTGAGCAGCCTGCTCTGGTGGCAAGTGTCCATGTCCATGATAGGGCAGTTGGAACAAAATGATCTTTAAGGTCCCTTCTAAGCCCAACCATAGTATGATTCTATTAAACAGGTAATTTTAGTAGTTGTAAGAGGTATTACTTCTTTGTATAAAATAATCTGCAAGAGATGTTCTTGAGGAAATAGCAACAAAGATTATACATTCCTCTTTTAAATAGTAAGCAATGCAAGCAATAGTCATTGACTCAGGGAGCCAGGATTTCATCCAATAACTTCAGCACATCCTGGACTAACAGGTTTTTTAAATGGCATGATCTGTTTATATAACAATGTGGTTGACTCACTGTAAACCACTGATGCTACTGTGATAACTAAATTGCCACACTTAATACAATCTTATTCACAAACCAGAGTAATAAAAACTCTGATTTATTACTTTCAGCGCAAACTGAGGTGAGATTGACTTGTAAATGGCATAATATGTGTTCCCAGCAAATAGAGGAAAGAATACACAAGTAGAAGAAAAAAAAAACATGGCAAGTAATTATTAATAATTTTAAATTGTGTAATTTTCATTAGAATATTTCATCAGAATATTTCAAAATTAAAATATAGTACCTAAATGATCACAGATTGAACACACTGTGGCAGAAATCATTGAAATTTTTTATCTGTTAGCAACTAAACTGAGTTCTGTGAAATTTGTACGGGTTTGTGACTGACTTGCACATAGCGGTACACTGGACAGAATTTTGCAGGCTGAGAATTGGGTGACAAAATCACAGCAAGTGCCAAGAAAAGTGCAGAAATACCTATATACACCTTTTTTATGCTGCATCTTCTTGGAAGTGAACACAGATGTTCTGTTCTGTTTCAGTCAGCACGCATTTTATCCATCCTAAACCATAGAAATCAGTATGGGTACTTCTCCATAGTACATGAATTTCTCAAAATAGGGTAAGTGTATGAGGAAGTTCTTTTATGATAAGATTTCTTTGGATGAATCAGAACATTTTCAGTGAAACTCAATTTAAATTTTCTGTTCTGTTACAGGCAAATATTAAACAGTATTAGAATCGATGTGAGGTTCCCTAGAACCTTACATTTATCCTTCTAAAACAGGCTACATATAAGATGTATTGCAGCTTAATTTTTGTGCTGTTTTCTTTAGATATACATATTTTACCCAGAATTATTTTCTTTCCTTCTAATGTGTTCTTATTTAACTAACCTCTTTATAGTACTATCATTTATGCTGTTTCTCAGCCACCTTCATTCATTAAACTCTATAGCCAAAGCAGCACATTAGTAAAATTAATTTGTAACTTAATGGAATAACTTAGAATAGTTTGTTTCTGCTAGAATCAGTTTAGATATCACCAGAAACACAAGGCACACAGGAAAACTTTAAAATAGTAAAAGACTTATTAAAGGTCTTAGAATTGGGTGAAAGAATAAAAGAGTTCTTTAAAAGACATAAAGTTTCTATAACTCTATTATAATGCAGAGGATTTGCCTTTTTTAAGTATTTATACTCATTTTTTCAGATTACAGCTGAGCAAAATCACAAATGTCTCTAACCAAGAGGTTTTTGATTGTTAAAAGGCAGATTCTGTTACAGATTAGGCAGACTGTTTTCCACTCTAAGAAAGTTTCAGAATTTTTATCACGTTCACTTTGAGAATGGCAGAATAGGAGGAATAAACACTAACCTACCAAATGAGAAACTGTGAAGAGTTAGAAAGTAATCTTGATAGGTGCAAACTGCCAGTAGATTAACTGGCACTTGAGCATTGCTCTGACTCGATTTACAAAGTTTCAAGTTATACATGACATATTGAATGAGGATAATGATATATTCTTCATTCACCAAAGAAACAAATGTTTTGTTTCCCTGCCCTGATTCTGTACTTTGCAGATTCCTACAGTGGTTTAATATGCACTAGTACTATTGTAAAACAAGAGTTTATTACATGGCTAAGTAAGCTGATCTTTGTAAAAGTGCACAAGGCATTGAAATAAAATAAAAACTACTTAATCCAATCTTCTCTCATACAATTTCTTTCAAGGAGAACAGACACAGCCTGTTAAAATAACAAAGAATGCAGAGTTTCCATTCACATTCACAAAGTGTCCTCATTCAAACCCCTGCTCTAAAGCTACCTTTCCTCTCCTCTCGACTTTCTTTGTGGTGGAGAAATGTGATTCCATGGAATCGACTGATTTTGGCTTATGTTAACTGGCAGAGCTTTTCAAGCCTTGCAGACCTGGTGACACTTAAATGGCCCACACTTTGGATTGTCGTCTTGTGTGGAAAAGGTAGATAAGGGGAGGAGGAGAAACACAAAACAGGTGGGCAAGGGCGAAGTGGCATTCACAAACGTTTCTTAGATCAGAGCCAGGTGGAGGATCATTTCTGCAATAAAACAATTGCTGTATTGAAATGACTTCACACAAGGTGTTATATTACCGACAAAGTCCTGAGAATTCTGTAAAACCTGGCAAGCACAGCACACAGAAAAAGGTAAGATCTTCTGAACTTTTAGCCAGGAAATCAACAGAAACTAATATAATTTAATGGTAATTAGTCTAATGTGTGCTGCTTGTAGAACTGCTGCCAATAATACCATGTAGTAACTGTTATAAAATACCAGCTTCTCTGACTCTGTTAGGGATTAGGTGAGAGCTTTAAAAAATGTACTTGGCTTGATATGTAAGTCACCCCTGACACAGCTTTATAAATTAATTTTACAACATACGGTCTACAAGGTTCTTGGTGTGAAATCCTGAATAATGGTCATTTTCTATTTATATTTGCATTTGCACCAGTAATTACCCAATGGCATTTCAAGACCCCATAATAAAGTGGAATACTTTACTTCCAGTATCAGCATGGTATTTTGATGCGCACCTGGCTTATCAATACATCCAGAGCAGATAAGTAAGATTATGATCTAAATGAAAATAAAGTTCAAATAAGGTCTATCTCAGTAGCAAGTTGTCATACTACAATAAATGTCAGCATATCTGAATAATTTGTCTGAAAGCTTAGCTCTCTTAAGCTAATGTTTTAAGTTTGTATATTTTACTGCAATGCTTTATATCCTTCTGTAGTTCCCTGGTTGCCTTCTTAAAAAAGGCTTGACTTTTTAACCCTAGGCCATATTCTGTCTTCTCACTCCCAGTTTCTCTGCCTCACATACCCTCATGGTCCAAGATGGGGCCATGGAATGCAGTCTAAGATGTCTGTGGATGGATAAGAAAAGGGAGAAAGGCAAAGTTGTCACGGTCCTTGGATGTTGTATTTCTGTGTGCCAAGAAGAGAGACTGGACTCCTGGCCAGAGGCACAGGCTTCTACCCTGATTGAAAAGTGTTTATTTTTGTATGTACAATCTATATACACCTCAATATCCAAAACTGCTCCTCCAAAACTTTAGTATCATGACCATAACAGCACACTTAGTTCTTAGATACTGTGTCAATGAAGGCCATGAAAATGGATGGATTGGCATAGCTTTCCATAGTCCCTTCAAGAAAGAGCAAGCTCAAAAGAAATACAAAATTGTCTGTGGGTATTCTTCTTGATGGTACCCGGCTATGCAGTCAGCTGTGGTGGTATTCAGCAGTTCCTGGGATTAGTTGCACTATTTCTATCACACACATAAAATAATAGAGAATTTTGTATAATGGAGATTGTGATAAACACTTCATTATTTTAAAATAAATAAATAAATAGAATAACAAATATATATACTATATTTGAAGAAAAAGAGAATTTTAGTATTTTCCTAAGTATATCGTACTTGCATTGTACTTCATTTTTCTAACTGCAGTAACAAGGAACTTAATTTTTAATTAACTAAATACACATTTTACAAATTCAATTGTTACTTCAGTTGTAAAAGTTCTTTATTCTCTGTTTCACCTGTGCAGGGAGAGTTGAATTACATATAGAGACTGCTGTTAGGCAGTATTTCAAATTTCAGCAAGAGGTAGTTTTGATGATATATTAGAATGAAAAATTCTCATTGGGTTTATCTCCAA